>NW_015150499.1:614562-617491 GCF_000732505.1 Cyprinodon variegatus | reverse complement strand
CACGAGAACGTGCGCGCACTGTCAGTTTAAAACACGAGGGAAAGACAAAACTACTTTAAACTAGGACGAATTAAAATTAGAAAAATAACAACTTTATTGGTTTTGATATAAAATACTATATTAAAAAAATTATTAGTATTTTTTTCTTTTAATTTTCAGATAAAAGTGATTTAGCACCTCTCAGTTTTGGTGACACTGGGACGTCTATGTGACAAATTTATCTAGTTCCAGTAAGTAGATCCGACTCAGTGAACCGGTTCATTTTATTTACTGAACGAATTGAACAGGCACCCGCCTGAGGGTCCTGTTTGTTGTTAGTTTAATTTTATTTTTATTTTATGATGATGTGTTATGTTGAGGTTTAAGGTCTTGAAAAAGAAAATTGTTGCATTTAAATACATAATAGTTAGTGACATATAATTACTGTGACAATCACAATATTTGAGAGTATAAACTGATTACGGATACTTCTAGTTTTGCAGTCTGATTATGAGCTTGTAGATTTTCAATGTTCAATGGCATATAATGAATTTTAAATTTAAACAAAGCAACTGAAAGTTAATGAGAATTTGATATAATACTGTTTACTTACAGTATAATTCTGTTATCAACATGTCATCTCAATGCAATTTAGAAATCAAATGCAATTGAATGATACAGGCAGAATGGTTAATATTGCTCTATGGTGAGATGGATTTTAGGAGAATTCTTTCCTCCTGAATGAGCATGTAGCGCCACACTGAGCATGCATGCAGAAACAGTGGAGAGGAAAAATTACCTTTAAACAGAAGGAAACCAGCAGAACCAGGCTCAATGTGAAAGGCCTTTTCCTGATGCAGAATATTGGTTCAAGAAGACAGAAATAGACAATAGAGTAACATAGAAGCTGGTTCATAAATACTTTATATTTTTTGAGAAGGTAACGTAAAGCTGGGTCCGTCTGGGAGTTAAATTGTTAAGCAGATGAGCTCTGAGACAGCTTTCAAGTCAAAAGCATATGCACATTAAATAACTTGTAGTTATAACATTCAAATAAAAAAAAATATATATTTTTTAGTTTAAAATTAATAAAATTAGAGGTACAAATGTATTGTGTTTTATGTTTATTTATAAAGACAGAATTATGTATGTTTTTCAAGTGTTAACAATACATCCTGATGTCAGAATTAAAGCCATACACTTCTAATCTAATATTTACTGTTTATATTTTTATTGCTATGGCTATGACTGTTATATTTGAAATTGATTACTGGATTGTAAAATTAGGATTATTGATTGAAAACTGTATAAATGGGATGTCCGCAGTTTCAGATGCTGTAGTTACACAAGCATTACTGTCAGCAGCTGCAAAGGAAATATAAGAGAACAGTAATTTTTTCAATCTTTTTTAAGGTCAGTTCTCTTTTAAACGTTTGTTGCATTTCCTGTCAGAATGTGGTTTAGTAAATAGCTTTGTCAGTCTAGTACTGCAGCAATATTCACTAAACGCAGGGTTATGTTTTTGGTGTAATGTTCTTTGTTCAAAAAGCTATATTATTAGACTTTATGTTGATTTTTTTATTATTACTAATAGAAAAAGCAGTGTATAAAGTCCTTTGAAAAACAATATTTTTATAGTTAAAAAAGTTAGCAAATGTTTTCATGTCAATGTATAGGTTCGAAATTATAGCAGACTTGAACACTTTAGAGATACAAAAAAGGTTAAAAAAAAATTCTAGAAAGTTGGTAGACAAAAATTGTATTGTTGTATTGTCCTGATTTAATCAGTGAGGCTAAATATGAATGCATGGCATGCTTTTCAGACGTAAATGTACAGTGTTGAAAACCATACACCTAAAACTGTTGTACTAAAGTGTCAGTTTATTACATTTAATTCTGATAAAATACATTGAAAATTGGTTGTAATGTGACAAAGGTTGGAGAAGTGCCTTGGAAGGCATTGAACAGTCTGTGGCTATGGTAACTCAAAGTGTAAGCTGTTTCTTTTCATAAAAAAATCTCTTTTCAGTAGAAAAAATAACCCTAGAGGGAGAAATGAGGGAGACAAAATTGCGTTATTTTGCAGATTTCTTGTCAAGAATAGAGAACATTGTAAATACGATCAGATCTAAAATGGTCTGGCAAAAGATTTAACCAGAAGAAGAGTCGAAGAAACAAAGGAGCACAGAGGAGACAATGAATCAGACTTATAGACGACTCATGTGTCAGGAGTTGTATAGTGTAAATACAATTTGCTGTTGCTGACTATACTTTCATGCCAAAGTATTACATGCTCATGTAGCCTTTTTTAGACAAACAACACCAAATTATTTTTATTGAATTGTTTTATAAAGAATTTGAACTGATTAAAGAATACATTAGCATGCATTATGAGATAGAAAGAAAAATAGCATCATCAAAGACTATTGTGACAGCTATTAGTACTTTCAATCTTTTTTTTTTTTTTTCCACTGTACGCTTTTGAGTATTTTTTCTTTACTTTTCTCTCAGTTTCTTTTTTTAAAAGTTTGAGAGCCGTCTTGGTCACTAAATGAAGCCAAATGAACCGGATCCTGGCAGTGTGACGAAATTACCATCGCCTACAGACACGCTCTAGTGATGCTTCCAACATTGGCCACTAGATGGAGCTACTATTCCAAAGAATAGACCAGACCATTTCATGCTCTGCAGTGCACAACGATGCACTGCTCATATTTGTTCATTTTAATATGTAATAAAACAGTATCAGCAGACTTTATCTTCACATCACTGATACAAGAGCTAACAGTCTGGACTTTATTATTAATAATTGTTGATATTTCATTTTACTCTAAGCAATATAAATATTAAAATACTTATTAAATAAATACATAAATAAATAGTTATTAAATACATATTCGAAGTGAAATGCAAAGTCTCTATATATTTTTGCAGTTAATATATATATATA
>NW_015150499.1:586955-613983 GCF_000732505.1 Cyprinodon variegatus | reverse complement strand
TATAATATGACTTAAAGATTTCTTAGGAGACAAATAATATATTATTACCTGTCAACAGCCCGTTAATACTAGTAATGTCAGAAATTATTTTCCTTTCAAACACAAAGACCAAGGAAAAACTTTATGCAAAATAATAAAAAAAACAGAAATGTACTGTACTATCTCATGATGACCAGTAGGTGGCAGAGTTTGACAAACCATCCTTTATATCTCTGCTACGCATCTTTGCTTTAAATGATTAACAATCTGACGAGTTTATAAATGATGAAGCGTGGGAGCAAAAGAGGCAGGTCTATGCAAAGGAGGTTATTATATTTAATGTAGTAGGATTATTGCTGTAATATAGGCCATTGCATTGACATTTGAACGCACCAATCAGTTGCTGAGGAGCTGATTGAGGCTACTTCCCTACACTGGAACAGCTGAAGGGAAGCGGACGGACGGCGGTCGCACCAGATATCTCCTCATCAGCCGAGTCGGACACAGAGCTCCGCAGACAGAGAGACAGAGACAGACAGAGAGCCTCCGTTGCTGGATCGTGTCTGCAGCAGGGAGATGGCCGGGATTCTGGCGTGGTTCTGGAACGAGCGCTTCTGGCTCCCCCATAATGTGACCTGGGCTGACTTAAAAAACACAGAGGAGGCGACGTTCCCGCAAGCAGAGGATCTCTACCTGGCGTGTCCTCTGGCTTTCTGCATCTTTATGATTCGGCTGGTGTTTGAGAGGTGGGTTCTGAGCTGACGGGCTGGAGGAGGCAGGTGCTGATGGAGATGCGCTTTTGTTGCGCCGCTGTCTGTTTCCTCCTCCCCCCCTAAACAATGACATCTTATCTGCTTAGCTCACAAATCATCATCCTTCTCCTGCAGGCCTGCAGCCTGGTTTGCCTTTGATCCTCTCTCTGTCAGACCTGTCCTTGCAAACCAAACCTGTTTTAAGCAAAACAATAAACAGCCTCCTTCAACTATTACATACAGGCCAGATTTGCTTCATATTTTGTCTAATATATTATTTTTTTTGCTGTAGAATCATCTGTATGGATTATAGTTGTGATCAAAGCTATTATAATTATAGTAAGCAGTCATTAAGGCCTCAGATCTGAGTTAAACCTCAGGATTATATGGGGTCAAGATCAGAATTTATCTCCTTAGTCCATTTCCCACCAATCACAGCAAAATGGAGATTTCTTGAAAAATATATTTTAATGACACTGTTTATTATGCAGCTAAAATTTGTATGTAGGTCACAGGGTAATGGATACTAAGTAGGGCACATAGTGAATGTAACCAAACTGGGTTGGACACTAAAGGTCTGCAAGGTTTTGAAAAGCTAAAAGGAATATTTATTTACCTTGTGCAGCACATGAAGGAACCATATGGTTCTAATTTGAATCCAGACATGTCCAGCATCCAATTAATATAGTCAATTAACACAGATCACTTATATTATTTGTATAACAATCTAATCTGGGGCCTATCTTATGCCTGCCCAAATTAGCCCATATGTACCTTTAATATTTAGAAGATAAATCTAAGGCGAGGAATATTTGTTTATCTAATGCTCTGCAGTCTGCAGGGTTTTTTTTTTTAAACAGACCCAGAGTCAGGAAGGATAATCAGTGGTCTTAATAAGCAACTGCAAAAGAGTTGTCATAAATTATTAAGACATATGAACAGTAAGAATGAATGGACAATCAGGAAACTTAAGTTTCCCTACTTAATAATTTTTAATCTTAACAAATAACCATCTATACTACTATACATTTTAATAATTGGGGTTACAATTGATATAAGAAATATTGCTCTAAGCTTAAGGTCAAATTCCTTTAGAAGGCAGCTTTTGCACCTTTAAAAAGAAGTTAGCTGTCAGTTGCACTAAGACAAAGTTCCTGTATCTTTTTCCCCATGTCTCCTCGATATATAGTTTGCTAATCTTGTTCAAAGGCTAAACATTGCTAATTTGGCAAAATTAAAAGACATTTCTATTATTATCTAATTAATCTATAATATTTGATCGGTTTCAAAATCTAAAATACTGAAGCCCTTTGTGTTCTAACACTGACATACTTAGAAATTACAGATTATAAATGAACGGTGGAGCTAGGTTTGTTTCTGACTGACTTGTATGGTTCTGCTGTCATATTTGGTGTGAATCTTTTCAAGACAGACTGAGGAAGTAAGAAAGTTAGGACTATGTTTAGTCAATAGGTTGAAAAATCAACTATAAAACGTATTTTCTCTGTTAATATACAACGACAGTAAAAAAAAATTATAAAAGACACCATAATGGCTAAGACTAAATTATTACTCAGACACATAGATGTGTCATACCATTCTGTCAATAGGAAGCAATTTTTTTCCATATGGTAATTATGGCTTACCACCAAGGGTGCCATTCTGTCTGCTCTACTTTCAATTACACTCAAGTTTTTAATCAGGTTTATAGCTTCTGACAGATTAAATGTTAAAGGTTATACAATAATTTTAAGGCATCTGAGGAGGTACCTGCTGTTCCATTCAAAAAACTTTCTTTTGAAATCCAGTGATGTGTGTTTTATTGCAGGTTTATTGCCAGACCATGTGCAATGGGGCTGAAGATCCAGGCTAATGGGCCACAAAAGGCACAGCCCAATGCTATCTTAGAGAAGGTTTTCACTGCCATAACCAAGGTGAGGATATTAGCTTTTAATTTTGATCGGAAAATGTTAAATAAATTTTTTCTTCATGGAAAAGGTGAACCCGACATTTTAATTCTCTTATTAGCATCCAGATGAGAAGAGGCTGGAGGGCCTGTCCAAGCAGCTCGACTGGGACGTGCGCACCATCCAGCGCTGGTTTAGGCAGCGGCGTAACCAGGAGAAGCCGAGCACCCTCGCAAGATTCTGTGAAAGCATGTAAGACATATCTCTGCTAAAGTAGCTGCAAGCTATCATGGATAAACACCTAGTTTGACTAAAAGCAGAGGATAGGTTTGTAACCTGCCAAGGAAGTCTAATCACAATGACCAAAATATCTGCATAATGTTGATTGCTGCATTAGTGCCTTGCTTTGGCTCACTATTATAGCTGATGTTTAAGTGAGGGCTGATTTGAATAAGCCGTGCTACACAGTCATGCATCAGTAGGAATGCCAGTGGCTGTAGTAAAAGCAGGGATGATAGATAACCTTTTCTAGAACAGGTTTAGGTTCCCTTCCACATTTTATAGGAGAAGAGGTAAGTTGTGTGACTGTCTGAAAGCCAAGGGTGAAAAAGGAACCATTTACTGTAGATAAATTGGTTATGGTCTTTTAAATGTCCAAAGAAAAGAGGAGAAAAAGTTTTCTTGCCAGCCTTGTCTGGAAAGCACATCATCCATCCATCCATTTTCCTTCAGGGTTAACCCTGCTGAGCTTGAGAGGGGATGTTGCCTATCTCTAGCTGTCAATGGGCGAGAGGCGGGGTCCACCCTGGACAGGTCCCAGTCTATCACAGGGCCACACAGAGACAAAGGACCAGAGATGGGAAGTAACGAAGTACAAATACTTTGTTACTGTACTCAAGTAGATTTTTCTGATATTTTTTACTTTACTTTACTACTTATTTTTATGGCGACTTTTTACTTCTACTCCTTACATTTTTACACAAATATCTGTACTTTCTACTCCTTACATTTTTACACAAATATCTGTACTTTCTACTCCTTACATTTTTACACAAATATCTGTACTTTCTACTCCTTACATTTGAAAAAATTGGCTCGTTACTTTAGTTTTGAATAATTTCAATGGAGTTACCGTTATTATTTTTCACGTCATCAATACCAAATTCAATCTAATTGGATGGGAATCTACGTTGCATTTGACGCACCACTACAAGATGAATCGACAGATTCGGCGGTATTCATTGGCGGCAAATCATTGCAGCTTGGTGGCGGTGGCGTTAGCATAGTAGCATGGACGACGAGATGATTGAAAATGAACACAACGGAGATCTAGTCCTATTGGCAGACATCCATTTAAAATGTAGGCAACGGCATGAAAAAAGTGGTTTCTACTTTTACTTTTATACTTTAAGTAAATTTACAAGCCTGTACTTTGTTACTTTTACTGGACTAAAGAAGTTTAATCAGTACTTCCACTTTTACCAGAGTATTTTTTAACACAAGTATCTGTACTTTTACTCAAGTACGGAAAGTGAGTACTTTTGCCATCTCTGCAAAGGACTAACAACCATTCACGCTCACACTCACATCTAAGGATAATTTAGAGAAGCCAATTAACCTAACAGTCATGTTTTTCGACTGTGGGAGGAAGCCGGAGTACCCGGAGAGAACCCACGCATGCTCAGGGAGAACATGCAAACTCCATGCAGAAAGATCCCTGGTCGGGAATCAAACCTTGAACCTTCTTGCTGCAAGGGAGCAGTGCTACCGTGGAGCTCAAAAGCACATCAGTATTAGAATAAAAGGAAGGTTATCAGTTACTAGTTGATTTTTCAGATCAACATTTTGTACCTTTTTAGTTTTGTGGTATATCTCCCATTTTAAACCTAGTTTGAAAGTCAAGAAACTGCAGTAATTTTCCATTCCTTCATACAGTTTACTATAGAGAATTTTGCCAATGGAACAAGAAGGTCGCTTAGATGTCATATGTCATAAAATCCACTCAATATATCGAAGATTCAGGACCTCAATCAATGAAAACCGGTTTTAATACAAATTCTTAAGGAAAAAAAATGTAGAGCATTTTTAAACATGAATTTATTGCCAAAAAAACAAAACCACAATTTGTTTTCAAGTAGTGGTTATGGAAATACAGTTCTCCTTTTTTGAAAGACATATTTAGCAAACAAAAAACTCTACCACAAGTAAATCCAGACGCATAACTCAGGGGGTAGACCAGTTAACTTTGTAAAGAGGGAAAAAAAATAATTGCAAGTTTTTACAGGCCTAAATGTCCATGAATGACAAGGAAAAAAAATGAAAAAAGCAATCAAATAAAATGTGTAAAAGATTTTGTATCTTTGCTCTTCAAATTTCAAAACATACCCTGTGGATTGAGAGGTTTCAATAATCAGCTAACAGCGTTTGATTTTAAAATGCTTCTTTGGCCCTTTGAGAGAAAATCAAAAGCTCTCAGTTAACCAGCGTGTTATAACGGTTAAATCCATTGATCACAAAGCCATTCAAGATGCTAACACAGAGCCAGCTAATCTGTAGTAATGTGTTCACCATCAGGGAGATTGTGGTTACTTAGTAGTGTGACGTTAAATGCCAAAGAGCCAGTTTTGCTGTCAGAGCCGAGTCATGTCGAACACCATTGGAACAAATCCGGCAGTGTGAGCCTCCATCCTCTGATCCGCCTGGGGCTGCTGCTCTCTCAGGAGAAACCATCTTACCGATTAGACCACTGGACTTGTTTTAAAACAGCATAGAGGTTGCTGTGCATTCTCTTGCACAAGAAGAAAGTGGATTTTTATCACTTCAAAACATGCTTTCAGGCTGTTGAAACACCTGCGTTTATGCTGTTATCTGCAGTGTAATTAACAGCAGGCACCTCTGCTGTTTGCAATAGTTTGTTCAAGTTGTCTGTCTCAGTTGTTGTAGGTCTCCAAATGAGGCTGGCTTCAGTCCCTTCTGCAGCGATTGTGCTGTAATTAAGCTCTCATGCCCAGCTGCACCAGACCGATAGGATTCTCTTTTGCTGTATAGACAGCTGATCTGTTTTGTATTCTTTTATGTGTGCAAACAGGCAGTGTGTAGAAAGCATATTTACAGAGGAAATAATGATGACAGTGCAAAGAGCTTTTGTTTGTAAGCTTTTGTCTTTTTTCCCCTGATGGCGCAAAAGTAAAAAAGATCAAGTTCCCAACTCTGGAAAGAAACATGCTGCAGGTTTCTTTCAGGATAAAATAGAAAATCAAAAATGAAGATAAAGGGAAGGCTTTGCATTGTAGTCGTGTAAATGTGATATATAAAAAAATTATCTCTGATTTTGCTAAAATCTTTGCCATTTTACGTTACATAAATACATATTTTGGTCTTTCTGTTATATGTAAAATACTTAGGCAGGTTAAACATAAACACAAAAATCTTAAAAACACTGTGACTTTTTAGAAAGAGTTCATAAAGCGCTATTTCGTAAACAATGACAGCCATTTGTCTGTCTTATAATCTTTAGGGAGAGAATAGAAGATAAACAACATATACTTAAATTGGTTCATTTTTGAATTAGTTTTTCCAAGCTGATTAAAGATTCTTTAAAGCGAAATGTCAGATATCTTTGAAACTAAAGGTGCCGTCTGCTGCTTAAATTAAAATTGAAGCAACTACCAAATTTTGTTTTATTGTTGCACATTTATTATGAATCAAACAAGAGATAAAACGTTGAGTCATGAGAAAACAAACCATTAGCTAATTAGTCAGTACCGCCTAAATCCCAGCTGGAGAAACAAGAATTAAAAAGAAAGCTACAACTTGTATTTTTTCCATCATTAAGCAGAACAAGTACATAATGAAATTGACCTCCTACCCCATGATGTAATCTCATTTTCAGCCGAGTTTAAAACAATTCAGTTCAATATTTGGAGCATTTTCTTGTTAAGATAATTTAGTATTTTGGAAGAATAGTATTTGTTTTATAACATTTTAGATATGCTTTTTTATTCTCTTTCTTTAAAGCAATATTTTGCAAGTTGTTTTATAAAGCAATTTTTTTGTAGCCTATAATCGCAAATTTTTCACCTTCAAAAGCCTTAAACAGCATATCTTAGTTCGGTGCCGATTAGAGTAAAATTAATGAAATATTTCATCTCAAGAGGTTGAGATGAAATTATATATATGTTTCAGAAATGTAAAAAAAAAAAAAAAAAAAAAAAAACAGCTGTTGTTGACTTAAGAAACTTTATTTCAACTTGTGAGTCATTGTGATTTTTTTTCATTTTCTTCATTTTGTCCATGGCAGCATTTCAACAGCATTTAAAAAAATTCTTGCAGGCTCCTTCAACCAGTTGCTATGCAACGGTCTTTTACTCTGTGCCAGGTACACTCGTCCACTTAATTCTGATTTACAATACTTTTGATCAGCACATAAATCGCCTGATGAGGTTCTACTGCCAGTTGTATGTTATCTTGATGATTATTTTTCTGGTATCTTAAAGTTTGCAAGTGAATATTTCTAACACCCAGAGAAAAATCCCAGGTCTGCCTGCTCTGGATCTGTTCTTAATACGGAATCATGCTGCTCTATTTTTTATTTTTTTTTAGGATCTGTTGGAACATCTTTGTTTAAAAAAGAAAAACTTTAAAAGAGCATGATAAAGCAGTTTTCACATGTCAAACTCTGCTAATACTATAATCTGCCTAAAGGTTTTTTTCATGTAGATGAAAAATGTGTTTCCCTTTTTCCTTTGAGATTCATACATTTTTTTAACTGAATTCGATTGATTTGGATGAAGCCTGCATGACTTTAGACAAAGATTTGGCTTTGCTTCTTGGTCCTAAATTCCCATTCTGTCTTGCTGACTGTTGAAAGCTGACTTCATAAAGTAGGCATGTCTTCCCTGTCAGCAAGTCTTTGATCCCACTGCAGCAGTATATCCTTTGTAAAGCTCAACAAGCAGAACTCTTGATCACATCATTGTGCAGAAAGAAAAGTATATGCAGGGTTATTTAAAGCACAAAGTAGGCAGAGCTAAAACATTACTAAATATAACCAGTATGCTACTGATTGTGTGTTTATGAATAAATTAGTGCTGTGCAGCACAACTTGTTCTAACATTGATTTACTTGAGTTGTTAATATAAAGATTAAAAACATAACTTTTATGAATTAAGATTTTAAGATGAGGAAAAGAAAGAATAAGACCTAATGGGAAAACACATGGAGAGAAATACATTGCAGGGGGATTGAAGGTACTGTTTCTCCCTATTCCTCCAGAATAGTACCAAAAATATGTATTAAGCTACTTTGAGAAAATTCTACTTAAACAATATTTAGGGTTTAAATTCCATGTAAAATGAATACATTTACATGTAACAAGAAATTAATAATTTTAACATGAAAATAAATGTACTTTTAAGGACTTATATTTAATTGGCCATTAAATATTCAAAAGTGCCTTTAGATAATCAGATATAGCTTTAATCAAGTAATGCAAATATAAGAAAAAATAATGTATTTACTCATCTGTATGGCTTTTGTGCAGCTGACTCATTATGAAGACTCTGACTAGGATGGCTTTAATAGAGACCCTAACGTCTGATTGTCTGCTTGACACTGAGCAAAACAAGAGAAATTCTTCCAAGCTTGTTGTGACCCTGTGGTCAATACCTTCACTAAAGTAAGAGAAGAATAACTTTAATGCAGTGTTTCAATTTCTCTACCACAAACATGGATCAAGCTCCAGGATGCCTAGTTTGGTCTAAAATATTGATATAATTATTAATCTTCAAGAGATATTATGTGTATTTTTGATTGGACAAACTTTACATTTTAAATGTTTGTCTGCTACTGTCTTTAGTGCTCGTTAGCTAAACATTTTCTCTATCAAAACATCCTTCTCTCTCACGACAAACCTGCATCATTACCTACATCTACTGTATGAAGCTTCTTTTTGAAATCCTTTTGCCTCAGAGCCTGTTTCTCACATCTTCATTCCATCTTTTTTCCAACAAACCCCCAATTTCGCCATTTTTTTAAATAACTGACTCTAAACTAAGTGCTTGATCTTCTGTTTTTAACCTTCAGACAATATAGATTATAACAAGCAGTACCAGTTAGAACTTATATTTACAATTTTTTGTTGAAATTTTATTTAGCCTTCTTAAATGATCAGTCTTTAAGATTAATCAATATACTACACCGTGGTTTTCATCATTTTTAGAATTAATTCTTACTGTCTTTGCAGTAAACAGCAGGACAGCACAGCTGAAAAGATGCACATAAAGACTATGCTAGAAAGGCCAGTTCTGATCTTCATACCATCTTTTTTTGCCAAGATTATCATTATTACCTTACTTTTTAAGGAGCTGACTCTGAAACCAGTACGAAATATTGTCACAAATATCAGATTAAGGTAACAATTTCTGCAATTATTGTTAAAATATTTTAACAAATCTATGCAACCAGATACTGTTCAGTTAATGATTTCTACATGCATTGATTAAATATGCAGCTGATTAATGGTAATGATGCATTTTGTACTGTAGCTTTGATTACATCTGGGAAGAACATTATAAAAAAAAAAGAAAAACTCAGCACATCACGTACCACAAGAAAATAGGATGAAAATTAGTGTTTTATGCTTACCTTCAGTTGCTCACGTAGCTCCAATCTCTACTGTATAAAACAATTAAGTTTACACTGCAGAATAACTGAAGAGTCCAGTTTTACTTCTAAGTCACTATTGGTTGATTGATGTGCCTCCTTTTTGGGATCTGATCACTAAGCCAGTCAATTGATTACTGCTTTTGTTTTATTTACTTTTTATACATTACCAACTGTGATTTCAAATGGAGCTGAGTCAAATCTCTAAATCAAAACCTGATAAAGTAAAAGTTACGCTTTTGATTCCTACTTAAAAAAGTATAAAGTACAGAAGATCTTAGTGACAGTAGCATGATTATATGTGACTAGTTGCTTTCCATGGAGCTATGTTTGACAAAGAATTGTAATCCATCCTAGGAGGAAGAACTTGCCAGTGAATGTAAGTAAATCAGAGAGAAGGAGTATTATCAGTCACACACTGAAGAATGAGTGGGAGAAAATGGTTAATGGCTAAAACCATTTACCTTTTCTCCCACTCATTGGAAAAGACAGCAGGAGAAATGAAAACTGGAAGGAGGAGCATAACAGAGGACGGATAGAGATAACTGTGACCACTCTGGAAAGGTTGAAACAATCGTATATTTTGTATATGCAAGATTGTTTTATATTTTGTTGTAAATTTTAACAGAGAGATTATGAATATATTATTTACTATAACCTGAAATTGTCATCAGTTAAAGGTTCATTTAAATCAAAGGTAAAACAAAGTAGTTATCTTTGGTTAAATGATTATCACTGACAACTTGTTTAATTATGAGGTCTTATTAACTGCTTACCTTTGTGGCTGGACGTTTTGGACCGATTGTTAAAATCCAAGATGTCTTCACCATCAGTAAATGTCAATAACTTGGTTTATAAGTGAAGCAGAGTTATTAATTATTAACCACAAGGAAAATATTTGCCTCTGTCTATTCAATTTGTTAACCAAAAGAGGAAGCCTCTGCTCTTTTTACTGCTGTATAAATAATCCCAGACTACCACAATTAAAACAGAGACGGCGCTTTGTTTATTAAATCTAATAAACCCTATCATGGTATTATTATTTTTAATAAATTATGCAATCAGTAAAAAACTACTTGAAAAAACACAGAATTCATGAAAGAATCAGTAAACATAAACAGTTCAAATGAGTTCTTGAGGTAGAGTCTCAGCTGTTGATTTGTTGTAGAAATTATATATAGCAAACAGATGTGTGCCGATGATATTTGGTGAAAGTCAAAGAATTTAAGTTTCAATTAATACAATAATAAACAATTACCAGTAAACATAATGCATTGGATGTGACAGACTTGACATGTTTATGAAAACTAGTGGTTATGTAGGGGATGCAATGCTTCTGTTGCCAAGGCAACCGATAGCTTAGCGACCAACGCAGCTGAATAATGGCTAGCAAACTGGCAACAAACCTGCTACTGCAATCAGCTAAAGCCCAGTACATTAGCAGACAGCCTAGGATGGTTATCACAGGCCAGAAACCGCAAGATGCCGGACCGCGTCAAAACTGGGTTATAAAAATACTATTAGATCATAAAAGGCAGGCACCTTTAAGTGACAAACGAGAGAAAACACACATAAGAAAATGACAGAATATAAGACGAGAACGGCAGCTGTAACATTAAAAACACACAATTCGAATTTTTGTGATAAACCTCCGCAATTAGTTTCGGGAGCTCCTTTAATAAACCAAATAGCATCTAATTACCAATTTTACTCGTCCAGGCAAGATACCCATTAAATGATAAAGATCTTTAACTTGTCGCGCTCTCACTGGAGGAGAATGGATGGGTGGATGGGTTCTGGTCCATTTCTGTTATGAGCAGCTGTTTTGGCACGGCTTCACCCTACCGGCCGCGGATCTTATGTCCACCTTGGTCACTCGGAGAAACAGTCAATTAGTTCAACACAGCAAGAGGCTGTATTGTTGTATCTTAACTTTTGGGCACTTATACAGCTTCCAAGAGAATCCGTTCATGATGCTCTGCTCAGCAGGAGGTTTGTTCCTGTAGCTTCACAGCGAAGGAAGACAGGCAGCGACTCACCGGTCTTTGATCAGAACTGCTCAGAGCATAGAAAGGCACATCGGACACAATGATGGCTGTCAATGACGGTCAACTTGTTTAAATGTTTATAAAGGGAAAATCGAACACACACACTATCTACTTTGTGCCTAAAATTTACTTAAAGGTATAATGGAGGATGTTCTTTTTCCGTGTGGATCATCAAAAGAAGTCTTCCTAATTGTCAATCATTCTGGTGATATGTTTACATAAGGCCGCCCTACATGCTCGTCCCCATTTTAACTTACCAGTGGTGAGTCCGACATAGTGAAAAAATTGCAAATCTTCTTTTGAAAAGTAAGCTTGTATGAGCGATGCAAACAGCAACTTTCAAACAGAGCGTGCACGAGGAGAAATAGACTCATGCATGCTCTCAAATGCGTTTAATAGGTGTTCCCTCCCGGGAGCACGTACAGGGTTGTGTATGTGCATTTTTTTTTCTAAGTTGAGGAGTAGGGTTTTTTTTTCAAAAATTCTTGAAAATTCTCCACCATATCTTTAAATATACCTAACATTTAGAAACTCAATATCACAATTTAGAAACAAATCTCATAGTCTGTGGGCCCCTCAGAGATCACCTTGCTCCCCTACCTCTAAAATGAAGATCTTGCTCAGCGAGTGCATAAGAACCTCTCATTATTATTCCAGTATGGCCTTGTAAGAATAACCAAAATTATTTTGTAATTACTTTAAGATTGATTAATTAATAGGTAAACATGAAAATGTTTTTTTATACTCAATACATTTTCTCTTTTTGTAATTTTAGGTGGCGATTTACATTCTACCTGTATATATTTACCTATGGAGTGCGCTTTCTTAAAAAGGTAAGGTCATTATAGAATTATAGAATCTAGTCTCTAGATTAACTGTTAAATCTAGAAAAAAAAAAATATGGGGCCTTTTGAAAGTAATTCCACCCCATGAGATTTCTATTTTTTTATTTCTTGGAATCAACCCATTAAATTTAGTTTAGTCAATGTTACATTCAAACTTAGATTTAATCCAGATATTTTATGGATTTTCTCTAGCAGGAGGTTTGCTTGGAAGTTAGGTACATATCAGTATCCTTGACTTTAAACATTTCCCAACTTCATCTAAGTGACGAAAGAGTATTTCACACATGCAAACTTACCAAAACATTAGTCTAAACCAACACAGCTCAGATTGAATAATCTATAAACAGGACAAGTATTAGCCAAGCTTCATATGAATATCATCTTCATGGATGAGAGGCAGGGTGGAAACTCTAAAAGGATCAAATTTAAGGTGTACCAAAAGTCATTTAGAGGACATGAGGAAAAGGGTGCTCTGCTCAAAAATCTGTTGGCCAATATACACTATTCCATGGTGTAAAACTAAAATTTTGGATCTGTCATAGTTAAAAATGGGGATCAATCAGCATAAGGCTCTGTTGAAGCTTTGCTTCAGAGGAGACAAAGAAGATCTGGTTAGAGTTTATTGAAAGACTGAACTAAATATAAAACAGTCATGGAAGAACGCCTGGTAAAGCCTGCAGAAAACTAAATTGACAGACGGCTAAATTGTATTAAGAATCTGTCACAAGACTTGTGAATTACAACTTTTCAAATGCTCTCCATCCAGTATGATTAAGTTTGAGCTATTTTGCAAAATAGCTCAAACTTGAAAAGTTATTTCAAGTAAAATCTTTTTTAAAATGTAATTAAATGTCAGGGATTCAAAAATACAGTTTTGAATAATTGTGCTCCCATCTCTGAAAGCAGCACCAGTGTTCAAATTTTTTGAACAGGTTAATAAAAAACAAAGGGGATTAGAACCAAGTAGTCCCAGAAAAAGCTCTTCGTTTTTTTAGTCAGTGAACCTGGCAGGTGCTGATTCTGCTGAATGCTAAGAACAATAAACCACAGGAGATAAATCTGAGTATGAGTCAGCCGACTGATTATTACTGCAAAATAGAGCTCAGGAGGTTTCACATATTCCATGCATATATTCATGAAAGTGCATGCATAACAGCAATCAGTCGAGATAGAGTTGGGGGAAAAAAAAATCCCTGAAACACAAGTTGGATGACAAAGCACTATGTGAAAAATAGCTCACTCCCCAGCAGTTGGTGCTGCAGGCGCCAGCCTCCAGCCTCTGTGGGATTTATTAATAGAGCGAGTCTGGAGAGCAGTGCAGGAGAACTAAACTAAAACACAGTGACGGGTCACAGTCTGCTTGTAACACATTTACTCAGGATTTAAGGGTATGCCATAGTAGACTTTTTAGTCCAGCTTCTTCCCTGCATAAAATTGCAGTGTCATGTGCATTAATTGTCAAATGTATTATATATTTTTTTCTAAATAAACCCAACTTTAAAGCCATTCTTACCTCTGATAATCAGTTGAATTTTAAATAAGGTTCAATGTTTTTTCTTCACTTTATTTTTTTTAGACCCCATGGCTGTGGAACACTAAAGAATGCTGGTACAACTACCCTTACCAGGTAAAAGTTAACTTAATAATTATCAACAACTCTACAGGAAGGTATCTCATTCTATTTAAGATGTACTGAAGACATTCCTGTATGTTTGCAGCCCCTGACTGTGGACATCCATTATTACTACGTACTGGAGCTGTCTTTCTACCTGTCATTACTCTTTTCTCGATTCACAGACATCAGGAGGAAGGTAAGAATGGTTCTGAAATACACATCACTCTTTCTACAATGTAGACCACTTTAAAATGAATCATTCTAGAAAATAACATTATCTCCATAATTACCAACCGTTACTGGCTCTTTGTTTTTGTATGCTAACAAATGTACGTGGAGTCTGTTTGGGCAGAAGTTAGTCTCCTGAATTACTCATGTGAGAAATGGCAAAATAGAGAGAAATGTTTTTCTTTTTCTTTTAATATCACTATACAAAGGTTCCTTAAACACTTTCCAGCTGATTCCACTGACTTTATTTAATTTGGAGCTGTTTACATTTTTTTAAGGTAATAATTCACTGATAGTCTCTCTCTTCTTTTTGGCCCATCTTTAAACGCATCCATATATTAAATTGTTACGTCATGATATCAGTAGCAATAAATACTAGGGATGTCCCGATCAGCATTTTAGGCCTCCGATCCTTATTCGATATTTTAACCTCAAATTCGATCCGATTTCGAGTCCCGATCCGATATTTTGCCTTTAGTATTGAAATTGATCAAACTCAAATATATTTTGATATATTTATATTTAACCCAACTTTTTATTAGACTAATATTTTATCAAAAAGCATTACTATTATTATTGTAAATCCCATGAAATAAAAATCTCACCCAGAATTAAAGGTCAGCTTCAATTTAATATTTTAGTTAAAAGTAAAAAGAAGATCTTCTTTGCTCTATTATTTTCGTTGGAGTATTTGTCTCTCCTCATGACGTCCAGCGTTTTTTTGATTTGCTTTAGCAACCTTTCCATCTGCAGCTTTACAAAACGCTTCATATGCATTTTCATGTTTTGTCCTCAGAATCAAGTTCGTGGTGTTAAATGTAGCTCTGCTGCTACTTCAAATTGCCATGTTGCAGACATTGCAAGTAGCTTTAGGACAGTCTTCACTCGTGAGAGTAAAATACTTCCATACTTCTGACATGCTTGCTTTGCACTGCTGCAGATGTTTGTATCGCGCAACTACCGTCAACCGTAACTAGTGGGTACTTTACGGCAGTTGCTGTAAAGATCGGCGCGACTAGTCGGGTAATGTAGCCGAGCTCCGATCACAGGAAAATAGGAAAAGATCGGGCCGATCCGATCTCGAAATAGGGACATCAATAAATACACATTTTTATTCCTCTTTTTTATTTGATATTGGTCCTTACAATGCTTCCTCCTGTGACCTTTGGTGTCTTTACCACTACAGTCATTGGAAACATTATTAGACAACATGCCTGTGTGCATTTTCAGTCATGGCAACTGCAGAACAGGCTTAAAATAGAGGCAATCTGACTTCGGCTTAGTTTTTCTGAAGATGTTTCCACACCTATCAAGGAGTCATTGTCAGCTCTAACCAAAGCAATCTGTAGTTGGAGTGCTGATGTTTTTAAGCAGCATGGAGGTTCATTCTTCTAAGCACATTGCAAGTCAGATGCAAATCAGTGACAAACCTGTCACCTGTCTCAGTTATTGATGTCTTTTGTCGTGTACACGTGATATACCAATGAATTTCAAACAAAAACCTACTCATCCCAAAGACAGAACACCCAGACAAAAGCTGAGTGGCATGTAAATTCAGCGAGGACTGTACAGACACTTGAGAAACCAAACAACAGCTGCACAAACACATGGCACAGCACAGATGAACCTGTACCTCCGGGCAAGATTCAGCTGTAAACTTGCACCTCAATAACCAAGAAAACTATTTATGACCAAAATGTTTCGATTTTGTACAGAGAGGACAGATAGTTTGAAAGAGGGGTGGAGGAAACCATCATTGTTAAAAGGGTAAAGCCATCATTGCAGAGGGGGGGGGGATTTAGTAGCACCTAGGAGCACCAGGATCCACAATTCAGCCATGGAACACATTCCAAAGATGTTACATAAACACACTCATGCATGATTCAAATGGCCTAAGACATAACACATACACAACAAAGGACTCCAACAACCCAGGAAGGGTTGGTCATTGATTTACATCCAACTCAGGATGTACCTAGGAGGATAGGCCTTAAGGCTGCTCAAAAACACAGAAGCTCCAACTACAGATTGCTCTGCTCTTGACAAACACTCCTGGATAGGTGTTGAAACATCTTCAATAAAAAGCAGCGAATGTCCAGTTGTTTAAGTCTGTTTTGTAATACCCCACTCTTCTTTTGTTTGCTTGTTTTGGCCATGCTTGTTGCATTATACTTTTAGGACAAGAAATTTAAGAAAATAAAGGTGGTGCAATATATTTTTTCCATGACTGTAACTCACATTTTTGGGTTTCTACTGACATAAACCAAGAGGTAAATTATATTTTCTTAGGCTTGAGAATTACTGAAATTCCTAAATCAGCCACTTTGATATTTGCAAGTCAACAGACTAAGATTTGGATGATTAAATATTTTCATTAAGTTGTGCAAATCTAGTAGGATGATGTAGCTATAACACTCATTAACAGTTCCAGCTTGGTCAGTTTCTAAAAATGTTTTCCTGTTTACCAGCCCATTTCATTCCATGTCCATTTTATGTCAAAATGGACACACTTTTGGTTTATTTGTTGTTTGCATGCCATGCTCTTTACTCCCTCCATAGCTCTGCCCTCTCCATGACACGTCCCATGCTCAGAGCAGGCTCCATGATGCCCTGCTCTTTGCCTTTACTCTGTCATCTCGCTGTTGACTGTTGGCATGTGTTTCTGTTTTTGTTTCTCCTTTCAGTTTTTTTCATGCACAGCTCTACACAGAGAAGGGGTCCTCTGCATCTCCTGCCAGTTCCAGTATGTTCTTCCCTGCACACTCTTGCCTTCGTTTTCATTCTACGTGTCGTGTCACTTCTCTTCCTTTTCATCCTCCTCCTCATCCCTTACCTCTGGTACACTGTTTCTCAGTGCTTGCAGCTAAAGACCTTTCAGTAGCTAAAAAAATTGCACGAGGATTTCTTACATGTCATATTTAATTTCATAGAGCTCCACTTCAAGCTATCCCATGCTACAGTAGGACTAAATAATTGATATTCAGTAACAGTATTTATCAGTTTAAGCCATTTTAAAATAAGATACTTTCTAATCTTGCTTGAATTTTAGATATTTAGGAATTTTGAAGTAGCTATACATAGCCAACAAAAACTTTATTGTAATTAACTGTAATTTAATTTAATCAAATGCAATAATAGCTTATAATTGTGAGGTATGAAGAACATATAGTTTGTATTTTTTCTTGCAAAACCAAAAAAGTAAAGTGTTATAGGTTTTTGTATTTTACTTTTCTGACTGTAATAACATGAAGGAACACAGACAGGTCAGGAAGAAAGTTCTTGAGACATTTAACAATATAGAATTATACTTTTCTTCAATATCCAAAGCATTAAATGTCTTGCAGACCACTGTTAAAGCCACTATCCAAAAGCAGAGAGAGGATAGCACAAATCGACCACCTAAATTGACAGGAGGCCAATGTTAGCTCTACAGGAGCTGCAGCAATCCACTGCTTAAGGTCATGATTGCTTGTCATTTGTGAAAGAGTTAAACTAAGAAAGCCAATGCATGTGAAAATATAAGATAAAAATGGAAGGAAAATGGTGAAGCCATGAAAGATTTTAGACTTAGGCTACGTTCACACAGCAGCCTGAAATGACCGTAATCATTTTGCCCATATGCGACCTGTATCTGATCTTTTCATGACAGTCTGAACAGCACAGATCCGATTTTTTCCAATGTGACCCAGGCCACTTGGCTATGTGGTCCTGAATGCAATACGAATCTGATCTTTTCAAATACGACCTGTGTTTGAACAGCTACGCAGAAGAGGCAATCAAAACAAAATCCATGGCGGATGGTAATGTGGAGAGCAGTATTTATGTTTAACCATATTGAAAAGATTGTGTTTTTAAGGTTGGGAAAGATCGCTAGTTGCACTCTAACACTACTATCCATGTTTACTTGCGTAAACACAGAGCACTCTTGCTTGTGATTGTGTCATTATGTCCTCTACTGCGCATGCGGGAACTTGCATTGTAAGAATGCAGTTCACACAGGAGATCACATACAAGTCGCATATATTTGGAAATGTGAACAGCAACAGCAAAAAAATTGGATTTAAAAAACAAAATCGGAACTGAGTATTAAGGCCTGCAGTGTGAACATGTTATGTGTGTTTTAAAGGGGTCATAGAATGATTATATAGGGTATTTGGTGCTGGTCCTTAAGGTCTCTGAATAGGGTGTGTAACATTGGTTGGGCTGAAAATGACATATTTACTGTTTCATGAGCCCTAATGCAAGCCTGGTTAAAAGCCTCAGAATAAAACGACAGGTTTTCTTCCTTTTATGGTATGCTCATGAATATTTAGATGAGCTGTGCTGATTGGTTGGTTCACAACGAGTGAAGCTGCTGAGCAAAGATGCATCATAGCAACAAGCACTCACTCACTGAAACATCGAAATTGTTGATATGGTAGGGTGACGAGACATCCTTTTTTTTCCCGGACATGTCCTACTTTTCATACCTTAAAAAATGTCAAGTGGGATTTTCAAAATTGTCCCGGATTTTGGTCGTCTACATTGCCGCACGTAGTGGAAACACACCAGGCACTCAAACTCGGTCGGCCCCCTGCCCCAGTCCGCCCAGGCACCAAATGAACAGCTGAGCATCAAACTTTGCAGGGATCTTCTGATAGACAAAAATAATCCATTCCTGTCGAGTCTTCAGATCCATGGGATCATTGGGACTGTGAAAAATGTCCTCTTTCTCCGTGCACCCTGGAACACTGCATTTATTGGTTCTGGCTCATTTTCTATAGAGAAACTGCCTGCTTTGTAATTCTTGTAGAACTAAACCCAACTGTTGACTAAACAGCTAAACTGGTGTCTTATATCTTCGTGACCTCTATTCATGTTCTAAGGCCAGTGAACCAGTGGGCCGGTCTGTATGTAGAGAAAGGAGGTGTTGATGGGGTTTGAACTTCTATGTCCCTTTCACCCACTGAACTATCATTATTATTCTATGAAAATGTAAACTCAGTTTTGCATTCTATGACCCCTTTAATGGTACACTAAACCTAAATTCACCCAGTGAAGTTGAAGATAGTATATGTACACTGGTTTCCAGATTTTAATTTGTAAAAGATTTTCTAAAGCATGCATCATTTCTTTGCGACTCACAAATAAGCTCAACTTTTTGTTTGATTGTCACTTCAGATCTCAATAAGATACAGGGGAGTTTGAAAAGGTTAAGGGGTTGTGAATATTTTTGCTTGCTCTGCAAAATGGCCTTTCAACAACTCTGCACAAAATGTTTATTGATCTGAAGACACCAAGAGTATATAAGATATTATTATCTCAAGGCTGTAATTGGATTCAGAATTCATGTGACACATGCACTAATGCCTGATATTTCCTTGGCAACTGTCTCTGCAGGATTTTCTGATCATGTTCCTGCACCACGTGGCAGCAATCTCTCTCATCGTATTCTCATATGTGAACAACATGGCACGAGTTGGAACTCTGGTCATGTGTCTACACGATGCAGCTGACGTGCTGATAGAGGTGAGAACCTGCAAATGGATTAGACACTGTCGATGGATCACCATCCTGGGAATAAGCTTGTGTCAGCAGGGTTTTTTTTTAGACATGTTCATATGCCTGTCATTGTTATACTATGTAATGAACACCCTGAATATTCTGACCCAGCGTTGTGCCTCACAGCTCAATATAAGACTTACAAGCAAGATGGAACACATTTTAAGTCAGTAATGTGACCGACTGTGGCGCTGACACCCGGTGGTTGTTCTAGAACAAATTCACCAGGGTGGGTTCAGTGTTTTTTATTGGGACACAAAAAAACTGGGCAATAGTTCTTTTTTTTTAATTGACATGCAGAGCCGAAGAGCGTCAGATACCCTAGATATAGCAGATAAGAGTGATTTATCATCCTTTATATCCCCAATTTTGGGGATGTAAAAGCAATCTTAACCGTTAAAACAGGTTTTAACTGTTGTTCCGATTTTTTAACAATAAGATAAGATTGAAATACTTAAGGTTTATTATAAAATTTATAACAGCTGTTCTTAAAAAATTCATTTTTATTCGTTAAAATCTGAATTCGCATCGGTCATCGGCCATAAATCACCGCACCCCTAAAACTGTGATTCTATCTCAATACGACTGAAGCAAAAAGTACATAATTGTTGAAATACACCTAAAGATAAAAAAAAAAAAGAAACAGATTTAAGAGACCAATCAATGACAGTTTTTGCGCTCGTGCATATGATTATCAGAATTGTATTTAGTATTGTGTTTTCAGGGAGCAAAAGAAGGGCCATGATCACTTCTAACGGTGCATTGCATCTGTCAGAGGAAAAAGGTCAAACCTTAAATTAAAAAAGCTGCATCCATTAAACTTGATTTTATAGTTGTATAGGCACTATATTAGTAGGTTGTTCTGCATCAATACAAAAGAGAAAGTTTGGGCTTTATTTTGTAACCTCATTCAATCTAGAACAAAAACAAATGGCTCTGCCTGTCAGGTAAGTCCCTGCAGGCCTGTGTAGATTTACATAAAGATAACAACAGAAATAAATAAACAGAGAGTTAAAGCAAGATCAATGGTTTTGTTTTATTTATTTTATTTTTTGTTTTGTTTGTTTTTTGTCAACCAGGCTGCCAAGATGGCCAACTATGCCAAATGTCAGATACTGTGCAACCTCCTCTTTGCAATGTTCGCAATTTTCTTCATAACTTCCAGGCTGGGAGTTTACCCCATCTGGTAAGTGTTAGTCATTTTCTCTATGATCCAAAGCTGGCATCATTATTGATACTGTATGTGACATAAGTACTGTATGTGTTTTCTGGCAGAGGCATTTTCATACAATTCAGTAGTACAGGCAGACAGGGCTTCAAATGCTGTTTAGCCTAAGCTCCTTAGCACATTTCAGTGGCTCATGTTTGAAAAAAGGATGTCAAAGCCATCAAGATCTCACTGCTTTTTTTTTATCTCCTTCTTCTTTATCCACAATGGTTTGCAGTTTAAACAGATCTGTGTGAATTTTGTTGCTAAGTAATAGTTACTATGGATACTACAGCTTTAACCTTTCAAAGAAAGACAAACAGTTCAGCTCATGAAAAGCAAATCTTTGTGGTTCTTATTCTACCACTGGAGCCAGCCCAACTGATTATTGTGATTATTAAAACATTAAGCAAGGGTTTATTTATGAGGGCTATTTCTAGTTCTGTGGGGGTTTTTTTTGTCTTAATTGCAGCTATTCTAACTAAATTTTTGCTTCAAAGAAAAAAAATGGAAATTAAATTTTTGTATTTATCTTCTTATTTTTTCTTTGTTTAACCCAAACAGCCATTGCCCGAAAATAATGTTTAAAGCTGGCTGGTTTGTGGGATATTTGAAGATCATAAATCTAATTTCAACCCATGAAAGGATGCACAGCAGTCATTTTTCAGTCAGCAGCAGCAGCAGGGGTGTGATCAGGACTTCATTATATGAATGTAGACATGATTTACATTCTGGGTCAGGCAGCTTAATTTTTTCCACTTTTCCTTGTGATAGCAGCTCTTAATCATCCCCCAAATGCTATCTAGGCTGTTTAGATTCCTGTTTAAATGTAGTGTTGCAACAGCATTTAAATGAATGGTTATTTTACATAAAGCCTTTGTAGGATATATGCTAGCTTTAAGGTATTTAAACCATCCTGTATCTGTTATTTGCTTTGTAATGTACACTGCAATTTAATGGTTATATAATATATTTTTTGTCAGTTCTTCCATTGCCCCATTTCTACAGTTGTTGTGACTTTGGTATCTGGAGTACTAACAAGTGGCTGTTTGCAAGGAATAAACAAGAAATGAAATTAACACAGATCCCCAACTAAAGCTGTTAGTGCTTGAAAAAGAGAAAATCTACCCAATTTATTTGCTTTAATTTCCTGCTTTGAATTAAATGATGTTGATTCTACATCTCAGTAAATTGAAGTGTAATTGAAAAGTTAATCTGTCTGTCTTATATTTTTATGAGTATGGCTTAGGGCTAATGAAAACCCACATTTTTAAAATAAATGATTTCCTATCAAAGACTGTTGCTTCAATAGGTGTCCAGCAGATATATATATAAAATAAAAGTCATAGCAAAGGGAAGCTGTCTGTTTCTTCCAGGATTGTTTGTGGAAAGTTAGGTGGAAGGAAAAAATACATACAAAATTTGGAGCAAAACCTATACAAAGTTTGGGGGGCATTCACAAGGCATAAGCTGTAGATGGAGTCAGTGTTTCAACAATCACCACAGTATCAGTGGAAATTGTTGTGCAAGTTATAATTCCCTCTGTAGAGAAGCTTTATGGAGACACTTTTCTTTTCATTTTCAAACAATATTTGACGTCTGGTCCCTTTGCCAAAAGCACTGAAATCTCCTTTTATGACTTTGCTATAATGGTGCTTGATTGGCCACCAAAATGAACTAGCTTAGGCTATTAAAGCTACCCAGTTTTCCTTAACATTTCAGTGGAAAAACATCTAATAGCCTCCACACCACTTTGCACAGGTGTTGTAATTGATGTAAAAGAAACAATAGATATTGAGTTTATACACTGGACAGTATTGAGACATCGTTTTCCTTAGATTATCGAGAAAAAAAAATGTACTCAAGTAAGAATAGAAATATTTTAATATTTTTTTAACCAAGTAAAAGTAGAGAGTATGCAACCAACAAATATCTCAACTAAGAGCAAAACAGTACTTTGTAAAATGCATACTTAAGTACTGAGTAACTCTTTGCTCATATTATCTGCTTTAAAAGTGTGTAACCAGGCTGACAGTTATGTGCAAATTCTGGTGTTATATAAATTGAATAGAAATAGATAACATATTTACAAAATAACTAATTTAGGCAGAAGAAACACTTTTCCAAAGTACAATTACTCTGAAAATAAAAACATTTTTGCTCTCTTAAAAATACTTGAGTAAATGCAACCAGCTAAATATAACTAACTACCCACCTCTGCTTTTCTGTAGGTTGACCTTTCCGCATGAAAAAGATCAAACTCCTCTCCTGTCCTGAAATAATATTCAGAATTTCTGAGTAACTCTAACAAGCGTTTATATGAACCATAAGGCATATTCATACAATTAACAAAAACGAACTCTTAGAATACGTCACACTTTTTACCTTTAGTGTCTGTTTAGTCACACGTATGATCAAATAAATCATAAGCATGTATTATAAGTAAATGTTATTGCTACAAAGAGATTAATAAGATTTTTCTTACTTCTTTTAACAAATATCTTGTGTTTTTATGTAAAAAAAAAAAAAAAAAAGGAGCTTTGAATATATTTTCCATTATTCATTCACAACAATTGTAAAACATGCTTTTCTTGCTGCTGCAGGATTTTAAACACTACTTTGTTTGAGAGTTGGGAGATTGTGGGCCCCTATCCATCCTGGTGGGTCTTCAACCTCCTTCTGGTCTTACTGCAGCTTCTTCACTCATTCTGGTCGTACCTCATAGTGAAGACAGCGTGCAGAGCCATCTCCAAAGGAAAGGTGAATCAATGCACTCAACCTGCACTCAACCTCTCCTCCGCATCCTATTATAGTTGTACTTGTTGCATCATGCAGTTCAATGTTTTTGCTGCAAACATTTTTTTCACAAAGTGAACCAATTTTTTTTTATTGCAGCCTTGCTTATTTTCAGACCTGTGACTTTTTGAGTTTTTTAATTATTTTTGTCTCATAGTGCACAATTATATATCAGAAGCACTGCTGTTTTTTTTATACGCTGACTAATAACAATCCATTCTGTGTTAATGTTGTTTTATCTGTCTTCAAGGTGGGGAAATGGAATCCTTTACATGTAAGTAGTTCTAAAAACTTAAAACACACATTTTTTATAGTTATAGTGGCACATTTTTCTTAGCAGACATGCATAATGGATGCAGATCCAGTAGATTCCATAACAGTTGCTTCCCCACTGCCATTAGACTGCTGAATGTTTTGTAAATGGGTTATTGTATTTTATTATATTTTATCATTATTAAAAAAAAAAAACTGAAAATGTTAAAACTGTACATTTACAGTCATATGTTTATATTACTGTTTTTATATATATATATATTTTTTTTTTTACTATTTTCAAGGCTGCACTTTAAAAAAAAAATGAATTTGTCCAAAGAGCTGTTCTAAACGAAATTTCTTTTTGGTTTACACTTGTGTAAACAAAATGACAAATAAATCTGTCTAAGTCTAAAAAAAAAATAAAAATAGTGAAAAACTATTTTCATTAAATACTGTAATTCTGTGTCCTTAAATTTGATTAAATAGTTGATGATGTCATGTCTGGTTATAATACTTTTAAAATATAAGGTCCAAGCATGTTTGCCCTTCTAAGTATTTAGTTCTATAAAGAAAGGCAAACACTTAGTTGCACTGATTTGAAGAAATCAATTTCTTACACTTCTATTTATGTTTTTTTTATCATGTTTGAAATGAAGCTTAGCTAAATTAGAGAAATAATGATCAAGGATAGGGACTGCCACTGCCATAAAAAATACATAAAAAGAGATTATGGTGGAGAATATTTATGTCATAGTGTTTCAAGAAAAAAACATTAATTAGACTGAAACTTAACCCAAAACAGTGATTGTAGGTGCTCTTTATACATGTTGTTATTATTATTAAAACTACACCCATGGTTGATTACTTTACAGAAATGTCTGTACATTAGATAGCTTAGGTCATGGTTGCTTTCTGATGTTGTTTTGTTTGTCAGGTTTCTAAAGATGACCGCAGTGACATCGAGTCCAGCTCTGACGAAGACGACAGCCCCGCTCCCAGTCAGAAGCATCACAGCAGCGCCACTAATGGGACCAACAAAAACGGGACCAACGGCTACCTGACAGGAGCCCTGTACCCTGACGAACACTGACTGAGCTTATATCATGCGAATGGAGCCATGCTGAAGTCACCACCCAGTTATCTGTGTGTCATCAGCATGTGTGTGTGTGTGTGTGTGGGAGTGAGCATTGTGTGTGTATGATGCAAACATGAACATCTCATCTTTGTAAGTTATTGATAGATTTATGTGAATGCGGTTTTTGTCATTGGTTCTTTACTAATTTTGTTGTGCGATTTATTCAATGCGGATATATATTTGCATCCAACTGCACTTACAGTACAGACAAATAAAAAGGAATCAGTACAAAGCAGGAAAGTGTTTCACTTTATGGTCAAAGCATGCTACAATAACTCACAGCAGTCTGTCACACAGCAGGAAATGTTTCCTTCTACGTTTGTCTCTTCCTTTGTTATTTAATTTGTATGAACAGGTTTGCAACTCTTAGCCAGACATCTTTTCTTCTCTTGATGTCAGTGTTGACATGATTTCCAAACAGAAACACAACTTTGATTTTTCATTTGAACATCATAGTATTAGCCGGATCCAGTTTTATTGCTACTCCTCCAAAGATTTGCCAGAAACGTGAGTTTGGTGTCCCTGACAAATGAACGATAATGTGAACTTTATGCACATTTGGAAACACATCCTTCATTAAATCTGTATATGAGATTTCAATAACAGTACCATCTGTGTGTGCGTCCGATATGGCGAGATGCTGTATTCTTTATCCAATCATTTTGTTAGGAATTCTCGTACATTTATGGTTATCATTAAATTAAAGCGATTTGTCCTCTTATGGGGTAGATACACGAGTTGTTTAAATGATTCAATAATAAAAAATGCAATTAAGTCAAATGTGTGTCGTATGTATGTGTATGTGGATATTTTCCTAACTTGCAGTGCTTCCAACATTTATTTAAATCTATGGCTGCAACTAACTTATTTTAAATCGATTAATCTTTCTACACTTTGTTCGATTCATCAATTAATAATTTTGGTTACTTAAAGAAGACTTTTTGCTGAATTAAACCAGGTAAAACTTTTCCACTTTAGGAGTTCTGGATAGAGCATAATAAGAGACGAAAAAGTTTTTTTAATCTTAAATGTAAAATGTTTACATATTTTTTTAACGATTTTGGTATAATTGCTCCTCAAGGTGGGTCGCTCTGGCAGCTTAAGGCATCTTTCAGAGTCTCTACACTCCAGTTTACGATTAATCAATTACTAAATTAGTCAAAGATTATTTCAATAATCTATTAATCCTGATTAATCCAATTACTTGCTTCAGCCCTATTTAAATCCCTTTGATTTTTTTCACATTTTGTCACATCGCAAAGTTTCAATATATTTTATATTGGGGCAGTTCAGTTAATGTTCCACAACCTCTAGTTTTTTAAACACTGTTTTTATAGGGCTGTCCCATTAGAATTTGAACCTGCAGATCAGTCTAGTATATTAAAGCCTTTAACATCTTATATTTCTGAATAGCATTAGATGTTACTTCTAGATGTTAATACCGTCCATTTTACTAGATGAAGCAGTAATGACCAACTTCTGTATTCTTCCTACAAGCACTGGATGATGATGCTGTATTCAGGAGGGTATTTAAGGCTATTGTTCTAAATCAGAAATGTTCTGTTTTTATTTTTTGTGATCAAAACGGCTTGCTCCACATGAGTCGACTGTTACCCCAAAATCATTATAAAGTATAACTACTACAGTAGTTGTCCAGTCAGGATTATCCTATCAGACTGTATGTACCTCTTCTGGAGTTACTTTGAGTCTGCAGACAGTTTCACTTATTAATATTTTCTCTGGAATGTCTCATAACTGTACCCTGTTGCAAACTTTTGGCAACTAACTTTATTCCTTTGCCTTCATAATGTTTGTTCACCAACCTTCTGTTAAAAAATCTCTAAGATATTTACAAAACAACTGGGGTTTTTTTACGTTACATAACACACAGGAAGACACTTTTACTATAAGGTGACCTCTAAAGAATTGGTTGCCATGGATTTTATGGAGGGATACCACAGTAAATTAGTTAGTCTGGAAGAAATATTGTCGTGTTAAATTAAAACATTTTTGACAATGAATTCATATAGCACCGAATTTGTTACCTGTGTGATTAT
>NW_015150499.1:559653-586772 GCF_000732505.1 Cyprinodon variegatus | reverse complement strand
TTTTCTCCCATGTTCATAAAGGTTTTCAATCCTGTTTAAAATGATGGAGGGGCTCAACTTTTGGGGTTTGTGAACACCTAAGAAAAACTGGCATATGCTACACTTTCTGTCATCAGCAGCTGATGCGAAGGATGGCTGCAGTGAGTTTTCGAGCGCACAGCTGGTTGATAAGCTTATCTTTTGTTATTTCGCTGCAAATTAATCCACCAAGGTAAACTACATGCTGAGTTTCCTCCGGGGTACGTTCTTCTTGTTCACCATAGCAGTTCCTACTGTTTTCAGTTTCGACCACCCCACAGATAATGCCACAATTTAAAAAAAAGCTTCTGTCGCCAAGTTAAATCTGATGACAGCTACAGGTGTGCCATGTGATCAAATGAGAGTAACTTGATTGGCAAAAAGTCGCTGGTCTCAATCTTGTTCCAATTGCTTTGGCTTGAGTCATCAAAAGTTCAACATAGTTTTGCATTTGAATTTGTGTGGGTGAATTTATGCTGTTAGCTTTTTTTACGGATGATTTTTAGAAGTTAATTTCTGCAGTAGAAACTTAACAGGTGACATTTCTGCTGGTGATTTTAAAGGAAACAAACCACATAAAATTAAAAACTGTTTCAAATAAAATTCCAAATCTACAAAAAGGTCTGATTCTAATGAGATTACAATTCTCAAACCAATACAAGTTACACTTTAAGCTTTTCACTGGTCAAAACAATTGAAAACTGTAAATCATTGTTCGTCCTCTAAACAACAAGCACTCGTTTATGGTGTTATTATTTGTTGTATTCTGAATCATTGTGGATTGAATAGATTCTTTAGAAATTACTGAGTAAAGAACAAAAAACTGGATTATTTTATGATGAAAGATTAAAATAAAAATTCCCTACAAAAATTTTCTCAGAAGAACCAAACAACTAAACAAACCAAAGTTTAAATATTATACAAAAAAAAACAAAATTCTTTATTATGTTCTAAACGTCATTAAACATTTGCTAATGTACAACTGCAGAAGAATAGCAGTGATTATTTTCCCCTCCCACTGTATCTGTTGTAAACTAACTTGTGCAGGTCTTGTTGGCCCTCCTCCTGGAATTTTCCTGAGTAAAGCGCGCCAGCAGGAGCTCAGAGCATTTCCGCATGAGTGGCTTTGAGAGCAGAATGGTCAAAGTTCCAGGTTCAAAGTCAATAAACTGCCTAAGCCTTAAGATGAAGGACCCTATCGGCTCCTGCTCTGTGAGTATTTCATGACTTTAAAATAAGCTTAATGTTTGGTTTGAAGATCTACCTAGGCAGAATAGTGGATTGAAATGCAATCTAATGTCAGACCGAGCACACGATCTCTTGCCCCTTGACTTAATCTCATAGAATGTGTCCTCTGATCTTCAGTATAACCAACTGTATCAAGATCTGAAACAATATTCAAAAAATGGGGATTACTTCTTCAAAGAACTTCTAACAGTGTTTCAGCAGAGGTGAGCTCAGTGTGTAGTTTTTCATTTAGCACATCTAAATGGATGCAGATCCTACTTTTGACTTTGCTATCATCCTTTGCTGCAACCTTTCCCGCCTTTAGAGCTGAGCTGGAACTTACGTACTCCAAAGGCCTCACAAAGCTGGCAGGAAAGCTGATCAAAGCATGCCAAGGAATGTCAAAAAAGTAAGAGGCACATTGTTGACGTTAGTTTTCAATTACTACTGCCTTTTCTCTGTTTACAGTCAAACATATTCCCTCCCTGGAGGCATACATGCGGTGTATAGTAATAATAGTCTAATGGGAAATAGCATGCACTCAGCGTGTAGAGGTGATCAAAAACAGTCCTAGGTTGGGTTAATTAGCCCACAGCTAACCTTTTCCTGCTGGCTACCGTTTCAGTTCCACCTATACCGCCTGGTGTCAACTGTCAGACGAAATGTACTCAAGAGCAGACGCCCACAGGTACGTTTGACCCTGATTTCACCTTGTGAAAAATCCTGACCTCACATTGGAACAAACTGGAAGGAAATTTGGTGGTATGATGTTTTCTTTTCAGAACATTAGGGAATGCATTTCACCAAGAGGCCACTGTGGAAATACGCCAAGTCTTAGATGAGCACACCAGGAGGAAAAGGCCTGTGTGTAATTTATTGTTTCTTTCTTTTCTGAAATATGCATTTAAACTTGCAGTCATGTTCTGATATTTATCAGAAGCCTCTTGTGTTTTAATAGCTTGACAATGCCATTGAGAGGACTGGAAAACTTTTCACAGCCAACTGGAACGAGCAAATCAAGGTAGGAAACGTTTGTTTCTAATCAAAAAGAATGATGAATAAGTTGTTAGATATGCTTGAGATAAAAGCATCTGTGTTGTAAATATAGCAAATCAAACCCATAAAGGGTTCTGTGGCTCTGTTAGAAATTTTAGAGAAAAGTGACCTGGAGGAAAGGAGGTTTCTGTGATCTTCCAGCTCAGCTCAGCATCAATAAGTTGATGTTGTCCTTGGATGAGCACATGGCTGCACTCTCACTATTCCTTTTCACTCTGTAAATCTGACATTTAGTAAAATACATTAGTTTATCAGAGATGGAAAATAAGCTGAGTACACAGCACTGGTGGGCTGCTTTATGGCATGGTGTGGAAACAAACATCTTATCCTACAAGTGAAAAAAAAAAAAGTTGGCTATAGAGTATAAGAAAAACAGGAATAAGTCAGACACTATTCCATCACCAGTGGAGTTGGTGGGAGAGTATAAATACTCAGCGTTAACAGAAACAAAAATGGTATGAGGCCATCTACGAGAAGGATCTGAACAGACTTAAAGCTGTTCTTCAGTGGTCCTTTCATGTTTGAAGCAAAATGCTTCATTACTTCTTCTATCATCTAGCAGCATCAGATTCATTGGCCTAAAGAAGCTCATGGGCGACCGTAATAAATCAGTGTTGTGGGGAGGGAATTAAATGTTAAAATTCCCCTCTCTTTTGTTTTTTTTTAAGCAGTTGTTGTAGGTGTTGATAGCTGTAGGCAGGAAGGATCAGTCTGTCTTGTACCAGATTTTGAGAAGCATCTTACTGAAAACACTCTGCTGGTGTCTAACAGTGTGATAATGAAGAAGCTCACTGTGGTCCATAGTGTTCTTCACTTTATGAAAAACATTATGAAGCATATGGCAGAAAAGATCACTCTCACCAACAGACTAAGATAAGCCATGATGATAATAGGATTAATCTATTTCCTGGCTCTTCTCACAAGTTACAACAAGATTGAATTTCTCTTTGGTGTCAATAAAATAAATTGAAATTCGTGCAGAGCTCTCAACCAAACCTTTTCTTTCAGGTGAGGTCTGAACTTTGACTGGACCATTGCAACACCCTGTCAGTTATTATATTTTTTAATTTCTTTGTATGATTGGGATGATTGTCTCTCATGTAACCTGATTTGACCCGGCGGTCAGAAAGATAGCGGCAGCTTTGACTCAGAAAAGCTTCGGTGTAAGGAGGAGTTCATAGTTGACTCATCGTCTGCAGATGTAAATACGTAAGACTGTCCTGTGGTAGAAAATGACCCAAATCATCAAACCTCTACCTTTCTTGTTACCAGTTAGTATTCGATGTTTTGCTATGCTGAGTTAAATCTTTGTTTTTTATCAATGAACATGGTTCTGGGCATACTTTATTCTCAATTGTTCATTATTCAACTTTTCTAAAATTAACTAGCAGCGGCAATGGCTTCTTCAAAGTCACTGAGGATGTTTTTCCACTTACTCTTAACACACATTATCGTGCTTCAGCCAGTAAATTATCAAAACTTGTCAGTTTTGTGAAGTTAACAAGTCGGCTGATAACAGATAAATGTAATGAATCTGACTGGCAGCACTTAGCTGTAAGGTTACATCTTTAATCGTGACACATTTTTCTTGTGCCCCACAGTTGTTATAATATATCACATTTATCCAGGCACCTAATACCAGTTATAACAGTGGTAAATTATATTCCTGTGAATTACATATAGCATACCGCTACAGAAAATCATTGATAGGCAAGACTGATCTTTAAACCGAGCTTTCATCATTTTCTTTTCATATAATATGATTACTTTTACAGCATGTGCCTCAATGAAATATGCCCTCCTTGTTATGCTTGATGTTAATGGTTAAGCTAGACATTTGCATACACTGTATTATTACACGTCTTTCTTCTCACTGTATTCATTTAAATCAGACTTATTTATTATAACTTTAGGTCAGTTTGGATCATTAATATCATTCAACTTTTGAGTTTGAGACCTGTTTGAGTTTTTTGGATGAGAAGAGTAAGACAGCCTAGAAACCTGTGTATCACCTCTGTGTACATGTATCAGGAAGAATTGTCCCAAATTTCAGTAAACTATTATGAGAGGCTTGTGGAATAAAATCCAAAATGTTTGACCGAAGTCATACAACTTTAAAAGAAATTCAAACACTCATATGTGCATACTTTTAAATTTAAAAAAATGTTATTCAAAGTCTGTATTTCATTATTCTTTCCTTATCAAATAGAAATAATTCTTAGTCCTCACTTATTCATTTGTCTTTTTTTTTTTTGCAATATAAAGAAACCTTTTAAAAGAATGTCTAAAGCCCTGTTCAAAGTTTAATCCTTCCTTTGTTTACATATGACTTAACTCAGGTGTGGTCGTTTGTGCAATCTTTATAACCTTACTCTTTATGACGAGAGTCCTGCAAAACCTTTTAGGAAAAATGGGTGGATCCATAATTTATCACAGCTGTCGGTTTTAAGGAGCATAAACATCTCATCTTTGCCTCCTTAGAAATCCAAGGAGGGCATCTTTAGTCAAAATACCAAAGCCTTTATATCAGAGGTTCCCAAACTCTTCAGCTTCTGAGATCACAGAATAGTACCAGAGTTGACTCATGGCTTAAAGGTATAGCGGAGGATGTTCCTTTTTTTATCATCTAAAAAAGTGGTTTTCCTAATTGTCAGTCATTCTAGTGATATGTTTACGTAAGGCCGTCTTACATGCTAGGTGGTGAGTCTGACATAATGGAAAAATTGCAAATCTTCTTTGGGAAAAGTAAGCTTTTATTAGCGATGCAAACAGCAACTTTTAAACAGAGTATGCACGAAGAGAAATTGGCCCATGCATACTCTTGCACGCTTTTAATTGGCGTTCCCTCTCAGGAGTGGGCACGGGGGTTTTGCATGAGGCATTTACCGGTATTTTTAAAGTGGAGACTGTGGGTCTTTAAAAAAATTTGCAAAAATCCTCCACTATGCCTTTAAAATATGGTTGACTTGTGAAGCATACAAACATTTTTAGAAAATCAATTAAGTAGTAATACTACATACAGCATCAACAACCAAAGCAGTTGGTTTTGTCCATTTTAAGGGATGCTTTATTTAAGCATTTAAAGGTATAGGTGAGGATTTTCGCAAATTTTTGACAAGACCCACCTTCTCCACTTAAAAAAAAATTAAAAATACACATGCACAACCCATGCACCAGCCAGTTTCTCCTCGTGCACACTCTGTTTAAAAGTTGCTGTTTGCATCGCTCATACAAGCTTACTTTCCAAAAGAAGATTTGCAATTTTTCCACTATGTCAGACTCACCACCTGTATGTGAAAATGGGGACGAGCACGTAGGACGGCCTTATGTAAACATATCACAAGAATAATTGACAATTAGGAGGACCACTTATTTTGATGATCTAACCTGAAAAAATTAAAATTTCCACTATACCTTTAAACTTAAATGTTTGTTGTTTAGTTTAATTTTGCTGTCCATCTTCAGACATTCTACAGGTTGATCAAGAACCTCAAGTGGGGTTATGACAATATCAATTCTCTATATTGTTCATTTTCTTACATTTTAAACCAAACTGTTTAGATTGCTATATGAACAAACTGCCCTACTCTACTATTTAAATGAAATCTAATTTGCTAACAACAAGTTATTGCACTTTAGTGAACAGTGAAAGCGATTTTGTTCCTCCCTTTCGGTCTTTTTTTGGTGCCATTCTCTCTTTAAAGCAGCAAACAGTTACTTTAAGATAAATACTCAACTTGTATCACTCTTATTTACTAACTCAAATCACCAGTCCTAACAAGGAAACATCTGATCTATAGTGTTCACTAACAGCCAGATGTCTTCTGGTTTTCTTTGCTTTAAAACAGCTGAAAAAGAGATTGCATGGGCTAACAAGAGAACACGAGGCACTCTTCAACTATCTAGAAAACAACAAGCACATCAGCACTGAAAAAGAAAAACAAAAGGTATAGATGACTGCTTTTATCCCTCCTAACATTTTATATCAAATCACTTTTGAAAAGTGTGTTATTGTTTTGGTTTTGTTTTTTTCCTCCAGATGTTAAACAGGCTCACTAAGTCAGCAGAGCAGCAGTCCCAAGTGGATGAACATTACTATAGTGTCAACATGGAAGGTCATCAGATGAGGCTGAAATGGCAAAACACACTGAAAAACTGCTACCAGGTGAAGAAAGTACCCATCAGTTTTTTTTCACATGTATCTATTTACAGTATCAGTATTCTGTAAAAGTTTAGAAAAAACAATCCACTGGACTTGGTTTCCAAGGTTCCTTGAAAACCAAGGTAAACCTTGGAAACCAAGTCCAGTGGATCGTTTTTTCTAAACTTTTACAGAATGACTATGACCTGGATGACTGAGAATCTTCATCAGCTATTTATCAGTATTTTTTGCAAAATAATTCAAATCAGACAGAAATTAATTACATAATTCATTAGATGTGCAAACACAGCTCTTAAATGTTTGAACTGTATCGAACTGTAACTGCATGAAGCAAGGAATAACCATGCAGAGGGAACTCACAGCTAGCTCCTGGTGGTGCTTTGCAAACCTACAGTATTGTTGTAAATCGATGTTGAGCATCAATAGGTTTGGCATCAGTACCAATAATTCAATTCAAACATATTTCATTAATCTCAAAAGGAATTATAAATATTGCAGTAAATCATACATTTCTTATTTTAAATAAGTTCACAAAATAATTAGTAAAAATGTTAGTAATGGTAATCAAAACTGGCAATTTGTGATTGTGGCATTATCAAGAAATTTTAGCTGAAACATTCTCAGGTTCAGTCAGTTGTTGTAGTAATACCTGCCTGGGTGTGGTCCTTTACCATTGGAACAGTAGCTGAAGGAATTAACTAACATGCTGGGATTCTCAACCGACGACTAACATATATATACTGAAATATTCCTAAAACCGTTCAAAGGAGTTTAAAAACAGCAGGAATTCATTAACATTTAGCAATTCTAATGTCGGGATTTCGTTCTATTTTCTCAGATCACACAGGAGCTGGAGAAGCATCGAATTGAGGTTCTGTGCAAACTTTTGAGCAGATATAACCTCCACATGTCAACTTTCAGTCAAACCCTTAAACATGTAAGAAGCCTATCCTTTTACCCAACAGATGACTCTTTGAAACACCATCTCTTAACCTCTGCTTTCTCTGCTGCCTTCAGGGCCAAAAGCTGATAGAGCAGACCGTCAAAAGGGTGGACATGGACAAAGACATGCAAACCCTGATAGATGAAAGTTGCAACATAGATGAGGACAACAAAATAGAGTTTTTGATGGCCGATTATTTTGTAAGTCTTTTGTTTGGTTCTTTGCTTGAGGTTAAGGTTGCCTATTGGCAGTCGAGAATTCTCCATCTTTATTACCTGATAAGGAGAATAATTCATAATCCCCTTAATTAAGGCAAGTTGTCCAGGCGCTGAAGAAACAGAGCAACCTAAGACCACAACTATACCAGCTTATGGTTAAATTATATAGTTATATAATGATTGCCTTTCGTTCAGTTTCTAATTACTGTCATCAGTCCGCTGAGCATTTTTCTAAGAAGTCTTGTGGCTCATCAAGATGTTTTTGGTAAATGAGAGACACTCCTTTGTTCTTTTAAAGCTTTCAGACTATATTCCTTAGTCTCCTGACAATTAAATGATCAGAGCTGAATTTAACTGGGGCAAGTGAGGCTTGTAATTCTAGGAATGAGAAGTTGGATTCTTTATTGACCTAAATAATTATTAATGATTTTCCTCTTAGAGTAATTCTGGTAAACCGGGTTCTCCTTAGAAGATTAGGTATCGTTCCATGTTTTCCCCTATTGTAGATATTTCTTACAGCAAATAACTGAATACTAAACATTAATAAGCGCATGTTGATTTGAAACTAGGGTCATGGCGTGAATTGATTTAAACTCAAATTGGTTTACTTGTTCATTCAGGAGGAGGATACCAATTCACGAATGACAAAAGAGAGAAGAGGAGATGCGATCAAGCTGAAACTTAAGCGTCTAGAAGAAAGCATTGCAAAAACAAAAAAAGATTGTGAAGGTAAGTTCAATTTATTACTAAATATATAGAGCACACACTCGAGGGCGCATGTCTTCATTCTAATGTCTGAGTATTGGTACAGGAATAGAAAAACTGATGAAGACATATGGTGAAAATCCATCCTTTTCAAACCAGAAGAACCTTGAGGAAACCGAAGAGCAACATGATGAGGTAAATAAGGTAGAGTGTGTGCAAAGCCCTCCCAAGGCAGTTTGCTTTATGGAGGGGAAGCAATTGACTGTCTCTAGTGTTCACTAATATTATTGGTTACCTACAGAGTACTCTCAAGCTGGACCTCTTGGAAGCCACTCATTACAAACTCTCCTTATCCCTCTCTGAGTCTGAAGAAAAACCAAAGACATTTTCACGATTTAGTGGCAGTATTTTCAAATGGAAAGATAAGGTAATGTTGACCAGAATTGCAAATATATAGCAGCCTTGCATGGAAGGTCAGAGATATGAATGCAAACCGTATGAATTGACTGATTAATGAAAAACCTTCAAAGGAAGTGAAACTATTTGTGCCCATATCTGTTGTAGATTTAAAAAATTATACTGGTTGGTGGTTCAATCTGGTTTAATATCTAGAAAAAAGATATTTGCTATAAATGGAAAACATTTAATAAGCCTTAATGTTGTGCATTTAGTATCTGGGATGACAAAAGCAACACTTTCTGAGTAAGAAAGGACATTATTTACATTTTAAAAAAGTGTTTTCATTGATTCAGTTAAATGGGGAGTGGCAGCCAGGTGGTGAGGGGATATAGCTTGGAATTATGTTATGAGTTTGAAACCCATTCCCACAGACTGCCACTCTGGGTCTCTGAGCAAGACCCTTAACCTCAGAGTGCTCCATGGGCACTGCAGTGGCAGCCCACTGCTCCCCAAAGGGGATGGGTTAAATGAAGAGTTAATTTCTCCATTGTAAGATCAATAAAGTTCAATTTATTTAGATTTATTTTTTTAAACCAGTGGTAGTTGTTGACTCCCTGCTGTCATTACTTTCTTACTTGTGGATCACATAAAAATAAAATGCAGTTTTTTCACTCTCTCCATTTTCTAAGGGACAAAAAAGTATATATATATATATATATATATATATATATTAAAAAAACTTAATAAATGTAGGGGATTTGTACATTACTATTTGAATTATCCACTTTATCTCTGACTTCACTTGCAGGGTTATTATTCTTATTTCAAATATCTTTCAAGTAATGGTTGATAATCCTCCCCTTTTTTTTTCCTCTAAGGAGTGTGAGCATAGCATCGTTCAGCTGACTCGTCCAGTGAAACTCCGGAGGACGCCATTGAGAAACCGGCAATCACTGAGAGCTTCTGTGATTTACAAAGGACCGGTTCAGACTCCAACAGAACCAACGGTCGAGCCCACACCAAATGCTACCGACCCCATTACTTCCACAACACCAACTCAGGAGACAGTGGAAGCCAGTGACAGCGCTGCTAACGAAGCCCTGCCTACTAGAGATGATAAAAAAGAAGGTAAATAATTTAGTACATCTGGTAATAGTTTACCACCTTATCACTTCTGATTATGGAGTTAAATGCAAGAAATGTATATTGAACAGATGAAACAGCAGAGATGTCATGCAGTATTGGGAAATGCAAAGCTCTCTACAGTTTCACACCTCAACATGATGATGAACTACCTTTTAAAGAAGGTAAGCTGTACCCTTAAAGCAAAGAGCCCTAAATAATGATTGAAACCTTTACTGGAAAACAATTTCTTTCTCAGGTGATGTTCTGGACATTTATAAGAAGGAAGAAAATGGTTGGTGGGTTGGTGCTCTTAATGGGAAAAAAGGCCACTTCCCATCAACCTATGTTGAGGAGCTACCTACACTGAACACCATCCAGTCATCAGACGCCTGAGGAGATAAAAACACTCAATAACATTTTAAGTTTTTATATGTAAAGTTGTCTTTTCACATCCAAGTTGTGTTCTTCTACCAATAGTCTTGATTTTTTTTTTTACTGCGTTACATGCAACATTTAGGATTAAGGCTGTTGAGACTTATTTTCAGTAAATGTTTTTATAATACATCATGTACAGAGAAACTCAAATGGTGAAAAATCTTAAAGAGCATAAAGTTTATTACATCGATGTACAAAAAAATGAATATAAATGGTTGGGGGTGGGGCAAGAAAAACAATTTTAAAAACTAATAAATGAAAATTGTTTACAGATAAAAGGTTTGGTTAATGTGTCAAATCATGACATTTGGCTCATCAAATGTCGAGATTGTGAAATTCCTACGTGTGTAAAGTTGTGTTATAGCATAAAATCACCAAGTTCTTCTCAGCGAGACACAACTTGTTTTTAAAAAAAGTAAAACAGCACTCTCAGCTGCTATTTATCATTCTTTTCTTCAGTCTGCATTGCAGTGAAACCTGGTCAGCCTGTTGTAGAGCAACCATCCGACCTCAGGTGCGAGCCTTAGAGATGAACTCCTTTCTAACGTTGGCCAGAAACGCTGCCAGATTATTGGTCTCCTGGAGTCGGCTTTCCAAGACTGGCAAGTTCTCGAGCACAGGGTCGCTGGACACAACTGTAATAATTGAGTAAAATTTTATTAGCTTATTTAGAATAATAAACTGTGTGGATATTTTTTTTAAGATAGCAAAAATATAAAATTATAACCTGTGCGTGACTTACTCTGGTATGTTCTGTTTTCTTTCATCCCCATTGTAATGACATAAGCGTTGTCTGGATCAGACAGACTGATGTTTCGGAAAATAAACTGCAACTTTTCACCTATTAGGAAAAAAAAAAAGAAATTTTGTAACATTTATTTCACAACCATTTTTTAATAAAGGTTGGCTTTACAAAGGTATAAATGGATATACTAAATAGGGAAGTGTATATAATTATAAGGAGTGTGGCCTAGTGGTTAGGGCATTGCACTTGGAATCCAGTATTTCTGAGCCACTCTGGCTCCCTGAGACCCTTAACCCCACACTGCTCCTTGGACGCCCCACAATGGCCGCCCACTGCTCCCCAAGGGGAGGGTTAAATGCAGAGAGTTAATTTCGTTGCTTTGTACTTGCGACAGTGTAATGACAATAAAAGAAAAAGCTGAAGTTGAAAAAAACTAAATGTTTATATATATATTCATTTCTCAGTCAGAGGAGAACATTCAGATATGGAGCCACTTTATGAAGGATCTAACAGCCAGACTCTTAGCTAGTAATGCGTACGGTCACACATTGTATTGCCTTTACAAAAAACTTCCCTCAAATGTTCAAAATTTCTCAAGCAGCAGATGCTGGAGAAATTGAACTTTTGCTGCTCGACGCACCACATCAACCAATCAGAGAAACTGATCTGGGAGCTGGCAGGGAGACAGACAAATCTGCTGATGCAGATCACTATGATGACTCCTCTGAAACCGTTTATTAACGCCTAAATTAACTTAAAATGTCGAAACCTGTCAGCAAAAGACATTCATTTTATTATTCTGGTGCTTGCATTTGTGCCACATACATAAAAAAACGCTAACATCTACTTCCAGCCACAATGAAGAGTAGGGGAAAACCCCCAAGAGGTGTGTGGGGGTCTACATGCCTCCGACAGCAAAACAATATTTTAAGACAGGATTGTAATCTTGATGACCTCACTGCAGGGACCATGTTTTGAGGTGGACTTTCTCGCATAAAAACATATTAAAACTACTTTTTCCCCACCGATCATATAGCAAAGCCGCACCTGCGATTGAACACAGGAGCAGCAGAAGCATCAGACATATCTGTACACTTTACTGGACACTCTTCAGAAGCAAAAATTAAGCAGCAGGCGCTTTTTTTGCTGCTCAAATCGCTGTGTGAACGTTGCATTACACTTTCTTTAAATTAAACTATAAAACATTATATTGTACCTAAAAAAAATCTCGTCTTCTTTATGAATTTGCACATATACTTCCCATAATCAGGACAAAAGTAGGGCTGTAACAAAGACAAAAAGTTAGCTGCATTCCACCTCAAAAAGCAGGAAACAGCGTTTCCATGAGTCTAAATTTCCCTATACTGCACAAAGCCTAAAGATGTGATACACCAAGGTTTACACCCTACGAGATATTCCTAGCTAAAAGCCTAGAAAAAGCTGTTCGATGCAGCATCTACAGTGTGAGTTAGTCAGGAGTCAAGCACCAGTAAGGCAAAAAAAATAATAAAAATTTGACGAAATATCTAAATCATCTAAGTCTGTGTATGAAAATCAACTAATAATAGTTTTATTTAGATTTAAGTTTTGTTTTGTGTGTTAAAAAAGCAACCAAGACTTTGATCATGTCTTTACATTTTGTTTAAAAAGTAAAAAATTTGGATACCAATATAATAAGCATACCACCTTCCTTTTTAAACTAAAGGACTGGACTCCTTACCACTACCAATGACATCCAGCACCCAGGCTTGACCCAAGGCATCAGTTTATATGTCAATCTTTCTGGTGATATGTTTACTTAAGGCCGTCCTACATCCTCGTCCCGTTAGCTATTGTATTTCTGGGCGTGCGCACTTTCAGGCGTATATGTGTGGTGAGCTTCAGTTTCAGCCAGTCATTGAAGCTAGCCTTTCTCACTGTGGTTCTTTGAAAATGGCTGAGGGTCATATAAGAAAAAGTGTCTACGAAGTGTAAGTGACGAAAGGCCTCAGAAGAGGGAGACATTTCCCAGACTGCTTTCTGCGAGAGCTCTTCTTGCAAAGCATTATGGGATTTGTTATCACAGCGGCCCGCTGTCGGGTAATTAAAAAATTTTAGCTTCTTAAAATAAAATAATTAGACCATCATCTAAAAAGTACTTAAGCTACGCTTTTATATTTCTTACAAAGACGTTTTAATGTTTTTGACAAACTGCTTTTATTGCTCTGGCAACATGAAAGGCGATTTTCTCTCTCCTAACAGCTGATTGCCTGTCTACGGTCTGCTTTACTTACCTCTGACTGACTGTGACTTGTCCATAATTGTTCGAATCTCCAGCCCCAAATGATTCTGGAAAACAAGTCTGGCTTTCTGGAGATTTTTCAGCTTGTCTTTGTTTGCTCTATTCTGTGAGTCGATCACTAAAAAAAAAAAAAACAGTCAGACTGTAGGGCCCATTAAAACCTCTGTGATACATCGTTCTTAGGGTTAAATCTCTAGATAGATATCTTACCCTCTTTTCTCTTTATTTGTTCTTCTTTAAGTTTCTGAATTTTAAGGATGAGGTCTTCTTTCTGCATCTCCTTCTCCTGAACCTCAGATATTGTCTCCGATATGGCGTGCCGTTTCTCCTTCAGTACCATTTTCTTTTTCTCCAGGTCTGCAGAGACAACGTGTTATAACAATAAAAAGCCAGCATACTAAATGTTTTGTGGAGGTACTTTAAATATAGTCTCCTTGTCTTAAAAAAGAGATCAGCAGTTAACGCTTATGATTTATTGGTATTGCACAGGACCATCTGCATGTCAGACACGTTTATTAAAACAAGTCTAAGGCACCAATGGCAGCAAACTAGAAGACAAACTTACCCATTTTAAATTCATTTATCATCTCAAATAGCTTCTCATCTTCTTCACATTTCTTCAAACATGTATCTGTGGCCCAAAACACATAGAAATATTATTAAATAAACACAAAAATTAAGATTTATTTCAGTTAACGAACTAGGGTATGATTTGCCCAGTTTAAAAGAAAGTCAGCAAGGCACTGGTTCACACAAAAACAAATTCTATCACACTGGTACAACAATTTCATACATGTGATTATTGACATAACAATGACATTAATAACTGGTGGCAAAAAGAATTTGGCAACAGAGAGCTCTTAGGGAAGCAAAGTTTTTTTAATTAATACAAAAGCTGCAAACAGCTTCCATAGCTTATCAAATGTCAGATTACCACCTGGTAGTTGTAACAGGATTTACAAAGTTTACAAATCTATACTTTTACATTATGAAGCAGCAATGAAACAGGCATCTCTAACAAGTGAGAGGCAGCCTATGTACACCGCTCAAAAAATGAAGGGAGCATATAAGCAACACAATATAACTTAAAAAAATTAACCTTTGGTGAAATCAAACTGCCCACTTAGGAAGAAGCACTGATTGACAACCAATTTCACATGCTGTTGTGCAAATAGAATAGACAACAGGTGGAAATTACTGTCAATAGGCAAGACCGACTCAATAAAGGAGTGATTCTGCTGGTGGGGAACAGGGACCACTTCTCAGTATCTATGCAGTCTTGCTCATAATTTGGTCACTTTTGAATGCTGGTGGTGCTTTCACAGTCGTAGCAGCATGAGACTGACTCTACATCTCACACAAGTGGCTCAGGTAGACCAGCTCATCCAGGAAGGCACATCAACACAAGCTGTGGCAAGAAGGTTTGCTGTGTGTTCCAGAGTTTGGAGGTGTTACCAGGAAACAGCCAAGTGCAAGGAAGAAAAGGAGGAGCCCTGCCAGAGCCTTGCAAAAGTACCTCAAGCAGGCCACAAATGTGCATGTGTCTGCACAAACGGTCAGAAACTGACTCTTTTAGGATGATATGAGGGCCTGACGTCCAAGATGGGGGTTGTGGTCACAGTCATACACCGTGCAGGATGTTTGGTATTTGCCAGAGAACACCAGCATTGGTAAATTTGCCACTGGTGCCATGTGCTCTTCACAGATGAAAGCAGGTTCTCCCTAAGCCGGGGGTCGGCAACCCTTCAGCGTCCCCCTGGAGCTTTTTCAAAAATGTATGAAAATTGATTTTCTTTTTTTTTTTTTTTGTTTGCAGGAGGTCAAACAACACTTAAGTATGTTTTCCAATGCTGTAAACATTTGTATAATAAATAAATTTAAACAATAATTTGCATCTAGATCAGTGGATACAACTTGCAACCAGCGTGACGCGGTACCAGGCAAACAAAGCGGTGAGTGCGTCTCGGACCACGGATCCCAAAGGGAAAAAAGGAAGATAGCTGATGAGAAGAGAGGATTCAAAGAATGGACCGAAACATTTGCTTTCATTATCAATGCGGAAAGATTGCCTGCATTTTTGCTTTGTAATGAGAGGTTGTCAAAAAAATAAAAAGAAAAATTTGGAAAGGCATTTCCAGGGAAAGCATGCTAAATGTGCAGCTGACCACAAAGTTGGGAGGGAGAGAAAAAATGCATTTGCAGAACTTCTGGATAAATTAGAGAGCAAAGATAGATTTAAGAAGTGCATTTCATCTCCAAACTCCACTACTGCTGCTAGTTTTGTTGCAAGGATGGAAAACCATCTACAGATCAAACAGGTAGCAATCTGGCGTATGTGAACTTTCTTCCATTTTTTCCCCAAATCCTAAAAATATAAATCACCCCAAGGAATGCTGGTGACGGAGGATTTGGGATTTCAGGGTTAGAGAGCTCTGCTCTGATGGGTGTCGGTTCCTGCTTGGTTCCTCATGACTCAATCAACTCCTTCCAACAGAAACACGTCCACCATAGAAAGATTCCTTTATTGTGGATCTACAATTTCATCAATGCAACAAAACTTAAACCATGCTGTGAAGCGGCACGCGATGGGAGCGTTCACTGCTCGTCCATCACCTCATGCTGCTATGTGACATTTGTTCCAGGATAAACATTTAATCATGAATGCTTATTACATATTTACGCCCACATAGTCCTTTTCTATAGTGGGATAATACACTTAGAGCCTGTGTTGCTATAAGAGGCATATAAAAGACTTAGATTTTTGCGGCTCCGGACAGATTTATTTTTTGTTTTTTTTTTGGTCCAATGTGGCTCTGTGAGCAGTTTGACAGACTTTGAGTCTGGAGACACCGTGGAGAGCGACCCGTTGCCTGCAACATCCTTAAGAGTGACCTGTTTGGCAGTGGGTCATTAATGGTATGGGGTGGCATTTCTTTCGAGGGCAGCACAGCCCTCCATGTGCGCCATTAGGTACCGAGATGAGATCCTCAGACCCCTTGTAAGAACATATGCAGGAGCAACTTTGTATAGAAGAAGTATGCAATGAAATTGTCACTCATTCTGATCTAGGATGTGTTATTTGAATGTTCCCTTCTTTTTTTTGAGCAGTGTCTTCTTCTATGATCTGAAACTGACAATTGTCCCTATTCTGTTAACCGTTTCTATAGGACAAGCTGACTAAAGCAAGACAAAATGATTTGCTTGGGGTAAAAATATATATACAATACCTTTATTTTCAGTGTGGTCTGAAACTACTAAAACAAATATAACAATAAAAGAATCTATTTATTGAAGCAAGTACTTAAAATAATGAAAAAATAGATTCGTGTCTGAAACTATCAGATGTGCATTGACTTCTGTTTTACAGGATTTACAAATACAAACCTCTATTAAGCAATATTATATCAATATGAAAAACTTATATGCTGAAACAAAACAAAGTCTGAGTTTGTATGCGTTATCATTCACCATATGAAAAATCTATATCTATATCACAAAAACATATAAAGCATTAAATAGTGCCTATTATCTGTGGGCATCAAATATTAGATGGCAAACTTTACAAAATCTTTCTAGAAGTAGCCAGTTGTTTTTAAAAACATCTTTATATGTTTATTATCAGTTATATATGGAGTCTTCCTCAACATAACATTTCCTTTTTTTTTTTTTTTTTTACAAATCTAGGTTATTTAATTAACTTTGCTAACTAGAGATTAAAAATGTTCTATATTGTCTATCAATATGGTAAATGCACTCAAATTCATATAGATATTTTTTATGTATTTTGTTTATCATTTATAGGTCTTTGTAATGCATGGTGCTAGCAGTCTCGTGCTAAATCTTGGTTTCAGATGTTCATATCAGAGCATAATAAATGACATAATAAATGAGATATGTTTTACTAAATAAATTAAACTGTTAAGATTCTTTTTCCTCTTCATGAAAAAATAAACAACTTACCAAGTGCAGACTTCAGAAGATGTCTGTTATTGTGACACAGCTCTTCATTCTTTTCAGTGATGTCTGCACATAGTTTAAGTTGTTTATTGCGGAACTCCTCCATTGCAGCTGTGATCCTTTCACCCAGATTTGGGTCGGTAATGGACGCCATGTTATTCTGGTACAATCTGTAAGTTCAACAAGAAAACAAATGGCAGCCTTTAGATTATTACAAAACACTATGAGAATCTATGCAGACCAGATTAGCAAAAATTTGTCAGGATTGCACAATGTATCAAAATGTAATGTTATTGAAATAAAACTGTATGCAATACACATATCTGGAAGAATAGTATCATTTAGATAATATGAATACCTGTAATATGGAGTGTGTGCATGAGTGGTTGCCCTGTTTGTATCTGTGTTGCCCTGTGATGGACTGGCGACCTGTCCAGGGTGTACCCCGCCTCTCACCCAATGACTGCTGGAGATAGGCACCAGAACCCCTAGTGACCCCACTGGGATTAAGTGTGTTAGAAGATGGATGGATGGATGTATCAATAGCTGTGATATATTTTTTGGCCTCATTTGATGAAGTGTAAAAATTTTGTAGAAGTTAAAGAGGTGTTGAGCTGATCAAAAAAGAGAAATTACAACTCTGCTGTTTTGTTGTTTAGATAGCACTAACTAGAAACATATTGTTCTATAAAACGTTGTGTTTAAGATGGCAATAAGAGGTGTTATTATTATGCACTTACTGGATAAAGTTAGTATAAATTTATACTATGGTTTGATTCATTTCATTATAGCACTGTCCTGCTAACATTGGACTTCCAGGCCCACTGAATCATTATCTGAGCATTGTTTCCTTTACTATGGTTAAAACATAGTCTAAAAGATTGAACAACATATGAGAGAAAGTAAAACCAGCAAATGTTTTAGATAAATTGTTTCAAAAAGTTTGAACTGATCAGATCTACTTACAGGAAATCAGTCCTCCCAACACCTTCAACAACCCTGTATTCATTCCCCTTTGGGTATCAATAAAATATTTTTGCATATAATCAACATAATAAACAGATTTCTTGAAAGGCTATAAAAAAAATAGGTTTGAATTATTGCACAGCAATAACTCCTTTTCACAACTTTACGTAAATCCATTCTTTTGTCTCATCAGGTTAGTCTAATGTTTACATTAAAGCTTGTCAAAGGGAAAAAAGCTGTTTAACGTTCAATAAAACAGAAAGCTCTTTGATTTTTGGACATACTTACATTAACTCTTTCCCGTGCAGATTTTTCATTATCAACAATTATTATCAACAATTCTGACAGCAGTAACGGTGCTAGCAGACAATGCTAGCATGTTTATGCTAACTGGATAACGTCATAAGCTTGTAAGGAGTAATTTCTCATATTTATTATGACATTTAAACCCAAAACATTCTTTCAAGCTGAAACCATTAGTTCGTCTGCACAAGAAGATGTTACTCACCTCTCGAATGTGTAACAAAGAACTGGCTCTATGACTTATTTATCGCTACGACATTAAATGTTTTCTTTGAAATCCGCGGTCTAAACGCACAGAAGGCGGTTACTGTATACCGGAAATTACGTATTTTCAATTTACTTCCCCATATAATGTTGTTTAACTGAAGTTAAAAGCACCTGAAATTTCACAACGTGATGAAATAAATCATGTTTGTGTTCATGAAACTGATATTGAATATTAAGATAATTTTTTTTTCAGCGTATCTTATTAGACATCATTTTGGGGTCATAACGGTCTCATACTCCGCCTGGTGGTGAATATTAGGAACTTCAATAAATTCAATAAAAAAAGGTTACCCTCAAAAATTTTATAGATTAATAAAAACAGAGATATATTTCAAATATGATCTCCTGCTAAATCTAACAACAGACTGTAATTCTTTCAGAGTATTAGAATATAAGTGTCAGGGTTCCTGTGTGTTAGTGAGTGCGAGTTTTGCATCTCCTCCAGAGAGGATCGTTGGGGAGAACCTATGTTACCTACACAGGTAAAGATAATGTTTCTAATCAGAGTGCTGAGCTTAAAAGAGCAGCAGAGACTCCACTCAGTGCTTGTTTCTTGTGTTGTTGTTTCATTGCTTTCTGGTCTCTTGCTTTCTTGGAGTGGTTTCCCTGATGTTTATTGGTCTGTTTTTCAGTATTTTTGGATTTTTGCCTCGGTTCCCCTTGGACTTTCATTAAATCTTCATTTGGGTCCTCAAAGCCTCCACACAACCTCAATAAGTTCACACAAACAAGAAAAATTATCTGATGCAGAAATATCTATCATGATGGTGACAACCTGGCAGCTTTTAAACACTCCACAGGGAGGTTATGCCACACATGTAACCTCTATAGAAGTTAGAAATTAATAGAGAATCAGAATAAACTTTTCTTTGCAATAATTTTGTAAACAATCAAGGCATATGCAAAAATAGCACAAACAGAACACAAAGAACAGTGAGGTATGAGGGATGGGTATCCTCTCATGAATCCTAAAGAATGGTGGTAGACAGCGTCAAAATTTTCTGGACAACTGATTTGGCAAAAACAGGTAGATAAGTTGCGGTGCAAATAAATTTCTTGGCTATCGCCTACAACTTTCATATTTCTTGTGTTAATCGATATCTGAACCAAACACAATATTAGAAGTGTGGCATCCAAAATCTTTTTTAAGAGAAAGTAAATATGGCATTTTACTTCAGATTTCAAGGTCTGTCAGTGAGGAGGATGAGTGGAGAGGCCAAACACCCAAGTTGCTTTAGGTTCAGAAGATGAGGGATGATTTTGGGACTTTTTTCTCTCTCCTTATAAGTAGAGATGGCTTTTATTATTTCTATCATGGCTAATAGTGTAAGATAGAAGTCTATCACTGGAATAAATAAAGGACTTTTAAACCCCAGTTCAAAAAGCAAAATATTTTATATGCTACACATAGTTGAAGGTGGGAGTCTTTCCCGTTGTTAATTTGTGAGTTGGTAAATAACATTTTAGGAACCACTGATGTGAAGAAGCACATTCAGAATCTTTAGACCCAGTGACCTGAGCTGAGGATGCCAGATGGGCCCTGTTTTTTTTAAGGGAAGCCCATTTTGTTGCTATGTTTGCTGTAGATGACTATTAATCAGCATGAAATGATGCATCAGGTTATGGGTAGCACTCTCTCTCTTCTGGTGTTTGCCATGGCTAATATTTAACATATGTACAGGCTATGTTCTGGGAAATCTCCTAATGGTTCCACTGTCAGGTTGTAAACAGTCTTTTGAACATGTCTTAAAAATGCTGACATCTCATGGCTTAGGAACACATTATTGTATGCCACATGAGCTCAGACAACTTGTACTTACTTGTTTTTTTCCATGGCTTTGATGAATGGTTTGTGATGCCTGGTATGGAATATAAAAGAGATGCTGGGGTAGGCAGGGAATCATGGTGCTACTGTGTCTGGTGCTGAGGAAAAAACAGGTGCTCTCAAAAAAAGGAAACATAATGGATTTTATTCACACATCAGGTGTCCTAACTATACAGCATCTGCAGAACAACTACAGAGAGTACGACAGCTTCCTTAGCTTCATGTCAAGAGTGGGTGATCCTCGTAATATTTTCTCTGTCTATTTCCCGCTTTGGTTCCATCTGAGTCATAATGTTGGTACCAAGATGATATGGGTGGCTGTTGTTGGGGACTGGTTCAATCTGATTTTCAAGTGGTAAGCCTGCTTGGATAATGGTATTGTATCTTTAAGTTTTGACCTTATAAATCCAAATCAAACATGTTTTTTCTCAGGATTCTGCATGGGCAGAGACCTTATTGGTGGGTTCATGAAACCCACTTGTTCCAGAATTGCTCAAAGCCTCATTTGGATCAGTTTCACATTACCTGTGAAACGGGGCCTGGTAAATATTTAAGCTTATATGGATAGAAAAAACAAAAAAAAACCCTTTTTTTTTATCGATTTTTTTTTTCTTTTTTTCAGGTAGCCCATCTGGTCACGCCATGGGCTCATCATGTGTGTGGTATGTGATGGTCACTTCTACTCTAAACTTCGCCAGGTCCTCCTGCGCCTCCTCTGCCTGGAGTTCTCAAAGGTGGATGTTTACGTGATGCTTTCACAAAGATGAAAGCATGTTTTTCATCACATGTCAAGCATTTTTTTCTTCTGTTGCAGGTTTTATCTCTTGAGGTCCATTTTGTGGATGGCTTTCTGGTTTGTTCAAATTAATGTTTGCATTTCCAGAGTCTTCATTGCAACACACTTCCCTCATCAGGTTCTCCTTGGTCTCCTCATTGGTATGTTCTGCTTCACATATTTGCTCATATATTTTAAGTGCTTTATGTTGTGACACCATTTTTTTGTTTTAATCTCTACAATGTTTAGGCATGCTTGTTGCTGAGGCATTTGACCATATCCCCTGGATCTATAACGCTACCCTTAAACTTTACCTCCAGGTCAATGGTTTTCTTCTCTCGTTTGCTGTGTTCTTTTATTTACTCCTAAAGCTTCTGGACTTTGATCCTTTGTGGTCAGTCACAAAAGCCAAGAGTTGGTGCGTAAATCCAGACTGGATCCACCTAGACACCACGCCGTTTGCCGGACTTTGGAGGAACCTGGGTGCCTTATTCGGTCTGGGACTTGCATTGAACTCAGAGATGTTTATTCAGAGCTGTAAAGGGAAGAACAGCTGTAAGAGTATATTTAAACTTATGTGCATGACAGCTAATCTTACCTTTTTGCAGCTGTATGATCTAATCAAGATGCCGACTCAAAGCGAGTTTCTGTTTTACATACTCTGCTTTTGCAAAAGCGCTTCAGTTCCTTTTGGCGTCATTGCAGTCATACCTTACTGTGTTCATGTATTAATCAGAGATGATGGGAGAAAACTCAGGTAATGAACATGTTTTCTTTTGTAACACCTTTTGCTGCAATTTGTTGGAAATTATGTCAAAATGTTATTGCACAAACATAAGCACTGAAAATACAATCCTATGTGGAAAACCAATGTATCTTGCTTAGTGTAATTAATGCATTGTCTCCTCTGATCCCAGTGATGATGTATATTTCAGTGTATTTCTTAGTATTTATTCTAATATTTACTTTTTTAAAGGTTATTAGAATTTGCAATTATTTTATTAAGGTTATTGCACAACTCTAAAACATGATTTATTAACCCCCCAAATAACAAACAATTAAAATGTAAGTTCGTTATATTGAAAAACACTTTGAAAAGACAAACATTTCAGCAAATGGATGATCATCTTCTTTTTGTTATTGCGCTGTAAAAATACACTATAAATACCATTTTACAATGTAATAAACCATAAAGTCACCTCTTTGAACCATGGTAATAAACATTTACTCTTCATTAAACTCTGATTCTGAATCCTTAACATAATTTTCTCTGTTAGCATTGTAAAAGTTTGTGTGTACATCCTGCTGGGGTGCGTTATATAATCTCTTGTGGGTCTCTTAGCAGGTTTTCAGATATCAATCATCCTAAAGATAATGAGGCAGAAGACAGGCTCTGATGTAACAAGATTAGATGGATTAATTAAACTCCTGAGCAGAGCCCCCAATTCATCTTTTCTCATTGTCTCTGGTTGCTTAGCATCCCAGGCACCAGAGGCCATCTGCTGAATGATGTAACTGCTGTGAGTTTGCCAAAACAAACTTAAAGAAAACTTAATGCTCCCGGGTACTGACAGTGCAAAAATAGACAACCAATGAGAAAGACGTGCAGTTTATCCAAAGTATCATATAAGTTACCCAGGGTTTTATGTTTAGAATACTTTGAATGAATATGGATTTTTCTGCATTTAAATGAGGAGGTGGAGGCTGTCAAGAAGGTCTAAGATTAGAGCTGCAATCACAAAACATGCAGAGAAAAATGCTGAAAAAATTACAATCAGAAATGTTGTTTGGGTCAAAATTGAAGTAATTTTAAAACTAGCTTTGCAGCAAATATTTATATTGAAAGCATGAATGTGTTCTTCTGTGTAATGAGTTTATTTTTCTTTTTTAAAATGTTAACTCACATTGTCTCGAGGACTCCAAGCCAGCAGTGCATAGGATTCTATGCAATTGCAAGGTTTGTTTTAAGCTTAGGTTGTATTTGAGCTAGGACTAAAGTTAAACCATTATTAAGGATGACAAAGGAAACACTATAATATGAGCATTATTTGAAAAGAAAAAAAATGGGGGGATTAAAATATCAAAAATGTATGTATTACTGAAGAAATCAAAAGGGGGAAAAATTAAAAAGGCAAAACTTGTAGATTTTTACTTTTTATTTTCACTCCACAGCAAAATTGAATATTGTTTTATCCTACTTAAGAATTGATTTTAATATGACAAAAGTTGAAAACATCATTACAACAAAAAGAAAAAAAAATAATAATAACAAAAAAAAAAAAAAAAACAATAACAACCAGAAAAACCAACATACAGTAAAACCAACAAAAAAGCCCAGGCATATTGTTCATTAATCCTTTTTATACATTACAGTAGACAAATAAATACTTAAACAATAGCTTCAATAATGCACATAACAATTTAAACAACAGATTCTTAAGGTGTTTTATCATAAGTAATGTGACATTTTTCCAATGGAATAACATACTATTCCAAATGTTAGAACATTTTTACAAAAAAAGCACCCTTAGAAAAAGTTAACTCGTCTCATTATTTGTTTTTCTCTTAGAAAGACAAATAATGCTATAATATCAGAAATTAGTTGGAACAAGTCATAAACACTGGTCAGAGCTATGTTGTTTTGATGCAAGTTATGTTTATTTCTGTAATTGTGTATCTTTTTATTGCTATGTAGATATGAAATACATATTTTTCAAATAGATAAATAAACTCTGTATCAGATTCCTAGCTTATATTTTTTACCATGCAGTCCTCACAGCACCACTGCATTCACAGTGATGTCAAGATTTTTTAATCAAATGTTTCTAATACTGTTTGTTGATTAGCTGATCGGAGCTCCTGTTGTGACCAATTTATAATAAGCACCCTTTTTGGCCATGAGTTTATCATGTGTGCCTTGTTCAATAACTACTCCTGCTGACATTACTGCTATAATGTCTGCAGTCTGGATGGTGGAGAGCCGGTGAGCGATGACGATGCAGGTTCGCCCTTTTCTTGCCTCATCCAGAGCAGTCTGAACAGTCTGGGAAAAGACAAAGCTCTGTCAAAAGGATGTTCTTCTGAATGTTGCTGCAATCATTTATTCCTATGCATCTTCTTTATTTATGTGATCAAAGCTGAAACTGTGTTTCACCTGTTCGCTTTCAGTGTCCAGAGCAGAAGTAGCCTCATCTAGCAGCAAGATCTTGGGATTACGGACAATTGCTCTGGCGATGGCAATGCGTTGCTTCTGTCCCCTTGACAGCTGTGAGCCTTGGGCACCCACCTGAGTCTCATATTTCTACCAGTTCAAGTTATAAGGAGAATAAAATAGTAACAGGTTAGCATTTATCCTTCACTAAATGAAGCCACTATTTTGCATTTTGCTGTATAACAGTTTCAAACTTTAATGTATTTAATCATCTTTAACGTGAAAGACCAACAAAAGGTAGTGTATTTACTTTAGTTCTATAAAGATGAACAAAAGAACGATTACTGTATCAATAATGCATGTATTATGACTTACTGTTCGTCTTCTGCAGTGAAACATTTTTAAACATAAAGCTAACCACATAAACATTATCTTTGCTTGATCACCTACAAACTTGCAAGTCTAAAACCAGGAATATTTTAGAAGATCTTATTTGGATTTAAATCAGATAAAAGGTTGACTGCAGTATTAAAATAAAAACTTTCTGACAGACAAATACTCTTCCTGATTGGCTTCAAAATTAAACTTCAGATTACACTACACTGTACCTATCATTTCAAATTGACATAACCAGAGCACTGTCTGATTTTTTGATTAATTTAGCCACTAAGTTAACATGATAATATGATAATAATATGATGTAATATAAAAGGTCACCATTAATATGAAGCTTTTTCACTCACATCTGGTAGAGACATAACAAAGTCATGAAGATGGGCCTTCTTTGCAGCCTCCACAACCTCCTCCATGCTAATGGTCCGAGTGTTATCTCCATACTGGATGTTCTCCGCTATGCTGCAGTCAAATAGAACTGGTTCCTGTGATACAATCCCAATCTGTGACCTCAGGAAGGGCACGTTGACGTTATGGGACGGGTGACCATCAATCAGCTGAAAGTAACATGGAACAATTTAACCAAATTGAATGTTTTATTTTGTTGTTGTATTTTTTGTAATCTGTGCCGTTTACATCTAAAATGAACAACACGCACCACTTGTCCCTCATCTGGATCATAGAACCTTTCCAGTAATTGAACGCTGGTGCTTTTCCCACAGCCGCTGCTCCCAACAAAAGCCAAAGTCTGACCAGGCTTCACAGAAACAACCAAGCCGCTCAGCACTTGAATGTCCGGTCTTGTCGGATACGTAAACTTGCAATTACAAAACTGGATCTCTCCTTTGAACATCTCCTATAGAGAGTAAACACAGTTCCATGAAATACACACTAAAATACGTTAATAAATACAAATTAACCATTCGATTGAAAGATATTCCAACTAAAAGCATTGGAAATGAACTGACCCATTTCTCTCCATCTGTATGACTGATGCTGATTTTTGGAATCCTGTCCAGCAGTTTAAAGAACTGAGCAGCGGCGATTTTGGCTTTGGCGTAATCTGGAGTGAAGGAGGAAGCTCTGCCCAGTGCCGTCCCACTGATCACCACAGCTGAAATCACCCTGGAAACAGAATCCAAAAGTTGAGCAATACTGTAAGGTGGAGTTTGAATCATTTTTAAAATGTTTTAACTGTACATTTAACCCACCTAAACACCAGCATGTATGGTAACCCTTCGGCTCTCACCAGGTAGCCTCCATATCTAAAAGAAGCAGCATATGCCATGAAGATGACACACTGGGCAAAACCGAAACAGAGTCCATAGACGTTGGCTCTCTTCTTGGCAGATTTATATGGAAGCTCAAGTTTTTGTTCATATATTTCCACAAATGAGCGCTCTTTGGCTAAACCCGCAACAGTCCTGATGTTGCCAAGAGCCTCGCTGGACACCTGGAGGAGAGACATTTTTCATAGCACTCAAACTCACTGCTAAAAGATAGTTGGATGATAAACGGAGCACTGATTAGGAAAACCAGCTCACCCGTCCTGCTGCTTCCATAGATTTTTTGTCTTCGTTTGCAAAGCCTGTCAGCATTTTGGCTTGGAATACACCAGATAGCCCAATAAGAGGCAGGAAGCACAAGATTACCAACGTTAACTTCCAGCTGAAGTAGAAGGCAATGATGAACGAAGCTCCAATGTTGGTCAGTGAGTTTACAATCATTCCAATCTGAGAACCTGTTGCCTGCAGAAATCATTACAGCCACATTTATAATTACCATTCGGAAGAACAGATCAATAAGCAAGATGAATAAGAAAAGCAACAATAAAGACTTACCCCCTGAACCATGGATGCATCTGTGGCCAGCCTGGTGGTCAAGGCTCCAGGACTGTTTGTTGGATCATCAAACCAGCCAACTTCTTGTTTTAGCATGGCCTGAAAGCCCACTTTCCTCAGACGGCGGGTTAGTAGTTCTCCAGACTTAGCAAAAGAATATCCCTAAAAGAAAAATATGAACAGCTTTGTTTGGAAACATATTTTTTTTGTTTCTCAGCTGCCGTGTTTTAAAGCAGACTGGATGGATGGATGGATGGATGGATGGATGGATGGATGGATGGATGGATGGATGGATGGATGGATGGATGGATGGATGGATGGATGGAT
>NW_015150499.1:532312-559643 GCF_000732505.1 Cyprinodon variegatus | reverse complement strand
GATGGATGGATGGATGGATGGATGGATGGATGGATGGATGGATGGAATTAAAATAAGATATTCAAAATGAAATGAGCTTATTATGTGGTTTCCAATATACATTCTTGCACTACTACTTTACTAAATCACCTTATGATTTAGTTGATCAGTGCGATAAAACAATTAAGAAAAACAGATCCTTATTTTCCTGATACTTGCTAAGGTTATCTTCTGCTGTAGTTTTGAGAGATGTTATGATTGGTCCAAACAATGTCTAAGGTACTGAATTTGTCATCAGGTTCAGTGAAAATCCAGTAATAACCTTTTAGAGTGTTTTGGGGGTTTTTTGGACTAATTTAGCAGATCTTGGCTGCATTTACAATCATTCTGAATACTTTTTTTATTATTTAGAATAAGATTTTTAATTATACATTTATTGTATGTTTTATTGCAAGCAAAATTTTAATTAACCAAAAAATATTTTAAACGGTGAAAATAGACTGCAAATATTTTGTGAATGTAGAAAAGCAAACGTTCAACCAAAAACCTAAGAAACTACTTTCTTCTTTTACCTAAGCAAAATATTTTTTACATTCATAATACTTTAAACTTTTTTTTACTTTTTTTTCATAAAAAAGGTAAACATTAGACCTATTTTTGACAGATAAAAAACAATGTCAATAGTATTCGTAATAGAAAAATGACTACATGGACGACAAAAATAATGGAAAGTAAAAACTGAAACTGGTCAATGGGTTTTCCATAGCCTCCCAGCAACACTAAAAACTTCAAGAATTCTCATCAAGTTCTTGTTGTTTTCCACATGTGACCAAACTATGTAAGCCTGGCTAAAATCTTCCAAAACCTTGTTTCAGGATGTTTACAAAATACGATTAAAGCAAACTTTTGGTCTCTCTTCCTGAGGGGGTGTTTAGCATGAAAATAACACTAAATAAAACACAGAAAGAGCACCCTACCCACAACGAAACATGGCGAGTTACTGCTCTTTTATTAGATCTGAGGGAAGTGAAGGCAACATATCAAATTTTTGTTAAAAAACCAGGCTTTTTTTTTTACTGGTAAATGTGGGGATGTGACCTAAACAGTAAAAATATCAATTATATTTATTCTTCCATTTTTCCCTGTTCTTTTCCATTTTTTCCTTCCTATTTTTGTTTCAATATTCTTTTTTGTGAGCCTTGTAGAGCAGAAACGAAATTCCTGAATTTCATTTTAAACTTTGCAATTAAAGCTGATTTTGATTCCTCAACAAAACCTTGCAGAGGTGCATTGTCCCACTTAAATAAGCTGAAAAATGTATATATATATATTATATATATATATATATTATATATATATATATATATATATATATATATATATATATATATGTGTGTGTGTGTGTGTGTTTGTGTTTTCTGTTCATTTATAAGCAATGATATAAGAACAGAAAGAGAAATAACCTGCAGAAATTGTGAGAAGAAACTTATCACAGCCACAATGCAAAACAGCACACAGATGCCATTAATGTCTTTGCGCTGCTTGTCCAAGTCCTGAATGGCAAAAGTCTGAAAAAAATGCAAGTAAGAAATCTAATTAAAAAAAACACAGATTTACTAAACAATCTACTGTATTCAGAGTAACTAACCCAACCAGCTCAACTTGCAACACAACACCACTTGTAACATACTGTACAGTCATCACGGGAGGAGTTCTTACCCCGAGAATCTGGCTGAACAGGACTGCATAGACAGGGTTAACAGCACCATTGATTGCTGCTCCCACTGATCCCAGAAGCATGTACGGCCACTCTGGTCGGTTGTACTTCAGGATGCGTGCAACTGGAGCTGACTCCTCGCTTTCTTCAGGGCCATCCTCAGGTGTCTGTTAAAAGATCAGTGTAAAAGCAAGGCTTTCCAGAGACTTAGCATGCTCCAAAACATGAATGATTGACTTCTCACATTTTCTGGTGTGACCTGAAGGTCCATAGGGATCCTGAGGCTTCCTGACACTGCATCCGGGACAAAGTCATTTGATAGTGTGCTCTGAGATCGCAGACGTACAGAGCTCCTTTAGGGTTGAGAATGTATTAAAATCAGTGCCGATTTGTTTTTCACATTATGTTATTTGAAGTTTACAATCAAATTAATTTACCTTTTGCTGGATCTGTAACTTCCACGTCTAAAAGTCTCCACTATGTTTTCGTATCCATCATCAGTCGACTCATTGATCACATCTAGACCTGGAATAATCAAAGTAGCCTCAATAGAAGTCTGAAAGTTTCCAGTCACTTAAACCTAAAGGATGAATGGTATGTCTACCGAGTGGAAGATTTTAGTCTGATACTCCTATTCTTGTCTTTGAAAAAAAAAAAAAGAGGCAACACTTGGATAAAGTTTGCGGAATACTCCCCATTCTCAGTTTCTGTCCAGATTGACATTTTTATATACCATCGAAGAGATGATTTATTATTTCCTGTTGTACACATCCAGACAGAAAACAAAGCAAATGAGCTTAAGGCAAAAGTAATGCAACAAATTCCCTCAGTCAACACAGTCAGCTGTGCCAGCTGTGTTTTTTCATTGTGGTTTGTTTACCCTCTGTACAGAGTGCATCTAGTTCTGTGAGATTCTTTGCCTTTCTCACACGTGCAGCTACTTCAGGGTCCGGCCATAGTTCTCTGATGATGTTTAGGTTGGGAGAGTTAGAACAGACAAAAAAAAGCCAACTCAGCATGAGGTGGGGCGGTAGGGTGTGTTTAGGCTTATCTGCTGGTTGTTTTATTATCAGTGTGTGTAATGCCGAGCCTGCATTTTACAAGCAGTATGTTTGTATTAACAATGAGTCCAATACAACCATAAAGTTTATTTTGTGGATAACTTTTTAAACTATTTTTCATAAGCAAAACTATCAGTTTAATTCCCAGATTTAAAGACTGATTACTTCTTATCAGTTTTCTCAACTGCAAACATCCAATATAAAATTTAAGCAAAAGAAGTAGAAAGAAAACCAGACATGTAGCATGACTTGTCATAATCCACAGACCATGACAGGTTATGCAACTGATTCTAAACAAACATTGTATTCTAGCTTGTTTGTTTCGGCTTTGACTCTTTTGTTCTGTCCGTTGCGCTGAAACGATTAGTTACCATCATTTCAGTCCTGTGCCGGCTGCCGTTTACTCCCACAGTGCTTTTAAAGTCCTATTTATTTAACTGGAATTAATTTAGTCCACATTTATTGAGCTGGTACAGCCCTAATTACAGCTAAAGGTACTTAAAAAGACAATTGGGTTCAATTCATATACAGTAAATTAGTCCCAAATCAGATCTCCTCAGTCAAATGTATCTGAAACAATCCAAACATGGAGATTGATCCAGTTATAAACAGTCCAATATGCTTACTTTAGTGTGGGTAATCATATAACCCTGGCTGGTAAAAGGCTAAACTGACACCTTTTATCCTCTCAGATAATCACAGTTTTTCTTTTTATCTGATTAAGCTATGTATTTTGAACACATAACAATTGTTGTGCAGTAGTTATCTAATCAGTATGTGTTTTTTTTTACATAAATACATTTTTTTGCACAGCTGTTCCATTTTCTCACTTCATCTCAGTGTGTTATTCTTTGTAATTACACAGTTTTTCTTTTTTGACATGCTATTTTCCCTTTTTTTTTACTGCCTATTTGTACTTTTATGTTCTCTGAGTCCTGAGTGTGCCTGCATGTTTTTATTTTGCCTATAAGCAATTGAAACCATATCTGATTTTCTCCCACTGCGTAACATTGAGGGATATTTGTATTTTTTTCAAGAAACCTTAATCTCCCCTACAGTTTTACACAATTTTGAGGCATTTTACTGCTCAAAAAGTAAAATCTTTGACTACTTTTAAACATTATGTGCAGCTTTCTTCCAAAAAAAAAAACTTACCACTAGCTGGGTTGGATGAACCTTGGTTCTGCAGGGTCACAAGAGTGAAGTAGACGCCTTGTTTTTCCAGTAAGTCGCTGTGTGTTCCTCTCTCCACAGCTTGTCCATGCTCAAATCCAACGATCACATCTGCATTTCTGATTGTGGAAAGACGATGGGCTATGGAGATCGTTGTCCTTCCTGTTCGTACCTACAAGGAAACTTAAATGTTATTCCACAGATCAAGTCATAAAGTAGGCTTCCTTTAAACTTTGTTTGTGAGTCTAACATTATCTAGAGCTTCTTGGACTACAGCTTCGCTCTCGTTATCCAAGGCTGATGTGGCCATGTCCAGCAGCAGGATTTTAGGGTTTCTGATAAGAGCTCGAGCAATTGCAATCCTTTGCTTCTGTCCTCCACTCATCTGGCCTCCACCTTCACCCACCAGAGTGTCAAACGTCTGTGAGATTAGATGAAACAATATTATTATTTTCAATAGATAAAAGTCCAAAATCAACAAGATTGCAGCATTTTTTCCTAGTGTATAAATGTACCTGCGGGAGAGTCATAATAAAGTTATAAGCGTTGGCTTCTTTTGCTGCTTGGATGATTTCCTCCATGGTTACTCCCGGCCGACCATAACGTATATTTTCCGCAATAGTTGTAGCAAACAGCACTGGTTCCTGCTCCACAATGCCAATGAGCGAGCGGAGCCACTGGATGTTTAATGAGCGGATGTCATGGCCATCCAGAGTCACCTGGGAAACGGGAGTTAGCGTAAAAAATCATTAAGAAGAAGTCATATGTTTAGCTTTATGTGTTTTATCTCTGAATGTACTTAGATAATTACCGTTCCTTCCTTTGGATCATAAAATCTTTGAATGAGTTGGATTGTGGTGCTTTTCCCAGATCCGCTCGGTCCAACAAAAGCAGTCGTTTCACCTGCTTTAACCTGAATGCTCAGGTTATGTAAAATCTGAAAAAAATGATTTAATGAGTTTAGTAAAGACCAGTTTAAGAGCATAATCAATGTCAGATGAGTTGAGTTACCTTAACGTCAGGTCGAGATGGATAGAAGAAGCTGACATTGTGAAACTCAATGTCACCTTTTACTTTGTCTAATTTATGTCCTTCTTCTGAGAAACAATTTATTTCCGGTTCCTGTAAAAGATACAAAGTAAACTTTGAATTTTATACCATTCCACTTCATCTTTGTTGAAACTTGTTTCACCCCTCCCAGGACTTATGACATTACCCGATCAATTGTTTCAAAAATCGTTTTCGCTGCTGCTCGACCAGAAGCGAAGGCCTCCAGACACGGTGAGGCCTGGCCGAGGTTCATAGCTGCCATCAGCACTCCAAAAAAAACCTAAGATAAAGAAGAGGAAGGCAAACGTTTAAGCAGACGTACGCTAATGGACATGAAGCTTAAATATCTTTACTTTCAGACACATCTCTCTTTTTTTTTATATGGTGGACTATTTTGCACTCTGGGGTATTTTGGGAGACATCAATTAATAAAGTCTTAAAAAATGTAACTGACAAAAATACATTTAATTACTATAATTGTTTAAATAGGCCCTTACTTCTTTTTCCAAATGTATTGACTAGTTTATTTCAAACAAATTGTTTGAGGCTAATTCTATGTTAATGCAAGCAATTCTTGAAAAATAGTTGTGTTTTTATTATGTAATAAAACAGACCTTCAACAAGGCTGCTTCTATTGCTATGATACATTCTAAACACGTTAAACTTTTTAAAAATTTATGCTAAATTACTCATTCATTTTCAAAAATAAAATAAATGAATGACTGAACAAGATCGATAAATATACAAATGAATAACAAAACATAACAAATGAATGAATGGATGAAGGGCAAGCATTATTTATATATAAACCATGCTCAAAAAAGCAACCTTAATTCAGATACCCAGAGTTTTATTTCTAATAAATTGTTCATATTGGATTTTTTTTAGATTCTTATTAGACCTCCCACTAAACATTTAACTTGAAATATATGTTGTTCTTAATTTCATTTCCTCGTTTACCTGAATAAGGCTCCCCGGTGTCAGCTCTTTGGTGTCAATGACCAGTTTAGAGCCGTACCAAAAAGCCAAGGCGTAACACAGGAAGATGATGCACCACAGGTATCCTTGAAACACTCCTATGATTGAGCCCTTCTTAACTCCCCAGTTCTGAGCTTCGACAAGGTTTCTGTCATACCTGTCACGAAGCAATTCGCTAATCAATATTTTCCTTTTCAGCCTAACAGCAACAAAACAAACCTCTTAACTAAAGAAACGCATAAATTCATACGTTTGGTTAAACCGAGAGAATAATTGTTTTATTTAATTACAGCTTTGGAGAAAAATTACCTTTCTGCTTCCTTTTCCTCGCCTCCAAAAGCAGCAACCGTCCGGATGGATGACAGGACCTCATCTGCCACTGCTCCTGCTTTTGCATAGGCCTTAAGCTCGCGTCCTGTTAGTCGGGCCACAGCCTTAAAGCAAAATAAGATAAACTCTTAGAAACATTTAATAGTTATTGTTTAATTCATGTATTTTTAAGTTGTCACTTCATTACCATGGCCATAAGTCCAGCAGCTATGCCAATCAGAGGGCTGACTGCTATGACAACCAAGGTAAGCTTCCAACCGCCGATGAATCCAACAAGGAAACCAAACACAAACGTCGAGACCCTCTCAATGAAAATAGATACCTGATCGGCAATAGCATTGTTGATCTTGTTTATATCACTGGGAAGGGACAGGGCATATTAGTAAATACAAAATGTACCTATTGTTCTGCAAGAGTCAGATTCTTTGATTCGCCGACTTACTCAGAAATCCTTGTATTCAGTTCCCCTACTGAGTTGCAGTCAAACCATCCCATCTCCATCTGCATAACTTTCCTGAAATAAGTTTTTCTGATTTTCTGAGTTTGTCCTGCGGCTGCTGACACCCAGAGGAAAATCTGCACCATGAAAACAAGTTATTTATTTCACTATGTGTTTCAGCTATGATCCAAAACCGATCATAAAAATGTTCAAGTTAAAGCACAACACTGCAAAAAAAATCCAATCTTCATAAGTCATTTTCTCTTAAAATAAGTGGATTTTGTCTTGAATTGAGGAGGTTAAAGAGACATCTTTCCATTGGAACAAGACAATTTACATTTAAAATAAGAAAAAACAATTGCATTGTCTTATTTCAAGTGCATATTATCTAATTATCTTATTTTAAGAGTAAAAATACTAATTTAATTGGCAGATCATCTTGTTTACCTACTGAAATTAAGGGTAAATACACTTAATTAAGAAATTTTTACTTATTTCTAGCTCATTTTTGCAGTGAATGTCTGTACTAACCTGAAAATAACTAAGAACCAGGACGCCTAATCCGATGCCGATGTAGTAATATGCAAACATGGTCATCTCTGATTCAATATTCACCCTGCAAAGACAGAGAGGTGAACACAACAATCTGCATTGGATCGCCTCAATAGTGCACTCTTGACTTACCCACAGGAAAGTGTGGTATTATCATCTGTTTCAAATATGGAGCCGTTGGACCAATGGATGGTGCTGTTAGAGCACACCTTCTCTGGGTCTTTGAGCTCTTGGATTTCTCGCTCATAAGCAACAAAGATATCGGTCATCATGCCGTAAACCAAAAGCATGAGAGGTGAAGCTGAGCCATGGACCAGGGCACACAAGCTGCCCACCACCATCATCAGTTTGTCTTTCCAGGTGGCAAATCGAAACTTTAAGTAGAGGAAAGAGTGGGGTTAATGTACTGGACAGGTTTATTAAAAAAAGAAAAAAAAAACCATACATAAACCTTTTTTTATTTGATCATGGATCAAAAAAATTATTAAAAACCTTAAACTTCGAAAGCGAGCCTCTTTTACCACAAAATCATGTTTGCCTGTCTATTTTTTAACCGGAAAACACAGAGAACAGATTTGTAGAAGTTAAACTCTCACTACATTTCAACTTGCCAACAGTCCATGATTTTCAGAAAACTAAAGAAGGATATACAACTATCAATAAAACCATTTTACAGACAAGCTGTGCAGCAGACACACTCTAATGTTCTCCACAAGGAGGATAAACTACAAAAGTTTATTTCCAAAAAGGATGGTTATTGGACGAGTTCTGTATCCAATCCTTGAAAGGATGGTGAAGAAAAGGTAATTTAAAACTTTTGAGGACATTTTTGGGATCTTGCTGAACCAGTGACAACATTAGCGCATTTTACCTGGGAAAGGGAGAAAAGGGACTAGATTGTTCCCCTCTCTTGACTACTTTATAGAGATGCTTATTTCCCAGCAGCACTTAGCTCCTGTCCATACTGCCAAAGCTACCAGTACCCAGGTCAAAGACCAGCTGCTTGATTGGGCAACAATGTTTAGGTGCTAAAACCAATGCATATTCTATCTAGTGCTAAAGTGAAAGACAGCAGCACCAACAATGAATGTGAGCAATTAGACATTTATAAAAGTGAGCTGATCTTCTTAAGGAATTTTGCAGAATCACACGCTGATTACCTACAGTAAAAGTTTCCTCAATGGCACATTTATGTAAGAAGACTCTGATCAAATACTGCAGATGAGTGCACATTCTTTACTATACATTTTCATACATTTTAATAGGCTGAAGTTTCTGCATAAAAGGCCCTTTAATCATTATTCTCCTGTAATAATGACATTTTAAATTAAATTTAATTTTAAGTTTTTGTTTGTACATCATCATTTTTGGATGTTATAATCAAATATTAAAGCAGCATCCATAAATTAATTTGTCATTCCGAGCAAGTAAATGTAGTTTAGCACTGAGTATTAACCAAGAAAGTTTTCAATCCATTCCTATGAATTAAATGTCATTATTAGGTCCTTTACGGTCAACGGTCTTTAGTCTTAAAGGGTCCAATAAAGGGGCTTTTAAAAAAATATTTTTCAGTAAAAACTTACAAAATGTCTCTTGAATATGCAGTAAATATGATTACGGTAGTATGAATGTATTTTCAAGCATGATTTGGATAGTTGTTCTCTTGGAACACCAAACTGCACAAAATTTTACCCATCTGATCCAAGCCGCCCCTCCCTAGATGAAGGAAATGAAATTATGATCTGCTTGGCCTTTATTAATGTTACATCTCTTGCAAACGCAACGTACAAAAATAATTCCTGCATCTTGCAGCAACAGTCTCTCAGTTTACTGGTGCTTCCTTTAAGAGTATCAAGTCACTGCCTAAAATGCAGAAGCCTGGTTGATTTCTGAAATTGTATCTGAAAACAGCAACAAGTCTCAAGTTATTTTTAAACCAGTTTAGTCGCTCCCTAATTCTTGTGGTTTAACCCGCCGTGCTCCTTTCTGTTTCATTTTGTACTTTGTCATTAAATACATTTAATGACAAAGTATGTGCTGTCAAGTCAGCAGCCTACTATACCTCCCCAGTTATTGCACTTCTACATACCCCTGAATCTGCTGCAGTTTTAAATCAGTTTGAACATTTGGTTAAACATCTACTAAACTGTTTAAGGGATGTTAAACTGTGGATGAAGCTGAATGCTCTGTGTCTTAACAGAAAACAAGATTAACCAATGCTAAAGGTTTCATTTGTTGTGTATCTTTAAGAAATCAAGGGGTAATGTTTGACTTATTAGTTTAGCTTAGATTTTATTATTTTATTATTTGAGGTTGACTAACAATATTACATAACTTCCTCAGATTGTCCTTCGTGATTTTATGACCATCTGTCTGGACAAATAAAATTATATAAACCTTCTTTAGGGGATCAGCTTAACCCCTTTTTGATACCTTCATCTTGTCCAAAATGCTCCTCTACATTTGCAAAGTTAAGACGATCTCAGTATATCACCACTACTTTATATGATCTACATTGACCGTTTCTTTGGCTTTTCTTTATGAATTGTTTTTAAAATATGATTATTTTTTCAAATCTTTAAATAGTCTAGTTTTACCACATAGAATATATTTAATTAAACATGGTTCTCTCAGCACTCAACTAAAGAAGATGGATTTTTCTCAGCTGCGGCTCCAACACCAAGGGAAAAAGGTCCATTAAAAGCTTGGATTTGTTTAAATCACTTTTAAATACTTTAATATTTTATTGTCTTTTAATTCAGGGTAGCTTTAGGATTATTTTGTTACTGATTTTGGATTTCAAGAAAAAAAAAAATAGTATTTTCTTCTGGTGTCTGGCATTTTTCTTTTCTTTTTTTTATTTTATCATTTTACTTATCATTACTGCACTGGTATTTTAATGCCTTTTTTTCTATCCATGTTATTATCTTATTTTACCTGAGAAGCCCTTTGGTCACTTTTTGATGAGTAATAGTGCTATACAAATAAAGATTGAATGATTGATTTATTATAATTCTCAGAAATTACCCAAGACTCAGCAAAGCTCATAAACTGAAGGATGCTGTAATAAGCTGGAGCATGCAGGAACCGGGCTTTCTATTGCGCAACAGTCTGACTCAAAGTCTTAAAGTATGGAGCTATAACCCATCCTTGCTAAAGCTGACAAAGCATTTATCTGATGTTGTTGGGATGAAGGGAGATGATCCATATGATGTCTGCACCCATCATTGTCGTGGGTGAGCTAGTGCCTATTGCTAGAGATCAATGTTCTCTCACAGACACACAATGCACAGACAATAATGCATGCACACTCTCATATCTGAGGGCAGACATTGGGAAAAAAGCCAAAGTACCATGTGTGTCCTTCACCCTAACATAACTAGATAATTAAATAATAACATGACCTCATAAAAAAATGAGATTATGCAACCTGACTTTTTTTTTAATAATTATTATTTGCATCTTTTCGTGCATACTGAGAAATCATTACTGATTATTGGTCATTACTGTTGTTTGGTTAAGTTGAAGTGAAAATAATTTTACATAATTTTTTTTTTTTTTTTTTACAAAGTAGAAAAGTTATTACCATTTTAGAGCAGAAAAAAAAATATTTCTTTATAACATAAAATATAAATTTTTTTATTTATAAAACTCATGAGTTTAAGGACTAAAAGATCGATATGAAAAGTCTGAAAAGTTCTTTGTTGAAAAAATAACAAAATAAATATTTACCAGCTCAAAGTATCCAACGCCAAGAGAGTTTTCTTTTTTCTTTTCATCATCTCTGAAAAAACAAAACAATGTTTATATATATATATATATATGTAATGAAAGCATTGCTTTTAAATTTTTTAAGTTTAAGGATGATATTATCTTTAATCAAAAACATACCCGCTCTTAGTGTCTCCTAAGGAAAAAAGATAATATTTCGAGTTATCTCTCAGGTCATAAAGCTAAATTCAATTCAATTCATCTTATTCTCATTTAAAGAGGCACACTTGCCTTTATCATTTTTACCAAACAAAGACTTTTTTTTAGATGTCTTCATGTTTGCGACACAGTCCCCCGCAGCTCTTAGTTAACTTAAAAAGATTAGTAGACAAATATTAGATTTCAATGAAATACAATGTTTGTTTAAAAGAAATTATCATGCTCAGTTTTTTTAAATCTATTACATGAAAAATATATCCTAGCTCAGGTTATATGCATTAGAAACGGCCTACTCTACATAGCTTCCAAACAGTATCATTTGTTTATTTATTTTAGAAGAAATTCACTTTACCAGGTGTTGCTTATCAAGCCAATCAACTACTGTAAGAAGAAAGGGAAAATAGAAATGTACCGTACCTGGTTGTCTCTCCTAATCCATGAGCAACAATGAGGCGCCTGTAAAGAATTTATATCCTATTACCAGGTTGACCTATGCCTCCAAGTTTCCCATTATCTTGACTTCAATTAGACTGATAAGGGTCATGTGAACAATTATTTCAACCAGTCTGCATGTTTAAAGGATTTTTTTTAAAACCAGGATTCATTTATAATTTAAGAAAACTAAATTAGACCAAAGCATTACTCTGTTGATCACAGAAAAAAACACAAAACTAAATTTTTTTTATATTTTTTCTTTCATAAAATCATGTTTCTTCCTTATCAAGGAAGACTGTAAAGTGGGAGTAATGACCGGGAGGCCATTCTAATACTATATTAGCAAACCTTACGGGGAATTTCTAGTGCCTTCCAGAGAAAAAAACTGCTTATTGAAACTTTTATTTAAAAATGATTTTAATACGGAAAATCACTCAAACCTTAACAGTGATGACCAGCTCCGTATATATATATATATTTTCTGTTTTAATTAGCTTGTGGATTGGTGATGTTTGACAAACAAAATACCATTTCCTGCTAATTTAAATCAGTGAATCAAATATGGACATTGTAGTCCATCTAAATTTCAATTACACATCAGATCGAGAGCATCTAGCTTACGTAACCATCCTGTTCCTCTTAAATCTCATCCTTGGTTGTTCTTTTCACATATACGCCTTAAACATAATTTGATGTATAAAACGATTAAAAAAAAAGATTAATGTTCTGTAGCTTTCACGCTGTACTTTATTTTTATGTCGATTTGAAACGATTAATTATATAATGTATTAAACCAAGTACAGATGATAAAGACACCCAAAATCTCTGCGTATCAGCCGGTTTTATAAGGAATGAATTATTGTTTTTAATCAGACTAGATATGGTCATGCGTGAACTTTAACATCATTTTTTAACAGCCAAAAAATGTGCTATTACTAAACATGTATTATGTTGGCATGATTATTAAATTATGTAATTGTGGAGTTTATTGTGAGGGTAATGCCCGCTGGTTCAAGCAGTGCAGTGATTTTGGAGTTTGTCCTTGCATTACAGCCAGGTATTATTGATAATACGGGTGATTGATAATTCGGTGGGAATGTAGTGTTTGTTAATCATAGATCGACCTTAATAAAAACCAGGAGCTTTATTGGATTTCATCACAAAGCTCAATACTGTTATGCTTGACACTGACAACAAGTGGGATGTAATTCTACATGTGAGCTGTGGTCTTCATCCTTTTAAATATTAAATAAGTTCAAAACACTTTGATTTGATTAAATAGAAAATAGATTTTTCTTTCTTCTTTTTTATCCTAAAAATCTACTTTTCTACACTATTTTTACCTTTTGCACCAATGGATCTTATCCTTTATACAGGTAAAATTAAAATGCTTAACTTTTAACTTTTTTGACATACAAAATACTCTTGAATGGGTGTTTTTTTATGTTTGTTCGAATTTTCTTGTGTATTAGTTGTGTGTGTATTCTCTGTCATCCCAAACCCCAATTTGGTGGTGGCACATGGCTGCCTATCTTAAGCCTGGTTCTGTGAAAGTTTTTTTTCCAATTAAAAGTAAGTTTTCCTTTCTACTGTCATCATATGCATGGTCATTATTAGAAATCAGCCACACAATTTATGTGGCTGAATGCTGTAGATAAAGTCATCCTAGAGGAGGGAAAGCTGCAAATCAATGACTGAATGTAATCTTTTTTCCTTAGACAGAGGGTTTTTCTTAATTAATTTAAATAATAAACTAAACTTGCCTGCAATGTTTGATATGGGATATCTAAGAATGGATATACTTGACTTGGAATTTGTCTCAATCCAACTGAAATTACATTTTTCGCAAAGTATCTTGATATAAAACAGGTTATGAATGAGTTTTATATGAATAAAGTAAATTGGTAAGTTTTACCATTTGATCCCAGGACCAGTTTGTTGGGAGGCAGACTCCTGCCTACTATGAAAACACTATTCAAGTCTGACCCTGCTGTGAAAACTAAATGACAATGAACTGACAAAAATTATGTTTTTGGTCAAAAAGTAGAAAATTTGTTTGCTTCCTTTTCCTTTGTTGCGGTTAGGCTTTATGGTAATAAATGCCAAACTGCAAAAAAAAAAAAAATAATAATAATAATCAGTTTATCTTCCCTTAAATTACATAAAAAATATACATTTGCAGGTGGAATAAAAGAGTTGAGAATATGGATATTGTCCATTAAAAATCCCCAACTGTTTCTGGTGAAGTTAGTGGGAAGCTGTGGGCTAGTATCTCCCTCAGTGCAACACAAAGAACTATGGATTATAAAAAGAACAAAAACAGATGTTTAGGTAAATCAGGCCTAAGACTTTGTCTTGCATCACGTAGTCTCTGTTGGTCTATCTTTCCACTTTCCACTGACTTACCACTTAACATCACACAGACGTAACCCTGCTATGCTGTGATCAGGCTCGACTTTGATGGGGTTGAGTTCTTCTTTTAAATTCTCTTACATAAGAAAAAAAGGTTCTCCTGTTTTCAAGGGCACAAAATCTACTATTATTTTCAATGTGAAGGGTTTAATTATATAATTTGTGCCATCTGTTAATTTTGAATTTAGCAATCAACCATGAATATTAATGTAAAAGTTTTCTTTTTTTTTAAAATAGTTTATTATTAGAACAAACATTAGGTCTGTGCAGATCAATAGCTTTTGATTTCTTTTCTGATATTTTAACAGGCCAATAAGATCAGGGAAAGGACACTGTATTAAACACATATTTTGAAGGATTATAGAAGTGAAACACATATGCTGTAATACTCAAGTGTAGTAAATGTAAAAATTGTTCCACTTTATCATTTTGAGGATTTCGCTAACAGTATATTTTGTTTGTATACAGTTATATATTTATTTTTTCATCATATTCACTTTTCTATTGGCTGCATTAATCTTCTTTTTAGTTTGTTTGTTGTTCGTTAAAGAGTAAAGGACTCTGCTCCCTTTGAGAGTCACAGAAAGACTTTGTACCAGGTTAATTAATTGCCAAATGTCCAATGGGAGGAGGTGCAGGATGGTTGTAATATCAATCCCATCCAGCAGGTGGCGGTCGACAGCAATCCGTCCTGACTTTCCCGGAAGTCCAGGTGGAAAAAACCAAATCAGGTTTCAGAGGAGTAAAAACAAACTTTGTGGCGATTTCCAGTTTATTCCCAGTTCCTCCAGAGACTGCAGCTGCGATTCCTGCATAGACACTCGAGAACACAGGTAAGTATGTAGATATATTTTTTCATTATCCTGGAAAATCTGACATGTTTCGGGTAAAAAACCAAATGAATGATTCGGTTCCTCTGAATATGCTGTTTAAAAAATATATTGATTCTTCAATTTTTGCATTCAAATGTTTTTTTTTTTTTTTTTGTTTTTTTTTGTTTTTTGTGTTGCATAAGCATCGCGACAATTGCAACTTTTCTTTGATGTTTAATGAAAGTCGGCTCTTTAAGCTCTTCAATTTCTACATAATGTGATGCGTCAAACAAACCAAAACATTAAGCTGTAAATAATAGTTTTTATGTTAATCTTTCTGCATACATTTCAAGTAAATATTAGTTTCCCTCCGTAGATTATTAAGCAAAGTGTCAGACAACCAGTTGATCCAGCTTTGTTGCACATGTAATCCGGTGGGCTGAAAACCACAGCCGCCTCTCATCAAACCTGACGGGACACATGCTGGTCGAGCCTCCTCTCATCCTGTCCACTCTGCGTGTTTCTACCTACTAATGAGTCCTGCTCAGCCTGTTTCCCAGCCTCACAGCACGGCAGCCTGCAAGAAGCATGCAGGTCTGCTAGGGTTTTTTCCACGGCATTCCCGTTGTTTTCTTTTTTTATGAATGGCATAGTTAGTCAGACGCAACGGCGTAACTATCAGAGACTGCAGTTGCTTAGGGGGCCCCGTCACTGACACCTGGTTGGCCCCTTACGCAATGGTGGACCAGGACCATAATGGTGCGAAAAAAAATCCTCTAATATCCAGCTGATACAGTAATGACCGAACGGACCGTATTTATACCCCAACAAATGGCAGATTTCAGCATTATGGTGAGCCGTTTAAACTTGACATCAATGGCAAAGCAGACAGTGGTACTTTTAATAACTATGTTGATAACTGTGTATCGTTCATTAGACGATTGGTAAAAAAAAATACACTCATATATGTCTCAAATCGCAGTAAAGATCTTAAAAGAAGGTTGTATTTGTTTTTTACAACTACAGCTACAGCTTGGAATTATGGGTAATCCAGAGCGTCGATTAAAACCATAACCGTTAAGGTAGAGGATGGGATGTTGAACTTCATATGGTGCCCACCCAGATAATGTTGCTTGTGTCGTTACGCCATTGGTCTGACGTAAAATAGTATTATTTAATTATGATCTTAAGATATATATCTGCGTTAACATCTATCTGTCTGTTTAAAGGAGAATCAAAGAATAGTACATAAGCCTGTGTTTTTGAAATATTTGAAGGGGATGAAGTGCTGATCTTGTGCTTTTACATCCAGAAGTATGGACAAGCACAGCTCATGTAAGGAGGTTACAAAAAAAAAATGACTGATCTTCACTGCTACATTCTTGTAGTTTTCCACCTTGAAACCAACAATGTCTGTTTTTCTTTGTTGTTTTGTTTGTTTTTTTTTTTTCAATGACACATTTTGATCCAACTTCTCTTTTTTTTTAAAACATAAGCACAACAACAAAAATGAACAATAAAAACAGTTGAACTAAAGAAAATAAAAAAAAGTTGAACTAATGATGTTTCAGTTGAACTATTTAACTAGGACAGTCGAAGGCAATACTAAACAAATGTGTTTTTAGTCTTGATTAAAAGGAACTCAGGCTTTCCACACTCTCACAGTTTTCTGGAAGTTCGTTCCAGATAAGTGGAGCATAGGAACTAAATGCTGCTTCTCCATGTTTAGTTCTGGTTCTAGGTATGCAGAGCAGGCTGGAGCCCGAAGACCTGAGTGCAGGGGCGGATTTACCATTAGGCAAAACTAGGCAGTTGCCTAGGGTCCCAAGTTCCTGGGGGCCCCATAAGACTCCTTTTCCATACAGCTATTACTTATTTGTGCACATTAAGTATGTTTTTAATAAAAAACCCTTCATTAAAAATGCCATCAGAATGCTTATAATATTAAGTGTGTCTCAGGCACAGGTGTATTTCAGACCCCTCTAGCGCTTTTATTTCAAAAAAGCTTTGGTGACAACATATAAAAGCAGTGAACTCTGCTCTCCAGAGCAAGTAGATTGGTAACCCTGCCTCCTGCTCTACTCTATCTTGTCCGCTGTCATGATTCATGCAGCTATTATTTCTTACAAATGAAAAATGGAAAACAGATTAGCAGATCATAGCTTGTCTACAGTGGAAAGAAGGACTGGGTTATTTACTTTTGCTGTCACCTTTTTGGAAACACAGTAAGAAACAATCGGTTAAGCAAGCTTAGTTTCTTTCCTTTTGAAACGACATAAAAAGTCAGCTGAGTACAAAACAGAGGAAAACAAGAAAAGGGACAAAATGTAGAACAAATAATGTATGTCTATTATATTACAATTTCTGTATCTGTATAATGGGTCTGTTTTATGTTTTGTCTTCTTAATTCAGAGGGCCCCCTGCCTGTCTTTGCCTAGGGCCCCAAATTTCCTAAACCTGCCCCTGCCTGAGTGGTCTGGAAGGTTGATACACTGATAGCAAGTCGGTGATGTATTTAGGTGCTAAGCCATTCAGAGATTTATAGACTAACAGAAGTGTTTTAAAGTCTATTCTCTGAGGTACAGGGAGCCAGTGTAAGGACTTTAGAACTGGGGTGATGTGCTCTACTTTCTTTGTCTTAGTGAGGACATGGGCAGTAGACAAGTATGACTTTATGTAAATGCTTCTGGTCAAACATGGTTAAAAAATCAACTAAATGAATCCTGCAGACTCTGCTAAACCAACTTCTTTCGGCTATTTTAAAGAACATCACGAGAAAATGTTATATATTTCAGTGAAGTCCTCAAACCTCTGCAGCTTCACTCATTGTAATCTGAATAAAAACAAGTAAAAATCTAATCATGCTTTGGAGGGGGTATGATTAGTGTCCACTTTCTGTTGATCATTGATTTTTAATATCATCATACATTTTACTGCAGATATCAGGTTTCTCCATATTGCTTCTTTAGCAAATTCTACAAATATTTTAATAAATTAATAACATTTTGTCACAGTTTAGGTTTTACAGTATCATCTTAAATTACACAGGTTAAAAATAGATCCGGTTGTAATGTTTTATTTCCTAACGACACCTTATGAGGCTGGATCATCATTTCATTGTCTATAAATGAAAATGGAGGAGAGTAAGATCTTTTGTTTTCATGTTGGGAAATGCTTTTAACAGGACTAGTCAAGATTCCTATGATGTACAGAAACCCTGTTCATGATTTTCTACCCCGGCTAGTTTTTTTTTTCTCCATTGACTTCTAGGACCAACTTCCTCAGAAAGGTTTTCAATAAAATTCCAAACATTTAACGTGTCTTAAGGCTGCAACTAATGATTATCTAGTTTTTGATTGACATGTTAATAAATGCAAAAATGCAAAATGTGATTTTAAGAATGTGAAGCTAAAATAGGCCATTTGAGTTTTTTATAGAGTATATTGACAGGCAGAAAGGTGTTCTCCCTTTTTAAATGCAAAATCTATATATTAGTTGTAAGTAACATTTTAAACTGGGTCGTTCTTCCAGCAAATGGGATGTTTTAGTGTCTAAACTACATTTAACAATTATTCTATTACAAAAGTAACTGATGATTATTTTATTAATTGGGTAATCCAATTATTTGTTTATGGCTAGTTATTATCTTGCCTCATTGGTCGTTAGGGGAAGCTATCCAGGTGGCGTAAGAAACTTTGCAAAAAAAAACAAAACAAAGACTTCCTGTGGAAATTTTCAGGATGCTGATCATGTCTGGAATAATGTCGCTGATATTTTTTTTTTTAGGCTTTCTCTCTGTTACTGTAAGCTTGGGGTATATTTGTGTTCAATGTAGCTGAATTAGAAAAATCCTATTTTCCAAATTAAATTAGTTGACTTGACTTTCTCCTTTTAAAAAAGTGAAAATGAACATGTGTGGAAGTTTTAGCTTCAAAGTAATAATAATAAAAACCTCTGAGATGATGCCGCAGCATCAGACATTGATTAATTCTGCCTTAAATTGTAAACTTTCGTTTAAAAGTTGTGATATTTGAATATAAATAATGTCATAATTTGATAATCATTCAACCTGTAGCTCTAACTGTAAAAAGTTGAAAATATTTACTTCAGCTAAGATCACCAGCTGTTAAAGGAGAGTAAAAAAAACATTTATTAGCAGTGAACTCTGTAACTTAAGGATCCATCCTATCATGTTTTGAATCACTGTACAATTTAGAGCTGCCAAAATATCAAATTCCAGTTACTAATGCAATATAATGAAACATCATAGTTTTTAAAGATGGAAAGTACCTTCATTGATTATTTACTGGATGATCATAAGGTCTGCAGGTTTCTTTCTGATACAGATTTAGGTAATGATGGAAAACAAAAACGAATAATTCACCACCAGAATTTTCTGTCTAGATATTAAATGTCCTCTCTTGTTTCCCCTAAAAAATTCCCACCTTTTATTAAATGTAATATTTTAAAGTCAACATGAACCTTGTGAGGATTTTAGTAATGCAAACACTAAACAAATCCACCTTTTTTTATCAAACCAGACATAGTTCCTCACACTGACTTTGATACTAGCACCAGCTTGTTCTAAACATTTTGACAGGGTTACGTCTCTGCCGGTGTTGCAACTTCTCTCAACAACAATGCAATCTTTTTTTTTTTTTTTTTATACCCATAATTCTTCTTTCAAATCTGTTTTCCCATACATGACATGAGATTTCAGACATTGTTGTTGGACAGCTCTCCCCTGCAGGGCTGTTTGAACCCATATGTTTTTTTGTTTTTTTTTCCTTTTAAACACACTGAAGCTGCTCGAAACTGGAGCAAGTATTTTACACCTTTTACCTTTCAAAATAAAGCTTGAGTGCCGTTTGTGTCTCATTGATCACACGCATAGCTCACCTTTCACAATTACACATACATAGACGAAACAAGAGCTGTGTTTGGTAAAAAATAAATAAATCGATTTTCCAATTCAGTATCGAATCTCTTAATTCCTAAAGATCGATTCATATAACCAAAGAAAATGCATTTTCCACTGTCCTTACAGGCGCCATTAAGCACCTTTGATTTATTAATTTGCTTTTGAATGTTGATATAAAACTAGCGTCCATATATTGCAGAACTACACAGTCATGTTATTTAGTTAACAGCTAAAAAATGTTTTTAATAGCAGCAATTCAGGTTGCTATGTGACCTGATCACATTGGCTTGAAAGGAATTAGTTTTAAATCTTAAGTTTTAAATAATTCGAATCGAGTCCTAAGCAGAACAAGGAGACGCTGGTGGCTCTGTCTATTAATGCTCAGATTTGTGTTAGTCAGGCTAAAAGTCAGAGTTTAAGAAAGTCCACCTTTATTTAAGTTCAGACCCTGACAGACTTCTCAAAGCGTAGTTAGTAATATTTGGTTAATGTCCTTGATTTCCTTTGAAGTCGCAGCAAACCTTTATAAACCTTCTTCATACTTCATCCTGACCGTTTCGGGCTGGGTTGTATTATAGTACTGAAACAGAACCAGCAAAATAATTTGGTTTCGAGGTTACGTCTTATTTGTCTGTTATTTTTATTGCAAAACATTTTCAGAGTGGTTGCACAAATCTACCCTAGAGCAAGATGGTTTCTCTGTTCTGACAGGTCGTGGGAGGAACACATTAAACAAACATGCTTTAGATTTCTCAGGTGTAGGATTTTTTTTTTTTTTACATTTAAGCGAGAATCATATTTTGCACATCAGGTCTCCTTTTTTGTCTTTGTCATGTGAATCTTAGTAAATTGAAACAACTTAATTATTTCAGTGAATGAATTATTAGTTGAAAATCATGTTGATTTATGAAAGATGGTGATGAATTTGAATCATTTAAACATTAAATGTGATTGTTCAGAGCTCATGAAAACACAAACTTCAGTTTCTCAGAGCGATTATTTAATGCTTGGTAAAAGACAGGAGTATAGTCCTTCCTCAGGTTAGTGTGGATTACATGCTTTTGGTTAGCAGTTGTAGCACATCTGTATGTGGTGGCTCTTAAATGATAACTTGGGCTACTTTCAATTTCCTCCATATTCGTAAATTGATTGTGCTTCGCAATGTTTTTTTCTTCCAATAACTATCCGTTATTATGCTTAGATTCAGGACAGTGAATTTAAAACTTTATTTCCTTTGCACAGATATAAAGATGCTGTTCTTGTCCATCCTCGGGCTGGTGGCCGTTTGGTACCTCTACCGTTGGTACAAAGAAAGCGAAAGAGTTTCCGACAAGGGGAATAAGTATGTGTACATCACCGGCTGTGACTCCGGGTTCGGGAACACCCTGGCCAAATATCTGGACAAGCTTGGCTTCCGCGTGATCGCAGGCTGCTACACGGAGAATGGGGAGATCGCGCTGAAGAAGGTTTCCTCCGAAAGACTGACGACGGTTTCCCTGGACGTCACAAAGTCGGACAGTGTCAAAAAAGTGGCAGATTTCATCAAGACTCATGTTGGAGAGAAGGGTGAGTTGTTTTTGTTTTGTTCTCAGTTATTTCACTAAGCAATAACTAATCAGTTGGGATGATGTTGTTAGATTGAGGCAAAGCTGGTCTGGGGATGTTGGTGTTCCCTGATGGGGGGGTTTATTAGTCCCATCCCAGGTTTCATGAGCTGCTTATCTGGTTTCAGGTCTTTGGGCTGTTGTAAACAATGCTGGAGTTGCCACACCATCTGGTCCGACTGACTGGCTGACTATCGATGATTACAAATCCATGCTGGCCGTCAATCTTATGGGAGTGATTGACGTCACTCTGAGCGTTCTCCCTCTCATCAAGAAGGCCAGGGGCAGAGTGGTAAACGTAGCCAGTGTGTTTGGCCGAATCAGCCCGTTCGGGGGTCCTTACTGTGTCTCCAAATATGGAGTGGAGTCCTTTAATGACAGCCTGAGGTAAGAATATTTTCCTTTCTTTATTGTTATCCACTGATAGTTTGCTGAGCATCCTCTTTAAAGGTTTTTTATGTGTTTTAGGTTAAACATGGCGCCGTTTGGAGTCAAAGTTCTGTGCATTGAGCCAGGCTTCTTCAAAACTAGCGTGACTGACACAGTGATGCTGCAGAACCACCTGAGGAAACTCTGGGATAGATTATCTCAGGATATGAAGGATGACTATGGGCAAGCTTTCTTGGAGACCAGTGAGTTTTTACTTCTTCTTTATTAATGCTTATTGTTTGACACAGTATGTGAACATCCATTCATCCATTTTGTGACACTCTTAATCCCAAGCTGTCTACAGGCGAGAGGCGGGGTACAACCTGGACAGGTCGCCAGTCCATCGCAGCAGTATGCGAATAGATAGTAGGGGTGTAAATCACATCCATCATGGCGATTGGATTCAGTATCGATTTCCTGACCCAACGATTCGATTATTTTCGATACTCAAGAATACACCACGATACGATTCAATTAATTGGTGCTTTTTTTTTACACCTTACAGGCTAGACAATGTTTTAAATTTGAAATAAATCAATGAAAGATGTAATATCGTTATGCATTTTTTTTTTTTTTAGAAACAACAGCAAATAACAGAAGTATAAAAGTTGCATTAAAAAAATACTGCACAAAATCAGTGCAATGAGTGCAATGCAATACCTCGGCTCCAGACGTCCCGCCCCCTCCACAGACACTCCGCTGCACCTCTCCCAAATTGTAACTGACCGCAGACAGTACCGCAGACAGGAGGTCGGCTTGTTTTGTTTTTATGACCGAAATTGCAGAAAACTTGTGAAGTTTTTCCTGCTAGAAGAGCAAGGTGCGCAAGAACGCAGGGACCCTTTTTCCACCTGTATCTCCGCTCTTTTTGGCCCTCATTTCCCTCCGTTGTCAGACTAAACTCGCCCCCACTTCCTCACCGCCTCTGCCGTATCTAGACCCACAGCGTGTAGCACAGACCACGCTTCAATATTGAGCATAAATCAAAAATGTCTGTGTCAAGCTTACTGCAACACATTGCTGTAAGAGTATAACCAGGAAGCGCGGTAGGAGGGCAAAATAGGTTTAGCACCACCGCAGCACGGGAGGGAAAATTACGTCCAGGAGCAAGCAAATGGATAAAAATAGACCGGAGGGAAAAAAAACATGAATCGATTATCTTGCGGACGTATCGATGCATCGGATCGTCGGCTGTTGGATCGATGCATCGATACAAAACGATTATTATTTACACCCCTAATAGATAGGGCCAAATATATATCTGTGCTGCCACCAGCGTTTGGTTAAAATGTCCTTTAAGAAGATAGCCCTGAGTCGATACTTTATTCATGAGCCAGTTTTGATGTTTGAGATCATTTCCATGTTGAATGTGTATCCAATGATCTTAAAATAGTTGTGGAGGAAATAAAGTGAAGAATTTGGAGTTCTTCTCTTCCTCCTCCATTATTTCCTCCACTATAAATCCATCAGTACTGCTTGGCAGGTTTTCTGGTAGCACACCTGCCCAGTACCATGATGCTGCCATCACCATCGCCATCTTGGATTGAAAAGCCTTTCCTCAACTCTATTAAACACACCTCCTGCCATTAAGACCAGAAACCTTGTCTTTATCTTCTTTGACCAGAGACCTTTCCTCCTGAATGATTTGGCTTAACCAATTGCAAATGTTCGGTGAGATTCAAGCCAATTTGGGCTTTTTTGTTTTCATTTTAATTAAGTCAGTCAGCAAATCTTTCAGGCTGACCAATATTAGGCTCCTGTTTTGTCATCTTCAAAGCCTTGACTTCCTGCTGGAAAATCTACAGTTGTCTTAGAAGTTGTCTTAGTAACAGGAAACTAAGGAATTTAAATTAGCTTTACCAATTTTCCTAAGAAGAGTGACCAAAAATCAAGCCTGTTGATTTCTCTGAAATATTCTTAGTTATATATACTTAAATAGGGAGAGGCTGTATCAGATAAGAATATAATACTTGGAGATATTGTATTACTTGAAATTGGACAGATTAGCTTGACTATTACCTTTAAGGAATGGTAACCTATATGTACAACAGATTTAATTAAATTATTTAAAACAACTTTATAATGAATGCTTTTTGAAAAATCTTGAAACGCACAAAGCAGACAACCAAGTCATGCATCTAAGGGTAATAAATTACAAAAGCGCACCTTTATCCTTAAATTATTGTTTTTTTATCTGATGCCATATGCTTTGCAGTGTTGTCACTCTGATTGTAATGCATGATCAGTTTAGGTCAGTCTGGTTAAAAACTCATTCAGTTTTACAAAATCGTATATTTTGTTATAAGTTTTTTTTTTTTAGATCTTTACTTAAGTTTATAACCATGTTCCACAATAAAGCTTCACAAGAGGCTTCACAACAGTTCAAAAATAGAAAATGTAAATAAATTTAAATCCCTCCGTAACATTCAGAAGAAATAAATGGCAAAAAACAGAGGGTTTTTTTCTTTCTTTCAATCAACTGGCAGGTAATTGAGTGCGAAACAGTTTTGTTTTTGTTTTTTTGTTTTTTAAAACCTTCAGTAGTTCGGGTAGAAAACAATATATATTTATCTTTGCTTATAGGAAAGCATTTTTACTATAAAATCAAATCTCTAAAGTTTAAAATTTAGAAATGTCTGTGATGAAATCAGCTATAGACCTCCCTGACTTTGTCCTGACGTAGTAGAGCATTATATTGCTATCTAAGTTTTTCTATTTGTCAAAGATTTTTCCTTCCATAGAGGTTAAATAATTTCTGTATCACTGACTGCAGAAGCTTTTTATAATCTCTGTTAAAACATAAGGTGTCGATGTCATTTTTTCTTTTAGCTCTCCAAGAGTTGGATCAAAGGTTCCAGCAGTTCAGAGACGGGGACCTGATGAAGGTGGTCCACTGCATGGAGCACGCCATCGCTGCCGTCTATCCTCGCTCCCGCTACTCCCCAGGATGGGACGCCAAATTCCTCTGGCTGCCCATGTCCTACATGCCAACATGGATAGCAGATCGATTTTTCCTTCAATATAGTCCCAAACCTAAAATCTCTGTGCTGTAGTTTCTGACATAATGTGATTTGAGAAGCACCCTTTAAAATACCATGTTTTGTGTTTTATTTTTCAGAAGAATAAATGTTATTCAACTACAAGCGTGTCATCTTTACACGTCTGTCAGTGGTGTGCATGTAGAATTTTATCAACATCCTTTACATCTCAAATCCTGTGATATCGGTCGTCTCCTACTTGGAACAATACATTGTTTGTAAGAACTTTGCATTTAGAATAATACTGCATTTGTCTTAAAGAGCAAACGCAAACAACAGTGCTGCTGTGTAACTTCTGCTCTTAGAGTCGATTTGAGGGTAAAGGGAATGCAGTTATCAAAACTGGGAGTCATGTTATCCTGTTTTGTCTCTTACACAAGCCTATGCTGGTGAACCATTTACCACTTCTATATCAATTATGGACCTTGACTCTAGATAGTGCAAAACTTCATCTGCAGTTTCGAGTTTTGCACTACTTGCATTACTTTGTTCAGTTGAAGGTGAGAAGCGGCTACTTCTGAAGAGCTGTAACCATGGTATGTTTACATGATTATGATGTTCTATGGTGCTTGAGTTGGAATTTATCCACTGTGATGATCATTACAACTTATTTAGAGGTTAAATGTAGGATTTTTTTAACTTATAACATTTTTGTACCGAAAACAAAACTGCTGCCCTCTGGTGGAAAATGAATGTAGTTGCATGAAGCTTTGACTGTTTATTGTATTATGACAGTCTGTCCAATATAGAAAAGGCTATTTTTATGTAATTACAGATTTTTTTTTTATATATATATATATACACCTGGACTATGTTGACTGTTTTATATATGATAAAGCATAGAGGTATAAGTATTATGATTGGTAGGTTGTGTGATCTGTTGATTTGGGTAACTCTGAATAATTGTATTTTACAGCTTGACTTATCAGGCCAAGAAGTTTTAAAAATGAAGTAAAAGCACAATAGCAGTTTCCTCTGTTTCTTTTTTCTTTGTCTTAATGTAATCATAAAAAGTTGTTTTTCCTTATACAAAAATAAAGATTAATCCTGCTTTTTGACAAATTATAACTGTGTTTTAATTCTGTCAAAATAAAACTTTTAAAAAAAAAACACCAATTTTATTGCCATAAGGAGTCTACTAATAAATAAATCATGACACTACCCAAAGCAGGTGACAGGTCTTTTTCTTTTTTCTGGTTTGTTTCTGTCATCAGGTAAATGTGTCTTTAACTATAAAACTATCTTTAATTATATTTATTTTTAATTATATTTATTTTTTCGGAGGGGGGGAAATTATCAGTTTAATAGATACACAAAAAATGAAAGCGGCTGAACATGTCTTATTAGTATCATAACTATATTGAGCCTCTAGATGGTGTTGTCAATAAGCTATTGAGTGAGTCTTGGATTTCTTAAGTAGTTATAGATCCAATAATGAACTTAATTGCCAATAAACGGTGTTAAACTGCAAATACAAGTTGTTATAAAAAAACGAAGAATGCAGTTTATCAAGTTTTACCATTTTTGTAAGGTAAATATGAATATTAACTTATGAATATATAATTAAGAATGTTTCTTCCTCTCAGGTTTCACTCGGTGAACAATTGAATGGTTTTGTAGAGGTAAGTTTATTTTTTCCTGTCACCTTCATCATTTAGAGGAGGGAAGGGAGTCATTTATGAAAATAAAAAAAGTAAACAATGCAACTCCCAACAGAGGAGAAAACTTCAGATTTCAGCTTTCAAAAATATGCAATTCACTATTACGCCTGGTTCCCAGACTATTCCAAACCAATTCATATCCTAAAGCAAATGACTTAATATCCTTTAGTGAGCCAGGCCTGCAACAGTACAATAACACTCCCATCTGCAAGCAAATTTAAATATGCAGAGCAGCACTTTCTGAAACATCTTAAATGCTTTGATCTTCCTAGCTTGCTCTGAATTTAGAAAGCAGTTCAAATGAAGGGCATAACATTTTAAACCACAAAAAGTGAAGTGTACTGTAGTTGTTTTGTATTCTAACCTTTTTTTTGGAGTTCGTCCTCATTGACTGAGAATCTTGACCTTTAAATACAGAATGTTTTGAAACTAGAAAGGAGGTTAATTCAGAGATCACACGTTTTCAACTGGATGATAGATTTGAACTTTGCCAGTTCAAATCTATCATGGACAACACCTTTCACCCTGTGCATCACAGAGGAGCTGAACAACTCTTTCAGTCGTTCAGCCCTGCTGCCTTCAGACTCTACAATAGTAATGTGAAAAAACCTTGTGCAAAAGGCCTGTATTTATTTAGTTACCAAGGGTCACCTTGCACTGTTTACACTTTGTCACAATACTTTGTTTGCACCAGAATAGAATATAACAAGTAAAACCAACATACTGTATTTGCACAGCAACTATTTTACCTCAATATATAAGATCAATTTATTGTATATAGGACGCCTTAAATATCTCACTATGTATATA
>NW_015150499.1:507845-532011 GCF_000732505.1 Cyprinodon variegatus | reverse complement strand
TAAGACTTTATACACTTAATTCTTTGATGCACGTGTTGTTCATTAGAGCTGATGTAGCAAGTAGTATACCCAAATGTCCTACTCTACTCCTAGAGTTTGTCTACAAGAGATGTAACCTATAATGTTCCGAATAAACAGGAATAGTGTTTCTTTAGGTATTACCCTTTTTGTTTTCTTTCTATTTTTTTACTTCAGGTTCTCCTATCAAATTTGGCCTTAACCTGTGTGTTTCTTCTGGGCTGCTTCCTTGCTCTCCGTTGGTACATCAGAGATTCCTACAGGTTCGGTGGTTTTACTCAGAAACATGTGTTTATCACGGGGTGTGACAGTGGATTTGGGAACCTTCTGGCCAGACAGCTGGACCGGAAAGGCTTCAAGGTTATAGCCGGATGTCTCACAGAGAAAGGCGCCTCAGATCTAGCAGCAGTGACATCCCCCAGACTGAAGACTCTCCTGCTTGATGTTACTGACAGCGCAAGCATCCGGAGTGCTGCAGAGTTTGTGAGCAGAGAGGTGGGGCAGCAAGGTGAGCTGGGTTCCAGTCAGAGGGAACTTTATAGACATAAGAAATTATTTGAGCAAGCAATGGATGAAAGTAGGCACAAACCTCTCCCTTTTCACATAATTAAACCCCCAGCATAAATAGAATGACCATTAAAGGTTATCAGGTTTAAAAGAAAAGGTTAGATTGAGGTGTTTTTGGTAGCTAAAGAACCGAGCGCTCCATATGCCATTCCAAACAGGCGGTGGGGTTGCACTTCTTCAGCAGTGACATAAAAGCTGCTTTAAGGTAATATTTAGTTGCACAGAGCTGAATGCATGGTAATCCTGGAAGATAAGCCGTTCGTTATGCTGAAAAAGATTTTAGACCAGAGTGTAGGTTTAAATTCCAACAATGTTAGATTACAAAACTACTACTGTATTGAGTAGTTTAGGTCAAAGTATATTTATGTGACCTAGATCTAATTTCATTGGCAATTTTGTTGACAAACGGGATGGTCACAAATGATCTTTATCTTTTATCACTGAAATTTTACAAATCCACTTTTGGCTGCTTTTGTATCTAGTTCCTTGCAGCAAAGTAAAGAGTTTGTACACGTAGATTGTGATCAATCATCTTTATATTTGCATGTTGCAAGTGTAGATTTAATTATCCATGTTGTGCTCTTTGTTACTCTTAAACAGGAAGTATGGAAGAATAGAATAAATGGCAAACTCTCAAATAAAACAAAAGAAAATGTCATACAGCTTTGTTTTAGAGGGGCTTAATTTCATTTGGTGATTCTATGTTTCTTCCCCGCAGGTCTCTGGGGTCTGGTGAATAATGCTGGCAGGTCTGTACCTGTGGGACCAACAGAATGGATGGTGCTGGAAGATTTTACGAAAGTCTTGGATGTGAATCTGATAGGGGTTATTGACGTAACCCTTCAGTTTTTACCGCTGCTGAAGAAAGCCAAGGGTAGAGTGGTGAACGTGGCCAGTATTCTAGGGAGGCTCTCTCTGATCGGTGGAGGATACTGTCTGTCCAAATGGGGAGTGGAAGCATTCTCAGACAGCCTCAGGTAGAGAAATTTAAACTCTTTTTGAATTTAAGTTTCTAAAATAGAAGGCTACGGCAGTTCTTCAATCATTTAAGTTATACTGACAGTTTTACATAGTGTATTTCCCCCCCCCACCAACATAACTCCAATAAAAAAAAGTTAGAGTTTGTGCTTTAAATCTAGTGAATAGAGAGAATAAAGTAAAACTAACATGGACATGAAAAAATATAAGGCTGGTTTTTTGTGTTTAACCCAAGAGGTTATATTGTTCTAAGCTTTGTCTCATGCATCTAAAAAACAACACAAAAAAAAAACATCAGAATGACATTAAGTTAAAGTATGTTCAGTTAAGTAAGCCCCTCAACTTTTTGTACAAGTTTTACTGTATTTTTTCCATCAAACAACAATGACGATGTGACACTTTATTAAAATGGAAAGTATGCGTCATACAGCCACTATAATAGAGTACAATTTCTCCCCGCTCCACATAACTCATCACATTGCCTTTAATGTTGAAAACGCTAAACAAAAAAAGCAAGTTTGACAAGCTGACCCCTGTGTGCTTCAAATTGTTTCAAAATGTTTAATCTTTGGTGATGTTTCATGAAACAATCTATAAAGATATTCAAAAATATATGAGGGGTATACTACATTTTGTAATATAGTATACCGGTAGATAAAAAAATTACACTAGCTGTAGCACTGCATGTCTGTTCCTGGCTGATAAGCTCATACCTATCCTCCTCGCTATTATTTTTTCCACAAATAAAGTAAAAAATTTAGCTATAAGAGCTAAGTTTTGGAACATGTCTTGTGGCTAAATGAAAAGCCAATGAAACAAGTTTAAACACTTTGATTCAATAATCCCGAAGGTTGTGGACATGTCAACCTTCCTGGTTAAAGCCATAAATAGTGATTGGTAGCATGGTGGCAGCATTATGATATACTGTAGTAAGCTTGTCTTTAGCAAAGGAGCTATAGAATAGGTATAAAGTATTAAGGGGTACGATGGCCTAAAATATGCAGCTAGAGCAAATGTGGAACTATAGTCATGGAAATTAACCCATTTAGTAAGAAAATGAGTTAAATTAGGCATAAATGATACAACTGATGATCAGAAAATGCCAGAGTAATTATCTTATACATTGTGACCTTGTAATTTGATATTTATTGATATTCATCATCTCAGGAGGGACATGCATCACTTTGGTATTAAGGTGAGCATCATTGAACCTGGTTTCTTCAAGACTGCTGTAACCAGTCTGGATCTAATCGAGGCCGACCTGAAGAGGCTGTGGACGCGCCTTCCTGAAAACGTTAAGGATTCATATGGAGCGACATACCTAAATGACTGTGGGTAGAAGAGCAGCATGTTTAAACCCATTTTAAATTCACTGAGTGCTGATTTACATTCTTTTATTTTTTACAGATATGAGAATGCAGGGCTTCTCCATGAACATCCTCCGTTCTCCTGATATCTCCAAGGTTACCTGGTGCATGGAGCACGCTCTCACTGCCCAGTATCCACGCACACGTTATGGAGCTGGCTGGGATGCCAAGTTCTTCTGGATTCCTCTATCCTACCTTCCTTCATTTGTGTCGGATTTTGTCGTAAATGTTCTCCTGCCCTCACCTAAAGACGCAAGAACGGGCTGAATAAAAGATAACTAAATATATTGTTAAAAAAAACATGACTGAAAGATGAAAATAACCTGGAATAAATGAATACTTTGTAAATATTTAAAGTTAATGCAGTTCATTGACTATGTTCCTATTGGATTCATTATCCTCCTCATTGCACTTCATGCATTTTCATTCTTACTTTAACTGTAGATGGACGTAAGTTTAAAGGACACATTTACTCATCACCACTGCATGACTAAGGATAAGCTTAGTTACATGGCTAACTTGAATGACATGATTCCCTCTCTTTTTTTTAATATTGAGCTTTGATCATAAGAACTGACTCTTCATGTCATTTCAAATCCTTTTATTCACCAAAAGTATAAAATAAGTAACCAAAAAGTGAAATAAAAACTGCTTTGGTTACATTTATTTTAAAGGAATTGTTCGGGTTTCTGTTATTTTTGTCAGATCTAAAATATATTTTACAATTTTCTAAAGGGATTTTATTTTAAACTACTTTACCATGCATCATGATTCTGTCAGTGTCTGAGAAGGTGTTTTAAACCCAGTTGCTTTGATACAAAAATAACTTAGGACTTATTCTGAAATATCCAATAGAGCTAAAAATGTGCAGAATTGGAGTGACTTAGGTTTTTGTTTCCTTGCTCATATATGGAGATGAAATAAAATAGTTGAAACAAATTCCCTTATCAAGTCTCAGTAGAAATCTAATTCATATTAGACTATTATTCACAGATAAAGTTTTTCCATATTTTGATGAGAAATAAATCCAAATTCGACATCCATATCCTCATATGTTTAAGTTTTCTCCAATATTATTAGCTACATTACTGTGCAACATATGAACATTGAGCAATTGGAACTAGGGAGACTTTTTTTAAAAGTTTTCCTCATGAGAAATGTGTTATTTTTTCAGTTTGATTGTGTATGATCAGTATTATATTATCATAAGTTAATGCTTTTGAGATATTTTTAGATGAGATCGAATATAAAAATCTTTACTTAGTGAAAAAGAAGCAAAGCGAAAAACAAGAAGGTTTTCTTTTAATCCCCAGAGGGCATTCTGTGAATTTGGCTGCCCTGAAGTGACTTTTTAACCAACGCCATCTGTAGGCCTTACTTGGAGCCACACCGCATAGTCTGCATTAGTCTCCTTAGCTTATTAAGATAAAATAGACCAATCTTTCTTTAAAATAACAAAAAGTTCTAAAAAAAATAAAAATAAACTTGGGCAAGTTCTTTATTGCTTTTATTTCCAAAAGCCTTCTTATCTCAAAAAAATCAACAACGAAAAACTTTTTTTTTCCTTTTTTTAACCATTTCATAACACTTAGCTGCATACTTTATTCATTCAGATCCATACATAGACCTATATTCAGGGGTCAGGATGATAAACAAATTCATATTGAAAGTTTTTTTTTACTTTTTTCCCTCACACACTCTTAAAGCTTTCAGTTCCACATTCCCTCATAATGCAGAGATTATGAAGTGATACTATCACTCAATTTAGAGTTTACAAAAATACTCAGTTTCCATAGAACGAAGATCAGCTAGTAGAGGATTCACTTCATTTAAGACAGCATTAGTGATGATGGCAGCTCCCCCTGGTGGTTCAATAATTTCACTCTTTACTTTAGAGCCACAATGCTGGGCCAGTTGGGTGCAGAGCTGCAACAGTTAAAGGAGGGTCTGTTTCTTATCGGCACACAGGGGGACATCCTACTCCTTAAAAAGTCCCTGATGTTGCTATAAACCAATTTGGCACAGACACGGCGGGTCATCTTCAAAGCTGAAAACAAAATATGAGGAGGCTGGGCACAATTCTTCCCTCCAAGTAAGAATCTAAATCAATATGTTCCCACTGCAAAAATGACTAATGTAAAACCAGAGAGTCTGGAAATTGGTTCAGACGGTTAGAAAAGCTGTATAAAATGACATCTGTAAAAAGAGGTTTCAGAGTTGGGGGAATAAAAACACAGTCTCTGATGCAGTCTAAACCAGCGGACATGTCACCATTCGAAGCCTTTAAAAAATAAAGAGCACAAAGTGTGCGTGTACACATGTAAAAATGTCCCGGTTATGTAGAGAAGGAAAGCAAAGTGTTGCTGAGGAATGGGGCTTGGCGGGACGGGCAGATGCCATCCATATAGAGTGAAGGGAAATCCAACTAGAACCCAATCAGTGAGGGTGAGGATGTTTGCTGTTCCGGCTTGATGGGACTGTGGCGCTGCGGATGACCTCCATCCACCTGCAGGTGGAGACAGACTTCAGAGAGATTATTCAAAACACTAAAGATGGATAAAAAAAAAGGTAGTTTACCTTTCAAAAGTGTATTCACTTTCTGATCGGAAATAGTATACATGGGACTTGAAATGCAGCTTGAAGACGTAGTCTTTGTGAATGTTTTCATTATCAGAGGGAACTGTGACAGAGTACCCCAGTAGAGGAAGGCTGGCCAGAGGATAATCATCCTGGAGGAAGATTTAAAAAATATATATTATATGAGGCTTTTCATATTTTACTCTATCAGTGAATAAAACATTTTTAGCGGAATATTTTCCAGGTAACCCTGGTTTTCCAGGTTTGCAGTAAAGACAGTTATATACTCCTTAAACCAAAAATCTTTACTCTTCCAGACTCTGCTTTGGAAATCTACATACATAGTATGGATAGATAGATAGATTAACATTTCTAAATACTTATTATTTCAATTCTCTATTTAAATTTTCCAAACTACTTACACCAAGGAGTGAATTAATCGCATTGCAAAATTCCTGAAGTTTCCAGCATGCATAGGAACCCTGATTAAACTCAGATCATCTGTAGGCCAAATGCCCTCCCCATACACTTTCTGGGGCACTAATAAGGACTTATGACAAGCTGCATGGGAACATGTGTCCACAGCTATCGTGGCACTTCTATTTGATATTCCACACTGAGGTGTGATGCTGGAGGAGGGAAAAACAGCAGGGAAAAGAGAGGAATCGGTTCCTCTTGCAAACAATGTGTCACCTGGTGAGATTTATAGAAGAACAGGCTGAAGTTGGTGAAGACCACCCAGAGCTTCTGCCAGCCGTTGCTGTTTTTGAACTTTCTTAACAAGTTTCCTGAAAGCTGATTCTGTAAAAGCAGAGGGATACGAAAAATTAAGAATACAAATGCATGATTCACAAAAACACAAGTCATTAAGCTTATTTTGTACATTTTAATAAATAAATAAACCTGCAGTTGCTTAGCAAGAGTGCTGTTTTCTCAACCGATCTTAAATAAACATAATGAATAAAAACAAAAAATGTTTACATGTATTTTTAACTATTACAGCACATAAAATATATCTATTTTTTAAATACCTAAAGTTTCATTAGGTATATTCTTTGTGTACCTGTATCTGACTGTTAATCTTAATTTAAAGTGTATTTTACACAACTTTAAAACCTTCAGGTGAGGAAGCAACTCTAACCTGTATGTCCAAATTACATTACAGTATAAATCAGTTCTGACAGTTTTTAAATATTTCCAGTTTGACAAACTATAATTGCCAAGAGTGCCTAAAATACATACTTTTCCTAAATGTTTTTAGAGAATACCTTAGGTGGTTTTATATTTCAATTTTTGAACAAAGTGAAATAGAAAAAGATGGATGTTCTACATTAATCCATAAAGCGTTTAAAACAATGTCTTAGAATTTTTCTGGTTGATAAATTACAGCCCTAATTTGCTGGACTTTCACTCAGATGGATGTAAAGATTTATTCTACACTTGTTTTGTCATAAAAAAAACAATACTTGGTATTGCTGAACAATTTCAAAATCAGACAAAAATATCCTGATGTAAACAAAAATATAATTTGAGCTATACTATTCATTTACTAATGTGAAACAAGATATCCCATCTGGCTCTAGGAGAAAATATAATTGTCAGCCAAACTTAACTATCTGTGTATGCACTGGTTGGATTAACAGTTATGTGTTTGTAATAACTGTAAAATATTGTGGAGAAGTTTTAGCCTGCTGTGAAGGACTGGTTTATTTCATCCATTCAACCATAAACTATTTGTTATGTTGTAACACATACGAGTCCAGAATTCGACATAGGCACTTCTATCTTAATCAATGTTTAGATGAAGACTTGAAGCAACATTCACCTAAAGGATTTCTGGTTTTAGAACAAAATTCATGGTTCCTTTTTCCAGAACATGAAGCACTAAAGCCTCAGAACAACAAATTTTAAATTAGTTTGCCTTCCAAGAAGCTGTATTTGTTTTCTTTCCAATTGACACCATAATTTCTCTTAAGTTTTGGGAATCATCAAATAGTTTTAAGCAAGTTGGACATGGCCAGCAGTGGTTCTGGCTGAACTCTCCCATCCATCGATGCCATTTTCTCTCCAGTCCCTTTCTTATTGTTAAATAAGAACATGGCCTTAAATTGAGTCTAATGAGATTTTTTTTTTTGTGACCTCCAGGATGATAAACCTTGGCAGCTCACAACTCTTGGGAAGATTAAAAGATTTTATTTATTTAAATTTTTTTTTTTCATCAATTTGTCTCTTACTGTAATTTCTTCTGTTAGTGTCTTAAAGAATTAAAATTTACTTCCTAACACTTTTCAGAATTAATTTGTTCCTATTATGTTCTTCAATTTATTTCAGATCATGACATGTAGCTTTAGGATATTATTGACCTTCTTCATGTAGTCAGAAATGTTAAACTTAATATTTTATATTTATTTATATATTTTAAAGTAACAGTGTATCAATAAAACAAGCCATTAGATTTTTACATAAAACCTAGTGGTTCTGGACAGTTTTGATCTAAAAACAGCAGCAAAAACTATTTAAACCAAATTTTGTATGTCCTTGCCTTATCCATGTCTGATATTAAAATATCATGTTCTGAATCTTTTAAGTGTGACATAACTGTCAAAATATAAAAGAAAAATAAGTAGGACATCTCTCCTGTACTGTATATCCAAGTCAATTCATTAAAGAGGAACAGATCCTGTCATATTTAGAAGCATGAGTTGCCTTAACAGGGCTGAAGGAAAAACAAAAAAGAGAGACTCTACTGCAATATGATCATGAAAGTAAAACAAATATGTAAAACTTGAAAAACATTTGATTGGACCCCTACAAAAAAAACACACACACGCACAAACAGGGCCTCTCCTGTCAGCCTGGCTCTTTTACCTCTAGACTCTTGCAGGATTCACTAAAGGACAGGCTCTGAACTCGGTACCAGCAGATAACAGCCAGAGGCACTGGTCCCTGGCCATTCGGGGCCTTACTGTCCCTGACTGGACTAGGCTCCTCTACCACGGAGGAATGCACAGATGTAAGAGAGAAAAACAGACAGGGAGGGAGGGACAGAAACACAGAAACTGAGTAGGTTACACACAGGCATGCAGTGGCAGGGGTTAACGTCCACGCAAAGCTGTGAAGAGGACAATGTTACAACGACAGAGGAGGAGCAGAGCTGGTACAGGACGCAGCTGTGTTGAAGGGACGCTACCTTACAAACCGAGATAAGAGCATTCAACAAACCAACATTATGCTTTTACACAAAGATAGTCACAGAAGTTAAGGTCAAGGAGGGAGTAAAAAAAGGACAGATGCAACGAGCAAAGCAGCACAGAGAGTTTAGATGCGGGCGTTGTACCGGCTGCTGTCAGCCGCATGAGGGTCAAATTTAAACAGTAAGCTGAACGAGAGTAAAAACTCAAAAATTGTCTAAAATGGTTGTTTACTAGACTGCTTGGTTAATGGCGCACTTTGGGATAAGAGTTAAGGTTAATTAACATTAAATGACTATAATAAATGAATCAATGAAAAAAAAATTATTTGGTGCTAATTATCTTTTTTGCATGTACCTTGAAATAAGACCCTACATTCACATTTAATCTTAGGTGTCCTTATCTGTTACTGTTAAGAGTGTAACTGCAGCCTTTGAATGTTTCTCGATGTCCCATTTAATAAAAAAAAAAAAACAGGTTAATTCCAAGGGAGCACAGGAGGACACGGTTCCAAGTGAAAGACCAAAGTAAATGTAGTTACAGCACAGACTGAAAACAGAGGAAAAAAACAGCAGGACAGGTGGAGGAGCAGGAGGAAAGGCAAGTCTGAGCTTTAGCCGATACCTCCACAGCTACGCTAAAGTCCACCATGGACACGCTGGTGTTCCTGTGCCAGCACACGTGCACCATGGTGTTGCCACGATGAGGCGTGGGCTTCTCCAGCGATGTGTGTGAAGTCGCCATTTCGTCCTCAGACTCTGCCTCTGCCGGGGAGTCCTCTGGGCATTCTAGGAAAGTCAGGAGGTTGTTAGAGCTATACAAAGAGTGGGAGGGTTGCTGAGGGAAGAGGAGAAGCTTAAACACAGACAGCATCAGATCATCCATATTGCTCTGGGGTTTAAGCCACGGAGCTGTTTTACTCACCAGCTGTTTCTTTTTTCTGCAAGTATTCATCTCTAGATACAAACATGTTTTAATATATCAAATCTTTCTCTCTGTTTCTCCTCCAACTTACTGTTGTCAGTCAGGGTGCAGGTCAGCACATCAGATGTGGGACCATTGCTGGTTTTAGCCATCTCTATCGCCATCTTGATGTCCTGCATCCACTTCTCCATCTCTGTCAAAGAACTTAAAAACAGATGGAGCAAAAATCAGGAAAATGTCACTTTTGTTGCTTCTGTATTAGAAAGAATCCCATCTACAACAACACAAAGTGAATGGTTGTAGTTTATCTCACTGTTCTGTTATTTTAAATTCTAAGTGAGAGTGCTATCAGCTTAAAAATAGGGAATGACTAGTTCAAAATTAAAATAAATAGAAATACAAGTGTTGGTAGCCCTTGTTTAATGATAAAAAAAAATGGTCACAGAGCAATAGCTTGGATCTAAGAACAGTAATAATAAATCAAAAGTCTACGAAGCTTTATATATAAAAGTCAGACATTTCCACCCAAGCTTCAAGAGAACAATTATATATTAAAAAAAAATGAATGAAAAAGGCCTGTAAAAAAAAGGATGATCTTACGCTTAGTTGCACAACTTTTTGAGGCAATCGTTGCAATCAAAGGGTTCCTGTAACTGTCAATGAGGTTTCTGCTCCCCTTAGCAGGTATTTTGGCCCATTCCTCATCAGCAAACCCCTTAGGTTTGAAGGGAGCCGTTTCCAGACAAAATATTTCAGCCCCTTCCAAAGACGCTAAATAGGATTAAGGTCAGAGCTCATAGAAGCCCACTTTAGAATAGTCCTGTGTTTTCCTCTAAGCCAGTCTTGGATGTTTTTAGCTGAGTGTTTTGGGTTATTAACCCATGACAGACCCATGACCTGAGACTGAGACCAAGCTTTCTGACACTGGGCAAACATTTTTCTCTAAAATCCCTTCACAGACCTGAGATTTCCTTGTATACTGCAGAGAATTAAGACACCGCGTGCCAGAAGATGCAAATGGGCCCCAGAGCATTAAAGAACCTCCTCCATGTTTCACAGTAGGGGCAGTATTATTTTCTTGATATACTTCATTTTTCTGTCTATGAACACAAAGCTTATGTTCCTTGGAAAAAGTTCCTCTTTTCTCATCTGTCCATAAGACATTCTCCCAGAAGCATTGTGGTATTTCAACTTGTGGTTTGGCAAATTCCAGTCTGGCTTTTTATGATTTTTTTTTTTTTGAACAACGGTGTCCTCCTTGGCCGTCTCCCATTAGGTCCACTTTATCTCAAACAATGATGGATGGTGAGATCTGACACCGATGTTCTTCAGCTTAAAGTTCACCTTTTACCTCTTTAGACGTTTTCTGGGCTCTTTTGTTGCAATTTGCATTATCTGTCTCTTTGATTTGTCCTCAATTTACCTTCTGTTGCCACGTCCAGGGAGATTGGCTAGAACCCCATAGATCTTAAGTATCTGAATAATGTTTGCAACTGTAATCACAGGAACATGAAGCTGCTCAGAGATGCTCTTATAGCCTTTACGTTTAACATGCTGGTCTATACTTTTCTTTCTAATCTCCAGAGATGTCACCAAACAACACAGGGACAACCTGTAGTCTTAGGTATAGGCCAACTGATTGATTACAAGATTGTAGAAACCTGTAATGCTGATTACATGATTACTTTATTTTATTTAAACATTCTGGTAAAGTGTGATTGAAAAGCAATATCTCATTTTCATTTATCCCCCTTCATAGAATATTTATTTGTCATTACTTTTGTCAGGTGAAGTTATTTCGGGGTTTTTTTTTTCATTAAATAAGTGGCACTCCCTCTGAACAATTTATAGCTCATTCCTTTGGGATGTTGAAGTGTTGCCAATCCAGAAGGGATACATCGACCCTGAATATGTAGATATCTTTTATAAGGACTCTTTTCAGAAGCAGTTTTGGTACTTCAAGCTCGCCCTGTTTTGAACGATAGGGAAGCCCATTTTTAGCTGCCTGTATCCAGGATCTCAGCCTTTTGGTCATGATAAATTACTCATAACCACGCCTGCTGACAGGGGGGGACAAATGGGTCAATTGTCCCCAAAAAATGACACTCTGACCATTAAAAATGCAGAAGTAATTTTTCAGAAAATATTTATATATATAAATATATATATTTGACCAGGACAACGGCAGCTGCAGCTTTTAAAGTTGGTTTCGCTGCAAACTAAGAACGTCAGGTTTTCAGAAGTCTGGGGCACAGGAAAAAAAAGAGAATAAAGGAAGATGACACCAAAGGCTTGATGGATTTTATGCGTAAATATTAAAAATTAACTGAGGATGAGTCAGGAACAGGCCCAGGAATGGAATTGCTAGGGTTAGGTGTAGAGGGGGGCCTAAAAAGACTGTGTTGTCCCGGGCCCAAGCAAAGCTGTCAGCTGGCCTGCTCATAATCAAAGGTGAGAGCTGGTCTAAAAGCTCAAACACCAAAGCAGCACTCACAGTCTAGCTTATTCATCTCTTAATGAACACCATCATTGCAAATCTCTTAAACAATATCCCATCTTTTCCTTTTACCTTCCAGGACCTGTTTGATAAATCTAAGGTAGAAAGTAACCACTTGGTTATTTACCTTGCTGCTACTACCATTGACTGTCCCTGTCCAACCAAGGTGAAGGCGTGAGGCACACCCCACTCATCTTCGCTCTCTCTGATCTGGAAGCGGAACAGAAAGATGCAGGAAAAAAAAAAAACAACATTAAAGAAAGCCAAAAATCTGGGACAGCATGGACCAAAAATAGACAGAGTGGGAGAGCAGGAAGGGAAGGAGAGGGAATAAAAGGGAAATCTGTGCTCTGGTTACACAGTTGCTGGTTTAAAGCAGCGCCTTTCACAGTTGTGATAAAGTGGTGACAGCCGTTCAACACTTACTGTCATGCCACGGAGAGGCAGCTGCCCGTGCACTTTGAACTGATTGGTCGCCGTCATCCCCCGACTCGTGTACAAAATGATGTCATTAAACTGTCACCAAGGAAACAGAGAGAGGGGCTGATAAAATTAAAAACCGTTAGAAAATAAACTTAAAGGAGGATGTTTTCAAGGCATTAAAAACAATAAAAGTTCAAAGCAGCCTGTGTTGCAAGTCCGTAGCACTGAGCCTGCCAGCACCATCTGGATAATGCAAAGCAGGAGCAGATGATTGTTTTGTTCTGCTGAGATCACTCAGCTAAATAATTAGATTAGTGTTAGGAGCTGAAAAAAGAGGAACGTTACCAGAAAAAACATTCGCTGCTGAAGGCCTTTTCCAGACAGTTTGCTAAGGCAGCCTAATCTGATGAACTCCTGAAAAGGATAAAAAAAAAAACAGAATAATCGGTGCATGCTTGTCTTTAAAGGTGTGACATTTTTATTCCTGTAAACTTCAGACTCACTCGACCAGGAACCACCAGATTGTCGACACCAAGCAAATCTTTTTTTAGCTCAAGAAGCTTCTGCAGGTTCTCCATCTTGATCAGACTCCCCTGGAGCTGCTCCACCACCTCGGAGACATCAGCCAGAGCAGCTGGAGATCAACCACAAGTAGAGAATAAGTGTAGAACACACTGGTAAATTAATCCAGGAAAATAAAGCTTCTGGTTTTAATGCTGCACCTCTGCAGTCCCTGAAGTCCACATGAGTTGCTGGATAATGTTTACACAGGCGCTCCAGGATCTGCTTGTAATGAATGAGGCGGTGGAGAGGCCGCAGGATGAAGACGTTCAGTGGAATGTAGCACACTTTCTGCAACTCAAAGTCTCTGTACAAGTTCTCCACCCTCCGTGATGCCTTACATGCTTTTTCCAGCTCAAGGAGGATCTCAGACTGCTTATGCATGTTTGTTGTCAGAGGCTGCAAGCACAATAGCTATACATCAGGATGATACTCAGCTGGTTTTAGAAAGCATTAGGTTTAACCTGAGGCCTGAGTCACCTTCAAGGCTTGGAGGTTTTTCAGCATCACATCTCCAATGCGTTGGTAGTCTCCTTTGATGTGAGCATTGGACCGTCCTTCCCTAAACACACGAAAAAAGAAACATATCAGTAATATTTCACATTAAGTTACCGACTGTAGTTACCGACTCCTCATTCACAGAGCTTTCCAAGCTCTCAAACCATTTCACATTTTGACAAGTTGCAATCCCCACATTTCAAAGTGGAAGAAACATGATGCCCGGTTTTCTAATTTAACTACTAAAATTCTGACAATGACATGAATCTGCATTCAGCCCCCTTGTTTTCTACCTTTTCGAGGATTCTCTTTCAGTTTTTGTTTTTTTTCACAGTATAGCCTGAGACAAACAGAGTCATTGAACAAATTCACATAGAAACTTTGGTTAAAACTGCCCCACTGAAGGCCCAGCAGCATGTTAAGGGTCATATTCCCACTGGAAGGTAAACCTCCAAACCAATATTTTGTATTTTGCCTTGAACAGGTTTCCCTTCAGAACTTTCCTGGATTTAGCTTAATCTGCCCTCATATCAACTCTTACCAACTTCAGTGAACTGAAGAAACTGTTTCGCAGAGCATGACACTGCCAGCACCATGCTTCACTGTAGAAACAGTCTGTTCAACGAACTGTGCCAGATTAGATACCTGTGAAATTCTGTCATCAGTCATGGCATTCACAAAACAGGGTTAAAACGGAGGAAACCGGACCTTCGCTCAATTTTAGCATTTAACTTGGGTGAAATGATTTTAAATGGTGCCAAAGTCTGTCTAGATGCCTCCAATTTAAGCATGTTTTGTGGTTACCAGATTAGATTTTGGCACATCCATCATTTTGCATGCAAACAATAAGGATCCATTTTGGTTTTATCTTATCAGTGTGGCCGGTTCCCACATTTGTTGTGCTAAGTACATGATTCATGACAAAACTGACTCTTTATGGCTTTGAGGGATTGCTTTCTTCCAACTGTCCATTCTAAGTGGAGTATATGGCTAATAACTGTTGTTTTCACAGATTTACCCACCCAAACTCTAGATATCTGTAGCTCCTGCACAGTTTCCACTCCTTTTTAGCTAGAGAGATTTTCAATAATGCCAAACTCCTTCAATGGGCGCCACTTGTCAATCAAGCCTGAAGCTCATTAGCAATTAAGCAATCAGTAATCAAGTTCTGTGAAACAGCTATACCTGCAGGAGCAGCTTCCATCAACATTGCTAGGATTTTGTATTATAAAGGCTATGCAGACATGGGAATTGTGTTTTTAAAAAAAGCAGAAAAAGGCAAAACTGTGTCAGCTGGAAACATAAAAATAAAGACACAAGCTGCCCAAAGTATATAAAAAGGTGGAACACAATAATTTTCTGTTTCAAAACCAGAAACAAGCCTTGGAAAATGTAAAAAATAAACCGAGCTACCAACCTCATAAGCAGATAAACACAACAGTTACCAAGAAGACTGACTGGTTCATCTGTATGAATTAAAAAAAATCTTCCAACTTTAGTCATAATTACATTGTTTGCATACGTTAAGCATAGAAAAAGATAAACTGAAAACAATTTAGCCTGTTTTCTTGTCCTGAAGGTTTGCTGATCAGGCAAAAGGCCTCAGGTAACATGCATCGCAATGTCACTGTTCAAACTATCCTGTTAGTTAGAGCTAGGTTTACACAGCTCAGCAAAGGTGGAGCAATCCTGCAGTTGGCGTCACATTAATTAGTCAGAGATGGACTGAACCATGTTTCCTTAGATACTCAAATTGTAGGATGTTATTTAACATTTAACACCTGTATTAAACTTCCCCAAAAGCTAATAACAAATAAAATGATATAATTTTTATTAAGTTTATCATAAAAAATACATTAATGCCATCAAAATGAATAAGAGCAGATAGCTGTGCATTAATGAATTCTTTAACAAAGTTAACAAATCTAGATTCATATTAATTTGCTCAGTAAAGCAATAGAAATAAAATCCAACAAACTTAGATCTACCAGCAGGTGTCTCCCTTGAGCAAAATATCACATCATACACATATAGCCCACACACAGTGGGCTAATTGTGATCCATAATAGATTCTTTGCTATTTTTGTAATGACTTAATGCTAGAGGTTGTGTTTAAAACACATCCTGTCTCATTTACAATGAACAAACTCCTATCTTCTCTTCTATATTTAAATATGCAAATCTTAAAGCAAAAGTCACATGTAGGCCAGAGATTTGCATTCACATATGACGGCGGTTATTATCAGCGGAGTAAAGTGAGGTATCACTTTAGGCATTGATGTGTAGTTCTAACGACAGACAATCCCCCACGAACCATCTGCAGAAAAAAGCTGTAAACCGAAACAGCTTGACTGGGTCTGTGCAATGCAATCTCAATGTGCTTCTGTGTCCTCAATAAAACAGCATAATTAAAGCCCATCAGACTGCGCAAATCCACTGAAAATGGAAAGGTCAGTTTATTTGGAGCCACAGAGAAAAATTTGAAAACAAAATTACATCAAACCTTATTTGAAGCCCCTCATGTATGTGGTTTGTGGTTTGAAAGTCAAATGAGCCTCACCATAGAGCCAGCCTCTGCTCCACCTCTCTGAGAAAACCAGTGTGGAACTTGTGGAGCGGCTCGAAGGTGGAGAGAAGCGAGTTCTTCAGGGTGTCAGGGGTTTCCTCATCCTGTCCCACCACACTGTGGAACGACTGGAAAATACAGAGAAGCAGTTGGATACATGGAGCAAACATTAAAATAATATTAAACAACTAATCCAAGAGTATTTCAACACAAAGGTGTGGCACATGATCTTACAGAGTTAAAGCTACAAAACCTATAATATTTTATATTATTAAAACAAAAGGTTGTTTAAAAAAAAAGTCATGAAAATTATTTCTGTGAGTTGATAAAGTGAACATTTCCTAAACACTGGATACTGCAGGAAGCAAAAATAAAACATCTGGGTTTTCTGGGAAGTCAGGCACACCTAGGTCACACAATATTAAGGATGCTTCAATTTTGCTTTCAGATTCCATTTGTTTTTGAAACTTCATGAACATTAGAAAACAAACGTTTTCCTGTCAAGGTTTTCTTATCTTTATATTCCACAAATGTTGAGTTAACTTAAAACAAAAGCTACAATTTTATTTGGCAGCATAGTACGACTTTTTGGTATCTGGCCAAATCTAATAGAATTTTTGTCAAACTCTGCACTCAAACACTTAATACATGACTAAATAAATCTATACGGAGGGGATTATGCTAAATCATGTAGGTGTATATAGATTTCCTGAAGTAATTTAGGATTTAGAACATTAAAAAATAAACATGTTGATGCTCATGGCATTTAAAACTACAGCATAAATCAAGGATCTTAGGGTAATGCTGTAATAAAAACATTTTAACCTTTTTTCCATTACTGGGTGATAATCTTTGTTTTTTTTAGATAATTATTTCCAATCAGAAATAAACCAATAATTCAAGCTAATATGTAGATATAAGGTATGTAATTGTGGAAAAAAATAACGGGCCTGATTTTCAGAGATGCAGTAAAAGGAGCTTTTAATTGCTTGGGGGGAAAAAATAAGTTGCCAGTACAATAGCTGCCTGTTGGGGGGATCTATAAAAATTGATTGTGTGATTGATGAGGCATGCAAACAGTTTTGTTTATGCCTTATTAGTGTGAGCAGATACTGATTTTTCTACTGGCATTTTAAGACTGCTGACACTGAGCCTGCTTCTGCTGGAGGTTTCTTCCTGTTAAAAGGGAGTTTTTCCTCTCCACTGTCGCTACAAGCATGCTTAGTGTAAGGGATTGTATTTGAGTCAATGAGTCGATGCAATCAACTGGTTTTCCTTAGACAGAAAACATTGAATCGATTTGACTGTATGATATGGTGAATTATAAAGTGCCTTGGGATGAGGTGTGTTGTGAATTGGCGCTATATAAATAAACTTATTTGAATTGACTGTCCTTATATCATGTAGTTCAAGCTCAAATTTTAAAAAAAACCTAAACAACTAAAATAAAGATTAAAATAAGAAAAGTTAAACATAAACTATAACGTATAACATATGGAAAAATTAACTTTTTATCTGCTCGGTGAGCCCCCAACCCATCCTACAGTCAGAGATGCAGTCAGATTTACAGCGAGATTAACGCTCTAAACAGCTGGATTTACCTATTCTCCTCTCAACAGCTGCTTTGCCAAAAGTACTTCCAACCAAGGTAGGCTCCTGATAATCTAATAAAACGTGTATGTTGGGCCTTAAAAACATTCTTCAATGCACAAGTTAGAAAATTGAATCAAGCATTCAGACAGACTGCTTAAAAGTTTCCTTTCTCAGGGAACCAGTTTGCATTGAATTGCATTGATTTTGCAGAATATTCTCCTCCTGGATGAGCATGTAGGAACAGTAAACAGTCCTTGCATTGTATAGTTGACTCTGCAGCAATCCCTCACACATTCATGCAAGAGTAAAAAGTCACTTTTAACAGGAAGAAACCTCCGGCAGAACCGGAAACAACTAGGAGTTCAAGGAGACAGAAGCAGATAGCAACTGCCATACTCTTATTTCTGAAAGCCCAAATACGCTTACATGCGTATTTGGACAGTGCCAATCTCCATCCTTTTTGGCCAAAGAAATTATTGTTAGTTTGCACTTTCAAACATATTAATAAATATTTATGTAAAATCTGAGCCCTTATCATTTTGATGTTGGATAAACTGCTTTGCCGGTAGTGGGTATTTATACCTTCATATCCCCCACACATTAATTTGTGCGCTATGGTCAGGATCAGCATACTTATGAAGACACGCATGCAAAAAAAGCTGAATGGCACATGGAAAGTGTTTATGGTTTAATGCATGTGAACCTTTGGAAGTTCAGGCTTGAAATCTGTGCTTTTATTTGCATTTGAACAACATTCATATGCTCCTTAACACTCTATTGGTCATTTTGAGCATTTTTCTTTGAGCTCAATTCTTTTTAATTGGGACGCCTTCTTTCCATCACCCTAAAGTTCAACTCTATCCACGGCCTCTGTAGAAAAATCTAATCAGGACTATGGTGTGGCTAAAGAAATTCTTACATAAACCTTTACATTAGCGCTACAACTAATTATGACTTTGCTAATAAATTACCGTAATCAGTCGATTAATTCTTTGATAGATCAATTAATAATCAGATATCAAAAGGTTCTTTAAAGAAGGTTTTCACAGAATTAAACAGGCTAAAACCTGGTTTAATTCTGGATATAGTATATTGACAGATTTAAAAGTTTTTTTTTTATCTTAAATGAAAAATATTAATAAATTTTTTACAGTTTTGTATAATTGCTGCTCTAAGTGGGTCACTCTGTCAGCTAAAATAATGTTTTATAGTCTCTGTACTCCAGTTAAAGATTAAGCAATTACTAAATTAGTTGAGGATTATTTCAATAATCTATGAATCATGAATCATCTGATTAATTGCTTCAGTTCCAACTTTCATGTTAACATCTTTTCACTCATGTCTCTACATTATGTCAGCATAATATGTTAGCATTTCCTGCAATTAAGAAAGATGTGAGGTTTTAACGTAAAAATATTTCCTTTATTAACTGGCCATTTTTGAAAACTGTGATTAATGGACAGCACTGTGCAAGTTGGTGCTCTGGGGTGAATAAAAGGTATAAACGAGAATTTCTAACAGTAAAAAAATCATAGCTCACTATTTGATAGTGAAAGTGGTGAGATGGGGGTAATTTGAGAACAGGTGTGGTGTTAATAACTTTCCTTTAATGTCGGAGGAATTAAGGGCTCAACAAAGCTTCAAGAAACCTTTCAGGCCTCTTTAAGGTCCATGTGAACAAGAAATAGCGTGTTGAGGCTAAAGAATGTAAGTGAAACATTTTGCTCTTTATAAAACTAGAAATATCCAATTGCTTTTAACTAATCTACATAGCCATATTTCCATGGTTCTCAATTCACTACAAATTAAATGTCTTTCAGTTTGATTCTTTACAGTTTTATTATCAAGACTATTTGTTTTATCTGAATATTAACTTAAGTTGATAATTTTTATTGTTTTTCTTTAGGGGCTTTGTATCCATCTTTCAAATGCTTGCTCTTTTTGTTACACATGCCTGAATGAAAATGCTGTATATATAGAGTAATTTCTTTACAATATATCCTGATACTGAAAATAGAAACTTGATTCTAGAATCTGTGTTTCTGTGGTGAGATAGGATCCAAGACTCCATAGCCATTCTTACACAGTTGTTTCATTAAGACAGGATGGTGGCAGATGAAGCATGTTTCGTGCAGCAGAAGAGACAAAGAAGCTTTGTACAGCTGCTCTAAAAAGGACGGCAAATGGGCTGTAAGAAAAAGTGACGAAAGGACGAAGACAAAGTTCCAGCTGTTGTTGAGATGATTTGACACTCAACACCACAGCAGCATCAACCAGCAGGTGGAAAAAAAAGAGTAATGAAGAAATCACAGAAAAAAAATCTAATTCACTTGAAGCACAATAGTTATTTATGCAAGCTAGAATTGTCTAAAAAATAAAAGCAAGAAGAATTAAATTTTTTCCTCCTCTGAAAAAAATAAGGCGACGCCATCCTTGATCCTAGAAGACGATGCAACACATTTAATATCCTGTTTATCTGCCAGGTTTACTTTGAGACCTTTTCCAGCACACGTCTCCATGCAGCCAATAAAAATAAAGAAGTGAGCTGCACACAGAGGGAACACAATGCTGAAACCAACATCCTCTAAACACAAACAAAGTTTAGTATTCACCACCTCGTCCGAGACGGATAAATGTATTTCAGAGCTGGGGTATGGGGAATGAATAAGAAATGAAATCATTTCTGCCAAAGTGTTTGTGTGTCGCTGCTCATCTCTGTGACGGAGCGGCCGTGCTGCAGAACAGAGCAGCTAAAACAAAAATAATGTGTGTGATTCTCCCCAGGAAAACAAGGATGTGGGGGATATGGGGCAGCACAGAGGGTTGTTGGTGTGGGCTTTTCTTACCACAGTCACCACCTCCAAGTCCTTCAGATAAGTCCTCTCTGTGGTCAGCAGCTCTTTGGCGATGAAATAGGCCCGATCAGTAGGGAACCTCTGCAGAGGAAACATGAATGAGAGAAGAAGGTAAGAAAGCAGCAGCATGTGCTTTTTAAAACTAGATATGAGGAAAAACATAGTTTTTCTTTGAAAAGGGTTCATACACTCACTAAAGTGTTACCATTTTTTATGTAAACATCAAACTTCCATCTGTATGGTTGGGGGTTTAGGTGATGGACCAAAGGAGACTCAAATGAGAGTAAACACTGCAAAGGTATTCAGAATAAAATCCACAAAAGCATCTTGATCCTTTATATTTAATCCCTTTTACTTCAATGCCTCTAAATATATCCAGTGCAATGGAGTAATAAGTAACTCCAAAGGTGTGTAATTTAACCTCCTAAGTTTTTTAAGGCCTCAGAAGTTAAGCCTTAGATAACATCAGTAAATAAAGAGTATCATACATACAAAACTTCTTAGATAATTGCTCAATTAAAACATAAAAGTATATCATGGGTGCAAACTTAGCACAGAAAGAGTTGCAGAGATCCAGAAATTAAAATATCATGATTTAAATAAGGAAATAATGCTCTTAATTAGTCATGTCAAACTTTAGACATAAATGCAGATGGGAATTGTGGTATTTTATGTTAATCAAAAACATGACAGAGCAAAAATGTTGGCCTCTGGGTGTAGAAAGGAATTGAAACTTTGAGGCTGACAGAAATGCAGAAGGCATCATGTTTCTTCATATAGTGGTGGCCTAGTGGTTAGAGCATTGCGCTTGGGTCACAGACTGACACTCTGGGTCCCTGAGCAAGAGACTTAACCCCACACTGATGCCCGGGGCCCACCCAATGGCAGCCCACTAATCCCCAAGGGGATGGGTTAAATGCAGAGAGTTTTTTCATTGCTTTGTACATGTGAAAGTGCAATGACAATAAAGTTGGATTGTATTTCTATTCTATTCTATAATTATGCACCACCATATAATCCATTATATACATTATAAAAAAATGCATTTAAGTCTGCTGTTGTAATGTGACAAAGTGTGGAAAAATTCAAAAAGCAGTCACTGACACAGTCACTGGGTACAAACCTTCCTCCGGACCTCATCCTCATCATCGGTGCGGATACTGCAGGCGTCGTTGAGCAGCGGGCTGGTAAGAGGCGAAGGCTGGCGGCCGTCGAGACTGTGGCTGAACAGCTCCAGAGACTTCTGACCATTCACCATCCCATGGGGGTGTCCAGACAGTGGAGGGCTGTGGGGAACCACGCCTATGGTGGAGCCACACCAAATCCACAAGCAGGGAGAAAAGTGTAAATTAGTCTTAGGAAAAAAAATAAAAATTAAGTTATGCAAATGAGCTGACATAGCTAAGTAATTCTAGCCCAGATGGCTGCATTTTTTCACATTAGAGAAAGATGGACAAATTTAAAGTTATAGTGTATTTTACTACCTGAGGGTTTTATACATAATCCAGTGACTCAAAAAAGATATTTGTCTGCAAATGAAATTGAAACTGAAGCTTCAACAATCAATAGATGCCACATATTAAATTCCTGTGAGGTGTATCTGGGAAGAAGGGTTTTGTTTAGAGAAAGCAAGAGAAATCAGCCATGACTCACTTCAAATTCAACTCAGCTCCAACAGCCTTTTTACAGCACATCAATCAAGGCACAAGCTGAGACACATACTGCAGGCGGATCGTGAAGAACCACTTTCTTAATGTCATCTACACCAACGCTGGCTCAGCTTACTTACTATGTTGTGGCTGCAACACGCCTACTTCTCTGTCATCTTCTGTGTGTAGGCACGACTACAACAGCACCAAAACTAGTTTAAAGACTCCCATTTCGAGAAAATGACTCACATTAACGACATCTGCATGTATGCTACACATGAAAAAGATTTTAAAAGGGAAAAACTAAAGAGCGAAAAAGACCTAAGATCAACTATCAGCACCAGACTATAAAAAAACAAAAAAACTAACTAAGCAAGCACAAGAAAAATATTAAAATGGTCAATTAACAAAACTAACCTTTCTGATGATCTGATTTTTATCGGTTTGCGTGATGTAAAACATTACAGTGACAGACGCATGCAAATCAGTTTTAAGACTAATTGCACTGTTGCACAGAGCTGTAAAAAAAAAGCTTCACATAATGTTTATTAGGTTGCTTTTAATAGCTTAGATTTAAAGCCGAATTTTCTGATCATGCATACCATGCACAGAAATTGAAAAGATAAATTACAGTGAAATATAGAGCAACATGCATATTACAGTACATACAGCAGAGGACATGCAGTTAGAACAGAACAGGACGATGTGCATAATGCCACCATCGTGGACCTTTTGCACCCCTGAAGGACACCAGCGGTCAAAAAAAAAACAAAAAAACAACACACTCAGTGTCTCTCATAAGCTTAGACTGAGAGCATGCAAAGATTGATGTTACATGGGGTAGTGTTCATTATAGCATCCCTGTTCCACAGTGATCATAAACAGCTAATGTATAGGAAGCAATTAGTGGAATAAAACCTGCAGAGAACTGACTGTTTTAAAAGCCCTTAATGTTTCCTCACTCTGCAAAGTTACAGCCCCAAACTTCAGCACATTTTATCACATATTATGTAAGAGACAATACAAAAGAGTGCATAGTTGTCAAATGGAAGGAATTTGATAGTGATCTTTTGCATTTCACGCAGAAAATAAAATGAATGCATTTTTCATATTTTTTGGGAGGGGGTATCAGAGTAAAATTAATGCAGCAGCTTTGATATTTCTTTTTGTGCTTCCCCTTACCTAACCTTGCATGCAAGGTCAAGTCTTGCTGTATTTGTGAGTTTCAAAATACCAGGAGAAAGAGAAACCGTCTTGTATTGCTCAATCTAAAATCATTCAAATTTGACCCATAAGTATTATAATTAAACATGGTATTGCGGGAGGAGCTGCTGCTATCACATCTGATTTATTAGAAGATAAAACAGATGATTTCAGAGAAACAAAGAGGGGACATAAATGTAAGCAGTTTTAGGTCATCATGGCATCTGCAGCCATTTCATTTGTTACAATGATTGGCTAAAACTAAATTTTGGTAGGAGGGCACTTGGTGTCGTTTTACCCAATTAGGTTGGAAGATACTGCTAAACATTCCTCCTTTCCCTGAACAGATTAGAAGGGAGCAGTTTAGATTAATCATGTGCAGAACTAAACCTGAGTAATACACATTAGCAATCTGGGTTGCCAGGTTAGCTTTTACCTTCCACTTTACAAACATGCACTACTTCACATACAAGTGTGGATCACATAAAATCGCAATAAAGTAAATAGAATTTATGAATGATGTCAAAAAGTGCAAGGGCTGTAAATACTTGTGCAGATACATATAAAACCAACAACTCTGTTTTTGTTAAAAAAATAAAAAAAAAACTCCAAGGGCACTATGCAGCCTACTAAGACAAATGAATCCAGAGGCTTTATGCATTGAGGTAATGAATGCCTTCAAGTGTCTTTTACACAGAT
>NW_015150499.1:464973-506835 GCF_000732505.1 Cyprinodon variegatus | reverse complement strand
ATTTATGAGGAATTTTAGGTTCTGAAAACAGAAAATTACAGTGTCTTGCAAAAGCTTATAAACCAACACATTTTTTTAATATCTTGTGATTTTTTATATATGCAAACAGGTCTCTTTTGTAAATAATGCATTGAAATGAGACCAACTGTACAAAGAAAGGCTTATCATTGGGATTTTAGGTAATAGATCAACATAAAAAGTGAAATTCAAATATTTCACAGTAACAGGAACAGGTTTTTAATGTGTCTGATCAATCAAAATCTTAAGTGATTTCTAAAGGGATAAGCCAGTTTCTGCTGTATGTTATTAGGGCTATCTGAATAAGGGGGAATGAAAATAAATGCCCACATATTTTACAGTTTTTTTGGTTGTTGTTGGAATCCATTTAGAATTATTGAATGTTCTTTAATTATATCAGAAAAAAGCAGAGTTGCATGGGAGATCGTTTCTAGATTTTATTAGTAAAAGAAATTTGGGAACTATGCTTTATTATTTATCCTTTCAAGTTTTTCACTGCTGTGTTTTGATCTATTGCATACAATTTGAGTCAAACTTATAAAATTTGTAAATACTTTTGCAAGGCACCATAAAAATATCTGTTTAATATAGACAGAAAAGGGTAAAAAAATAAATAAATTGATCATGGACATTGATCAACTGATATTTCACATTTGAGATAAATAGGCACTAGGGTGAGTCTTCTGCAGCTTGTACAGCATTGCACAATTTTATATTTTTAAAATCACCATCTGCTTTCCTTTGTTTTAAAATAGGAATATATTCAATGTGGTAACCTAAAGAGGCAGCTGTGAATGTCTGTTTGGACATAATTGAGAAAAGAAAAAAAGTACAAGGAAACCGAGGGATTCCCTAAGCCGAGCTTTCAGCCTCGTGATTAACAGCTGAAAATCTGTCCACCTTCCTCATCACTAAAATTATGACACCCATCCTCATCCTCTGCATCCTCGTCCAGCTGGAGGCTCCCAAAGGAGAACTTGTTCCTTGGGATGGGGGAACTAACCTCCGCTGTGCTGTCGTACATCATGGGGCCACTGCAGTTGTCTTTGTCCTCCACCTCAGACTCACTTGACTCAGTACCGCTGGTGGTTGAGCCCTCACTCATTTGCACAGCTCCCACGTGTTTGACTCCCATCTTTCCTAACCGCTTCTTTCCGCCAGCGGATCTGCTCGGTGCAGAGAGGCCGTTGGCCATCATGCGACGCTCGAGAGCAGCCATGCGCTCGGCCCGAGACATAACCGGACGTGTAGGAGATGGACCCTGATGTGGGTTTATACATGAGCTTTGATGTACTTTTTGGAAATTCTGTAAGCGAGGTGATCTGCTCGGGTTGGGGGAGTATCTTGCATCATTAATTAAGGGGGATGTGTAGCCATTCTGCTCCGTGTAACTGAGAGACGGTATTCGATGGGTGGGTTTATTGGTAGGATTGGCTGCAGTACTCAATGGTAGATGGCTGCTGCTCTGCCTGTCTTTCTCATTCCCTCTGATTTCCCCCACAGTGCTGTAACCAGGACTAAGGTTAAACTTTGGACGTGACTGATTGAGAGACCAATATGGCTCATGTTTACTGTTAAGGGAAGCCCTGGAGGAGGAAGGAGACTCCCTGTACTGCATCTTACCCAGAAAATGCTCCTGCTGAGAACCGGAGCCCCGACGCAAAATGCCCTCCTCCCCATAATTGTTATTTGCTCTACTTGCTTTCTCCCTTCCCATGTTCAGCTCAGTATCTACACCAGCGATGGCGGAGCGGCCGCCTGCGGCAGCCCAGGATGCTGAACCTTGGCTAAGATGTTCGGGGGACGTCTGTCGTGTTGACCCTCTTGATCCCTCAGTCTTGGAAACAGACCCCTTTCTGTCTTCGTAGCCGTTTCTCTGGACAGGACTCATTCTTGAAGCCTGTAAAGCTGCTGGATCTTCAGCACTGACAAGCACCGACTCCTTCCAATGGCGCCGAGGAGAAGAACTGAGTCTGTCCTCAGGAACACCACTCTGATAGGGTTAGTAAAAAAAGACAAGTATTTAAGGAATTAAGAGTAACATTTTGCCCCCCCATTAATAACGTTTAAAAGTGGTTCTTTTAAAGAAGTGCGCCTTGCCTAAAACTACCTAGTTAGGAGTAAGTACAAAGGACGTATATTAAGCTAAATAAATTTACAATGATGCAATAAATACAACAAAATCTAGTGAATGTTGCTAATTTAGAGGCAGATATGAATAACCTTTGATATGTAACCATTTAATTTTGCTGTAGCTGCTGGAAGGTGAACATTCATGACCTTTTTATTATTCTGTCTGGACAACATGGCTTCGATAATAGCAACAAAAGCTTATTTTTACCAGATAATTGATTTGAATGCGTGAAAACTAAGTTCCACACCTCCAGAGCAGAGGCAGTGGATTCGAAAAGAGCCAAGAATGTCACAAGGACAATTTATCATCTAAGCTTCACATTTTCAGTGCCCTCCTAGCTTTGATTTCATGTCAGCATTCCAACAAAGAAGAGTTTTGTTTTTTGTTTTTTTGGAGGAATGCAGAATTTTTGATGATTAGCATGATAAAGAAATTCCAAATTTCTGCGATGTATGAGAAGCATCCAACACAAATAACACCATTATTTTAAGACACAGAATGTTCTGTCAATGAGTGGCATTTTTATTTATTTATCTAAATTTCTAATAATCTTCCTTGTGAATATTTATACACTAATAAGGATAAAACATATTTTCTTCTTTTTAACTGATATTAATATTATATTTTCATTCAAATTCTTTATCCAGTTTTTTTCCTCCATTTATTGATCACTATTTAAAAAATCAGTTTCAGCCTTTAACAACCGCTAATTTATAATATCATTACATTACACACATATGGTCTCTTTTTTTTAAAAAAAACAGGTGGCTTTTGTCAAAAGAATAAGTCCATCTGGATTACAATTAGCAGTTTTAGAGTAAAGGGTGGGTGAACCATTTTTTTAATTTTGATTTGTATAATCTTTTTAAAATTATGTATCTTTTTTCTTCCACTTCAAAAGTATGCATGTATTTGTGTTAATGAATCACATAAATTCCCATAAAGTTTAACAAATTCTTTTTGGCAAAACATAAATTAAAGGTATAAGGGTGGATGTTCTTTTTCCGGGTGGATCACTAAAATAAGTGGTTCTCCTAATTGTCAATCATTCTGGTGATATGTTTACGTAAGGCCATCCTACGCGCTCGCCCTATTTTCACTTACCAGTAGTGAGTCTGGCATAGTGGAAAAATTCAAAATCTTTGAAAAATTAAGCTTATATGAGCGATCAAAACAGCAACTTTTAAACAGAGGGTGCACAAGGAGAAATGGCTAGTGCACGTTTTTGTGCACAAATTCAACGGGCGCTCCCTCTCAGGAGCGGGTACAGTGTTTTACATGTGGATTTTTTTTTAAACAGTGGTTGGGTCTTTTGAAAAATTTGTGAAAATCCTCCACTATACCTTCAAGTCAACGCAATAGGGCCGTGTTTTTACCAAAAACCTGCAACTAAAACTAAGTTTGTAAATTTGCATGCAGTTCATGAATAAACGAACGTGAAGAGTAATTCTTTATAGTGTAATGCTTTGCTATCGAGTGCCAAAATAAAATCCATCAAAGACTCACTTCTGATGGCACTTCATGGTGGCGAGGAGAAGGCAGCGGCGACAAACGACTGTTGTGTTGAACTCGACTGTTGTATCGGACCCGGCTGTGTTTCCTGGCAGATTGGATAATGTAGGTCAACGTTATACATCATTAAAACCTTTATTTAAACACAGAGAGTCCAACATATCTCTAGCCTCTACCTTTCAAACGGGATCCTTTTGAACTCCGATTCCCTCACGTAATCAATCACCTGCTTCTGTGTGCGGCCGCTGCAGCATAAGCACATGAAAGATAATAATGAGTGTCTCTGCAAGAGCTGTAGCAGACTATTAGGTAATTAAGCGTCTGCAGTCCTGTAGGAGAACAGCTTTACGATGGAAGAAAGGCTCACCTAAATCTGAAGGACGATCCTCGTGAGAAGAGCACAGGCTTGGGTTTGGGTTTTGGTTCCTCAAATAGGCGGAAGAAGGCGTGATATTCCACACAGATCTTCCAGAAGACTTTACAGCAGTCCCTACTGGCCATCAGAAACTCCAGAGTGTCCTGATAGGAACTCTGAAGCAACATAAAAATAAATAAATAAATAAATAAAAAACCTTGAAGCGGTTTGGGTTCTCCAACTGTGATGAAACGTTACCTACATTTAGATCCGGCCTGAGCTTGATGAGGAAACGTTTTCGCTTAAAGCTCATTTTGCGAATCTTGGACCAGTTGAAGGCATTGATCCTCGTGTGTGTCTACAATGGTGATGCACGTCAAAAAACTTTTAATATTTTTTTTTTTTCTGGGGCGGAGAAAGCTAGGAAACAAAATGTTCACATTTGTCTTAGTGAGCCGACCTGGAAGACCAAAACGCCTGTATGAGCCACAGCCAGACTCAAGCTGGTTCCTTCTCGATCCTTGGCAGGGTGCAGGCGGATCCCGTACATCTCCAACTTGCGAGCGACCTCTAGCAACTGAAAATCTGATTCTGCGGGTGACTGACCTCTAAAACACACATTTCAATATAAAGTTATAAATTTTTGTTGTTTTCACCAAAAATTCATCTCTATTGAACGTTATTCAAATAAGTTAATTTAAATATATTGTTCCACACAAAAAGTCATTCAGAAACACTGTACATAGCGATGCACCAAAGAAATTACCTTGTGATGAGATACTTTACAGCTGACAAGTTTAAGCTATATAAAGGATTTTAAAGGAATATATCTTCATTAGAAGTGGAGTTCATTCAGACTGCAAAAAGTCATTATGACTTTAACAGATAACAGGAAGGCTACAGGCTAAAAAAAAAGATATTTCAGCCTTTATCTGTAAATGAACTTGATGGAAATCTCAGGTAAAGAGTTTTCTGCATTCATTTTGTAATGCTAGCTCTGCTAACTTATAGTAATGCTAACCATGCCAAGCATGCTAACCATGCCAAGCATGCTAACCACATATATAATATATTAAAAGCTGTCAAGCATTTTGCATTTAAAACAATCTTTGTTAAAAAACAGTATCAAAAATGCATAGAATATTTATATATTATATATATATATATTATGTTGAATGTAATTAATGGTAGTTGTGGTTAATGGTATGATAGAGAAAATGAATGGTAGAGAAATCAAGTAATCAAGGGAGCGAAAAATTATTGTTCTGGTGAAGTGGCTCTTAAATTTTAAAGCCACAAGTAAACCTGGAAATGCAATTGGAGGAAGAAACAAACAGGATGAACTATAACAACATTTTACATCGGTTTGTCATATTTTAGGAAATACTAAAAACATTTTGAGTCAGAAACAAATTTTTTGTTCAAAAAAAGTACATTTCAGGATGTCTTCCTAAAAACCATAAAAAGTGATAGAGTTACCTAATCAGTAGTCCTATGTATTCATTGTAAATATATTCTATATTTTTACTCTTTACACCCTGATGTTGTAGTAGAATACTTTCTTATAAATAACATTAGTTCTTTTTTTTTTGTCATAATTTTATTTTTGAGTTTTCTGTCTTTCTGCAAGTTTTGGATCCATTAAGTCAATCTCTCAATCAATCAATCAATCAATGGAAAAAAAAAATGAAGTTTTTTAAGGTTATTACACATAATACTTGTATATGTTTCTCTTTATTCGAAGTTAAAAGCTCCACAGATTTGAGAGCAGCTATGAAGATATGAATTAGACGTAGTGGCTGTGCTGGGAGCTGCACACCTTAACTAATTTTCCTAATTCTCATCAGTAGATAAGCCTTCCTGTTTCCTGTATGTGCCACTTAACAAGGGATTTAACTCAATGTGGCACCCAGCCAGAGGAGCCAAGGCTATCGCTATCAGCTGTGAAAAAAAAGGCAACTGAAAGAGAGCAGTGAAGCTTGTCTGAAGCTGCAGGAGCTGACCGCTGTATGCTCATGGCCCACTTTGACGCAAAGGGCAACAAAGTGTTGGCAAAGCTTCTGCCTTAATAGCTTAGGAGAAATACTTAGAGTGACTGGATGTTGTGAGGAGACCTGGAAGGATTCCAGTAATATACTCCCAACAGCATTAAACTAGATAGGATGAAAAAGTAGTGCAATAAAAAACCCTGAGTTTGAATTCACTTCTCACAAACTGCTTCATCCATCCTCTAAATAGCTGGAAAAACTGGGTTTTTATCCTACTAACCCAACTAAACACAGCTGTGTGTGTCATTCGGTGATCTAAAAGAAGCATATAATCTCTTCTGGGAACAAGTTAGTCTCCTGCAGGAGTTTTCACACTCACTAAAAACAGCATCTCCAAATACAAAACATTGAGAAGGCAGCATTATCCTTTGGGAATGTTTTCATTGATCAAGGACTCCGATGTAGACCTCAGTTGGTTTCAGTAGCATATCAACAAGGCAGAAAACTTCTAGCCAACTTGGGATAAGCCTTAAAAATCAAAGTCACTGATTCTTTCGAGTCAATATGACTATCAAGACTGTGACTTTTTTTCGAAAAAAAAAAAAATATTGATAAAAATGTCTTGACCTACAAAGCTTGAATAGATATAAACAAAAAGACTCACGTCAAGCATTATCAGAAGCCTGAAAATAAGTTACAATAACATATTTGCTTTGTAACATAAGTGCTTTGTATAGCACTGTGAGAACCCATTCATTCAGTGGCTGCTTTCCTGAATGTGTCACCTATGTAATAAAACATCCTGGTGGGACAATAAAGCCTGCAGAAACATTTCCTGTTCACAGCTGAGAAGAAAAATGTCTGTTCACCATCTGACCTTGTTTTATTATTTTAACTGCAATTTAAAAATGGGGCACTCACATATGCTTGGAGTGAAACTCCATGATTTTGTCGATCAGGGGCATCTGATCTGGAATGTAGTTGTTGTTCAGCAGGTGTGAGCGGCAGTGACTATCGTCAAAGTCTCCAATCTCGGCTGTGAAAGAAAGAAAACAAAGAAATTGGCTTCAAAATAATACTTCATGAAAAAAACACACACACACAAAAAAAAACAGAAACTAGCTTTGATTAAAAGGATATGAAATGAGGTCCAGAAATGACGAGCCATGGAAATGAGTCGGTGCTTTGCTGCAGCTATACAAGATTATATTAAGACATTAGACTAAGGGGGTCTCCATGGCAACACAAAGATAATCAATTTGAAATGCTATGCCATGTGCAGCATGACAATGTTTGATGATAAGCCGTGCAAAAGAAAAGCAGCAGCTTATCTATTAAAAGAAAAAAAATACAGTTGTCAGATCAGCCACTGCTTTGTTGTCTTAAACCAATCAAAGTAAAACTGCAGTGCAAGCCTCACATTGGATGATGTGGGAGACCATCAGAGCCGCGCTGGTGTCGTTGCAAGTCAGACGTCCGCAGGAGAGATCCTGTTTGATCTGCAGCGCAAACAGATACCTGTGCACAAACAGACATGCATCATGATAACGGAACAAAAACATGGCTTCGTTCACACTGCAGGCCTTAACACTCAATTCTGATGTTTTTTTTGGTGAAATCAGATTCCTTTAACTGGTCGTTAACATTTCCAGATATCAGCGACTTGTATGTGATCTTTTCTGTGAACTGCATTTATTCAAGTTTAAGGAACTAAGGGAAGGAATTGTGGAATAATACATGCATGTCCAATTTAATAATGCTAACGTCTGATGAAGCATTAAAAACCACAACCACAGAGCCCACCCACGTATCTCTCTATTGCCTTGAATAAGCTGTGTGCTCCATAATACACTGAAAGTCGGGGAATAATTCAACGCACGGTCCTATGGATCTGACGTCAATTGACGCTGCCTGCTCGCCCCCATTGTCGTTGTAGTAGAAGACTTGCTTGACATGGTGCTTGGCTGGTGGCTGCAGTTACCCACAGTGCCAGTAGTGTCAATAGTAGTATCATTTCTCTCATCCTTCCTAAAATTCCTTTAATAAAACATCTACATGCTTGTGGTGAGTGCAGAGGCCAATAAGAATAAAATCAAAATCGCAATATTGGTTTAAAGAAAAAATAAATCACAACACAAAATGACCTGCATAGAGCTATCCCTCCAAATATTAATAAAATCAGAAACCTCGCCTTATCTCCACTGACTGCTCTCTGCAATATCAGCCACCATGGCTGTTTGCTTTTCTTTCCGCTTCAGCATAGCAGGAGGCAGAATAGTCACGTTTGTCTAGTAATAATAACATAAAGGTTGAATGAATGCAACCTGGAGGTACAAACACAGTTCCTATTTGAAAAGATTAGATGCGTATCGGATTTAGGACCACATAGCCAAGTGGCCTGAGATGAATTTGAAGAAAAAAAAGAAAAAGAAAAAATCTGATCTGTGTTGTTTAGACTGTAATGAGCAGGTCGCATATTTGCATAAAAAAAACAAGTGATTTGCATAACTTTAAGCTGCAGTATGAACGTAGCCTTAATACGGCCAGGAATATGCATCAGTTTAAAGGATAAAAAAGTTTCTAAATTTCTTGCTTTCAAAATATCAGATAATTTGATAGGTTTTAATACCTTTTTATTAAACCAACACATTTCCACCTATCTCTACCTAATGACGGGGTTTCTTAGGCTCTTTGGAACAGAGATTCTTCAATTTTAATCTGTCAATCAGTGACGTACCATGACAGTAATTTGCAATACATTTATTAATGAAAAAATATAAATGAATAGAAGGACATCTGTATAAAATCTTTCCTGATGTATGTTTTGCAAGCCATCTGTTGCACATTTAATACTTCTCTGTGTTCATTAAGAAGCATGCAGCCCATCCAGAGCTAAACAAGGAGCAGAAAACCATTAGCTCCACCAGGCTAATCTCCAGAGGGCTAAACCAGCGACATGGCAGCCATGGCATTTGAATCCTATAAACTAGAAAGGGTAATAAATCATCAGGGAGTCGAGGCCCATGTTTCTTTTATGCTTCAGTCCCAGCAGAGATCATTCACACAGACATGTATACAACGTACGTCTTTGCGCCGAGTGGAAGACAAAGACATCCCACAGATAACGAGAGTTAGATGATCTGGAGAGGAGCTCACCTTGTCAGCTCCTCTAGCAGCTGTGCATGGTCAGGTGGAAAAAACTTCACACTAAACCTCAGGACCGTGTGCTTGGGTCCTGTGTGGAACGGATTTATTAATAAAAGAGCATTTGCATTTCAAAAGGATATTATGCAGTACTTTTACTCAGTTGTTAGTCACGGTTAGAACAAGACTCAACGGCATATTGAGACACTTACGGTGAAGCTGCTTAATAATCGGTTTGATGTGGTCCAACCACACCTGCAGAAGAACAAAAGAGACTCGTCTAAGGAGCTGAGCGAAAGAAATCTGACAGTATTAAGACAAAGCTGTACTTCAGTTTTCTCACCGTCATCTTTTGGTGGTTCTGAAACTCCAGGCCAAAGTAGTCACCTTCAATCAGATTCATGTGGGAGCACACCATGTCAAATAGCACCTTGCCTGAAGCTTTTTGCTGTGAACAAAAACATGTTAGACAACAGTTAACACAAAGCACCAAAGGCAAATGTCAGTTTTACAGTTTCAATCTTTCAGTCTCAGGATCCCTTTGCAAGCTTAACCACATCTTGTATTTTGTTGATGATGAAATATTTAAAATGTTTGGACCCTAAACAGCACCAAAGGTTAGTTAGACAATATTAGCAAACAAATGAAGGTGATAGATCAGTCAGATTTGAACATTTCACTGCAAAGACGATCAGGAAATAATTAAATAATATCTTAAATTAAGTTGATTTGAGTAGCTAAATAAGATGTTTTGCCAATGGGAGATTTTTTACTCTTAAAATAAGATAATTACGTAATATGCACTTGATATGTTTACTTATTTTAAGTGTAAATTATATTGTTCCATTCGTTAAGTGTCCCACTTTCCTCCTCAATTCAGGAAAAGATGACTTATTCAGATTTTATATTTTGCAGCGTGGATGATATAATATATAATAATAAGACGATGTTTAAAGCTTTAGATATTTTCCACAATTATCCAGCAAGAGCTATGCTGGAAGGGACCAATAAAATGGAGGTGTAAATCCGACTCGATCTGTGGCCGAACTGGGTGATTTTGACTTTGTTGAGGTATTTTGAAAAAGAGGAAATTGCAAAAACAAAAATCTGTCTAGATATTCAGGGGTGGTGGAGAAATGCAAAAAAGGTCTATAAACTAAATTACTCAAAGATGGTTCTACAAAATAACTAACAATGAAAACCGTTAGTACTACATGTGCTAACATATGTATTATCCGGTTGCTTGTAGGTAAAATTTCCATCATCTAGGTAATGGCAACCATAAACCGCCTTAAATCAGAGGCTACCTGATTCCTGCTCAGTTTTTCTGAAAGCGTTTCTACTGTACATCTATCCAGGAAGCATTAAGTCCATTCCAGGAACTCAGAATTTCTGACCTGTTAATTGAAAACCTGATCTGGACACTTGGACACTCCTAAAGTCGGACTTTCCACTTGGAAGGTAGTAAGTATTACTGAACCATTTTGACAAAAATTAAGATTGCAATTTCTTTAACCAATATTGCAATTGCGATTTCATTTAAATTTTTCTTTGCACTAACCCCAAACTTGTGGATGTTTCACCCCAGGCTTTCAGTATTTTGAAGGCTTGCTTGTCCATAGTCCATTGTTGCAGGACTTTACTGTAACCTTTGTGTGAAAAAGTGTTATGTCAACTGCATGCTACCTGCAAGTCTCTATATATTTTTTGTGGCAGCAAAACCACATTAAGTGCATCACCGCCACTGAAAGGGCTGGAGTGAGAAATTTAGTGTCTTACTTTTGTTCAATGTAATGCGAGTAAAATTTAGAGCCTCTGCCATTTGAAAATTACATTTTACATCACGATTATATTGCAAATGCAATTAATTGCCCAACCCTAATGGGAACAGATCTACTAGACTCAGATCCAATATGGCAGTTCCTTGCATCTACAACAGTACAATGTGATGAAAAACATGTCTATTTTGCAAGACACATTTGTAAGTGTGTGTCCCAAATTAAAGTTAGATGTTAGCTGAAACTCTAATTTAAACAAATTAAAACCTCATTTTGCCTGTGGAAAGCATATCTTAAAATAAAACTCATAAGGGGAACTACAACAGCTTTCTTTGCCATTGTCATATTGGGGTCCTAAAAATTCTGAGTTTGCAACTTTAGGTAGGGTAACTGGAATGCACCATCTTTCAAATCCAGGGGCTGACACTTGAACAGTATGTAGTTGAAGCCCTGATTTCAGTCACATTCAACGTTTAATGCATAACAACACCTCAACCATCAATATGCAGTGTTGTTGGTGCAAATTATTAACTTGGTCACCTGAATCATGATCAGAATGCTCATGTAATGTCATGTGATGCAGGGTTAGGCGATGCTTGAAAGTACCTGTCCAAATGTCTTCAGACAATGAGGCAAAAGTCTGGTTGTTTCTGATTTACCACGTATGTCCTTTTTATATCAAACAACATAATGAAAAATACAAAGACATTTGTGGACTACATGACAACTCTTGAAACATTTAAACGTGATGACTACATTTACAAAGTCCAAAAAAATCCTGCATCAAAAACCAATTTTATGTAATAAATGGTTAAGTTCTTTATCACAAATGTCTCTGCTAGTCTTTCTGCTTCCAAAGAAGTGTTCAGAAACTCTGCGTGAATAAGTTTCCATCATGCATGTTGCAGCCAGAGGGGGTGGGCTGGACCTCATCTTTGATCTGGATTTTCAGTGTCAATGTTGCAGCTGCTTAGAGCCCAACAGCCACTGAGCTGGAAACCATATCAGGGTGGGATAAAAAGTCTCCCTGACCGCCTCTGTCTCTTCTCAATCAACACTTAAACACTTTGATGAGCAACTTAACTGCACCCTTCTCGGCAAACACACAAATCTGAAAAGTTTGCAGCAGACACAAGAGAACCATCCCCACATTAGGTCACATTAAAGCCAGAGATTTCTGTTAGACACCCAGAAAGGGTTCGGGTCTCACAGCCACACACAACAGAAACCCTTCTGCCTGGCTGCTTCCTCGTGACTGGTCTGCACCAGAGCAGAACATATCTCAGTTACAGAATGTCAGTGTTTGCAGAAGCAGTCCCTCCCGGCTTGGAAACTGATCCAGAGAGGTACCTAACTATGTTTCAGGGAAGTAGCATTTACAGGAAATGACAGGGACATGCTGAGGTGCATGCTACAACAAGATATTCCCTAACACAGCTGAAGGGGGTTTGTGGGATTAAAGTTTAAATGATGTTGTCTGTGTTTCTTTCATTGCTTGAAGAATAAAAACTTAAGCTCTGTCAGCTTAGTGAAAGTGATTATACATCCTCATCTGTAAGTGGAAAAACTTCCCCCAAAAAGAACAACCTCCTTTTTTCTCATGCTTGCACAGGGGTTTTTATTTATTTATTTTTTACTAACTGAGAGCAAGCTGTTAGGATATGGCCATAGAATCAATGACAGACGCTGCAGAGAAAGATATCAACGGTCCACACACACACACACACAGAAGTGTGACAGGCAAACAGGAGCCAGAATAAATTCTGTGTTGCAGGTTTCAGTCATTTAACGCAAGCTGAATAGAATAGGGAAGAAGAAAAAAACGTCTCTCTTCGAGGCTCTCATGTCTAGCCATAAAAAATGTTCCAGAATGGTTATAAATGACCAACCTGCCCAGCAGAGACATGTTATCCAGAGGCTGATTTAAGCTGAGCAGCGCATAATTATATTTTGGCTTTTCATAATCTGCAAGCATCATAAATCTTTAGAGTGTATGAGTTTACTTTAATAGCATAAGAGTGGAACAGCACTGAATTTTTTGGGGGATGTCCGTGAGGCTACAGATTACTGGCCATTACAGGTGCAAAACCTAAAAAACGGTTGATGTCATCTGCTTTATATTGGAGAAAAATAATAAACCTTTTAACAATTCGCTCATATTCCTTTTTATTGAATAGGTGATTCATTTTTACAGAGTATAGCAGCAGTATTTGGCTCTTTTTTTTTCCACATGAGGAGACACATATTAAATGAAACTGGCCTTCTGTGTTTGAACTGAACACCACTAAAATCCCCAAGAGCCCCAGCATTTGTACAGCTGAGAAGGAATTGCAGCTAATTTGGGTCAGTGGAGCCATAAACAAGGCAAATTAATTAAATTTGCTCATTCAGACTTAACAGAACAATTTACGTTAAATGTCCAACCCCACCTCCCACCCAGGATATTAAATCTTGAGTAAAATATGAAATAAACTAAAACATCAAGACCTTTGACTCTTCTCATCGGCGACAAACTGAAATTCTGAAATCTCTTTTCAATCACAGTCCCTGACAAATTATTGACAAATTGATTAATGGGACTTTTTGTCAAAGAAATATATTATATTGGTAGTATTTTACATCTTTCCCTGCCCGTTTCAGCCAAAAGGTTGTATTCTCTATGGATAAATCACTCTCTGCAGATGATATTCTTTGCCACGTCTGCAACAAAATGTCGGCAATCTCCATCGGCATGACCTTTATCCATAAAAGCATTACAGTTTCATGTTTTTCATTGGATCAGTAAGTTCCAGGCAGAGATGACGCACTCCGAGTCAGCAGACGTGCAGGAAGCGTCTGTCTGGCCCAATTATGTTTTAACCCAGACTGCACCAGTGTTTACACGTGTCTGCATCGCTACGCTGACCTCTGCATACTCAGGCTGACAGACGATGGGTAAATGAAGATGACAGCAATGTCTATGCTTTCCTCTTCAGGGTATCACCCCCCCCCCCCAAAAAAAAAAAAAATCTCTCCCTCGTCCTAAAGACTGGAGCTTACTAAAATGCAAGACAAAACCAACAAAACAGTAAAGGTCAGGTGTGAAGTAGCTGTGTTCTCCCTCAACTCCGCCCTCCAGAAATAGTTAGCATGCTCCACTTCACCCAAAATAACCCACAGCCGGCAGTTCTATACAAACCTTGGTTCTGACTATCGGGGGTGGTGCCATGGGTGGCAAACAGACGGCCAAGGCTCATAGACGCCAGATAAAATGATAGAACAAAGGGAGTCGGGTATCCTTTAATAATTCGGGTGTGGTGAATTTCAGAAGCAGAAGTTGACAATGACAGCAAAGGGGGGAGGGGGTTATTTAGGGTTTCCACTCAGTTTTCATGTGGAAACTCTACTCCCTCTCTGACTCAGATTTCTACAGCTCTGTCTTTCTAAACCCTAAAATTAAAGTACAAGGACAGTGATTGAAAAATATAGGAAGGAAGGAAGGAAGGAAGGAAGGAAGGAAGGAAGGAAGGAAGGAAGGAAGGAAGGAAGGAAATCTAAAAGATAATTGACAGACTGATGGATTAAAACAGTCATCTATTCAAGTGTTTCCGTCTCCCAGCTATGCTGCCCACGTAGCTCATGCTGGTGCATTTATAGTGTAACAGACCATGAATGTGTCACATCCCAGCGGGCAGTTTTCAGCTGCGCTTTAGATCAAATGACTGTTTGACTCAAATAAAGGAACAAAGAAAAGGAGAACGAAGTAAAAACCTTTTGTGAAACCTGATAACCATTTTTAGAGACAAATAAAAAAGCTAATCTGGTTAGAAGCAATCCAGGTTTTAAAAACCCCATAGTTTTACAGAATACTCTATACATGATTATTTTTTCTTTTTTTTTGTGCGATATAAAAAGAAAAATCTTATAATCTTACTTGAAGTATATGATAATAAACTAATTGAATGATTGTACTATCTAGAAAGCCCAATCCTTTTTCATTTTATAAATAAGCAGGAACTGCCCATCATTGCATACACAGCTAAACAGCCTAGAAGAAAAAGAGGGACCTGAGCGCAACAGTCCCCAAAGAAGATAAGATAAGATAGACTTATCCTGTTACAGATTATTGCACAGGGTATTATATATATAGTTATTGCACAGGGTATTCAGTATAAATAAGTTATTGCACAGGGCATTACATAGTGATTGCATAATAGTTATTGCACAAGTTATTGCAGTTATAGTGCCGCATTGTAAAGTATGATGTTAGCAGGGATGAATGCCTGCATTAGCTCACCTTATTACAAACAAGGTTTATGTCTTTCAATAAAGGAACTGCTCAGGTCCTCTACAGTCTGGTGCTGGGGATGAGAGATGTCCATGTGAGATGCAAGCTTGGACAGCAACCTCCTCTCAGCGACTTCCTCCATTGAGTCCAGAGTGCAGCCCAGGACAGAAGTGGCCCTTCTCACCAGTTTGTTCAGTCTCTTTCTGTCCTGCTCTGTGCCACTAGGAGCCCAGCAGACTACATTTTGGCACACTGCATTCCAGTTTTACTGAACCACCTCTGACTAGATTTGGACTCAAAACAGGCTGTAATTATGCTAGACAGGTAGCTTATTTTCTTTATTTGCAGTTTAATGCTTCTCTGGAGGATTATGTTTGAGCATGAGATGCACGTTTAGTGCCGTATGTGTTTGATGGATGGAGATCAAGAAGGAGAAAAGGAGGGTTTTAGATGGGGGGAATAAAACTGTAGGTGGTGGGGCTTACACCTCTTCTGGTGGAGGATAAGGGATAGTTCCTTTAGGCTTCAGATGTCTTTTTATTAACATATCAAAGCATTTGAGCTAGTTGGGTTTTATAATCAGCATGTTCCCCAAATCATGAAAAATTAGGTTGCTTAAATTACCTTTTAATTGTCCAATGTGGTAAAGGGCCTATTTCAAAGCTTTTTTAGGTATCTAGAAAACAGTATATCCTTTTTTCGTTTTAATTTGTAACGAATTTGTCAAATCTGGTCTGAGCAAATATATTACATCAAAATTACTTAAATCACATTTATTTCTCTTTATAATCTACAACAAAATAATATTCCAATATCTTGGTATTTTCCTAGCATGGTTAGCGCTAGGGAACATCTTAAGTCTCTGGGTTGATTTTCTTGGTAATGTGGTTCCTTATTAAAACTCAAATTTACAAAATTTACAAAAGAATTTACAAAACTTACATGCAAAATAACAAAGACTGAAACCTAAAAGCATTAAAAAGAGCAACTGTGCAGCACTTTGATTACCTTCCTGTTATATTGGTCAGAAGAAAGTCTTTATCTCACACTCTAACATCCAAAGAAAACAACAAAAGTTCCTTTTGAACCCATTCCTACATCTTTAATGCCTCTTTTCATTATTCTTTAAATATGTCAATGGGAATGCAAACTTTGAGATCTGTTTTTAGGGTGTGTTTTTTAACAAAAATGTCACAAATTGGTAAAATGAATATGATAAAACCTCAGTTATGATATGGCAAGGCAAAAGTGAAGGATGTTGTCTCACTTTAAAGAAGGGTAAAATCCTCTATAGTTTCCAGAATTTCAGGTTACTTCTTTGGAAATATGATAAAATGCGAAGGCTTAAACATGTTTCCTTAATTTGTTATTTCCCAATACTTATCCAGATTTAGAAAATGACCAAATCCCTTTTTTAAATACTTCATAGGAACCCTTCTTGACTTTTATCTTGGGGATATGAGTAAAGAGGTCAAACGTTCACTGCTCATGTGACATGGCAGTGGAAAACCCCAGAAATACTCTTTGAGAGTTTTAAGGGAACCGTGGCTTTTCTGTTACCGCCACTGAGGGCGGGGTTGAGATTACAGAGCTGTTTACAGTAGCCGGCTGGAGTATTCCCACACTGTGTTCCTCTTTGACTCATGAAAAACATATGTAGAGATCAACAGAGTTCTGAGCAAAGATCTATTCATTAAAGTACTGTGAAAATGTTTCCACATGATGTTTGTGTAAGTGCAGGTATGTGTGCTGTAACCGAGGGACAGGACATGGAGGTCAGCTGCAGCTAAAGCTCATTGAGATTCAGGTCATGCACTGCAGAGGTTCCCAGGGTGACTCTGCTGCTGAGCGAAGCTAACAGAGGGATGGGAGGAGCGAGGCAAGCCTCTGGATAACCCTGTGAATATACAGATGGATGCCAGAGTAGCTCAGCAGATTCATTTTTAGATAAATAATTAAAAGAGAGGAAAAACATTGTTTAAAGATTTTCTGAAATATTGAATGGGTGCGAAAAGCGATAAAAAACTGAAATAAAAAAGTGATGATTGGACCGCCACAGCTGTCAGAGTCGTTCTGTCACAGTAAGCCAGCCTGTAGGGTCTAAGAGGACAACCATGAAAATGATGTCCTCTAGATTCACCAAAGCCTCTCCCCTTCCTCTCTTTGACTCTCCCCACATTAGTTTGTCTTCAACATGTTCTCAAGGCTCAGGCCTGCTGGAAACATATTGATTTTGCATAAAGGATAATTAAGTGTCCTGTTGTGTTGTTGAATATGTAACAGCGTAGAGCTGAGCGCATTTGGGGAAAGGCCACCAACTGTTACATGCAGGACAATAAAGCAGAGGACGCTTACAGGTTCGTTTCAATACATAGACCAAAGTAGAGAGATTCGACCAATCAGAGAACACATGAAACTAGGTTGTTATTGTTCACCAGCTCAGCATTTCTTAGCCAAATGCTGAATGTCAGAGAAAATATTCTAAGGGGGGGAAACATTTTTACAGCATGTCTTTTGAGTTTTATACTCTGCTTATTTTTAAAGGCTGGTTATTTTCCCCAAAAATATTAAAACATGTTTATTCCAATATCCAAAACATTAAACCTGCCTCAAGCAACATGCTTCCATCTTTTTATTGTTTATATTTTCCTTTACTTATTTTTAAAACCTCCTACATTTAGGATTCAGAAAGCTTTACAAGCAGAAAAGCTCCTTTGCCCATAGTTTTTTACCCTTAAGTTTCAACAGATTGACAAATAGCCCAATTGTGCTTCAAATAGACTATAAGAAGTGGCTTTTTCTGCTGGTCTAATCAGAAGCTTGTCTATTTTTTGAGTATACAGGACCTTTTAAATTTGCCGTGAAATCACATATTCACACATCGTCTAAACCGCCAGGCCACCGTATAATCTTCAGAACAAAAATTCACATAACCCAAGCTGAGGCCAAACTGTTTTCATTGTGACGACTCTTCTCTGTGGAATTTGTTCCCTAAATTTGTTTATTATCAAATATGACAGAAGTCATTTTTGTTATAGTTATACAAATTAAATAAATGACTTTCAATTTATATTATCATTTGACATTTCAAGCAAACCTTAAAAAAATGGACACTTATTTAAATAAATATACAAATTAGGAACAATAGCAATATATTACAGAATAAATAAAAGCATTCTTACTCTCATACTGGATTTAGACATAAGGAAATTCATGTTTGGAAAGCAAATTATTAAGTCCATCTGGGCATAATTGCTAATTAAAGTGAAAAAGTGATTCTGAGGTACAGCAAAGCTGAAAATGATGCAAAAGGCCCTAACTTCAAAGGATTACTGCTAAAGACAATGATGCAGAATAAATATACATGCACCACATAAAATTTGCAATCTGACCCATTTTTCTAAGAGGCCCCTAAGTCATTCCTTTACTACTTCATATTTTAGAACTATATTTCCTGTTACTTTTGTTCAAATGCCTGCAAATGATTAGTGTAATACGACTAAATTGGATTTGGGTCAAAGTGTAAAAACAAATTCAAATGCTGTCAAATGAAGACTATTTTTACTATAATGCCTTGGTGAATATTTGTTTCTATGATTACATGTTGGACATATTTCAGTAAGCCCAGAGTTTGGTGCAAAACAACCAATTTATCACAGGTTAACATAAAATACATATTAATCAGGTGCGTTGAGCCGCGTTATAATTGCTTCAACACTTAATGTCATAATTAGCTTGTTTCTTAGCTAATCAGAGCAAGAAATCAGCTTCAAATATAGAGGACTTGCATCACGTCTTAAGAGCCTTTTTATTCATATTTAGTACCCACTTCCTGAATTAGGATTTCAGTGACATCTCTCTCTCTGGTGAATTTTGTACAGCTCTGAGTGTGCAGACAATCAATAGGTTAATTTAGAGTTTAATTAGGTGTAACTGTGACACAGAGCTTCCACAAGGTCAGGCCAGGAAAGAGACTTTCACAGATAGCCTCATTTAAATAAACATGCTGAAAAGGTGCTTTCACTGATTTGGAAAAGGGATGCATTAGTATTCGTCATTATCTTGGGCTACAGAACATAACTATAATAGAAAAACAATGTCCTCTTAATTCAAGAAGGCTTTTTACTAATATCTTTAATTGATGAAACATACCTTTCAACCTTATCTAGGATTTTTTTTACTTTTTTTCTGTAATATCCATCTTATACTCAGATAAAAGCTTTTATTTGAATCCTGTTTTGGAAAAATAAAAAAGTGTATCAGGGAAATAAAATCAGTTGCACTACATACTCTGGGCCTACGTAAGGTGATTTCAAAAAGACAAATCATTTTGAGGCATAAAAGTAAGGAGACAACAGAAAGTAGTTATAAAAAATCCGACCAATAAACCCTCATAAAGTCTCTCCTTTTCTAGATTCATGCAACACTTTACCAGAAAAACTAAACATAGACACACTTCGATAATTTATGCCTCGGTAGAAATTAAGAAAATATGACAAATGGAGATGGAATGAGGGAAACTATAGATAAGCATCCATGAACCAGATGAGGCACAGGGCAGGGGAAACATTTATATATCTGTGGTATGGTAATGCCTCATGCCACCATGTGGAAATACCTTTTTAGACTGCGACATTATGAACCACAACATGACCACTTCCTCATTTAGGAAATATTAAGAGAAACAGAGCAACATAGAGACAGTTTAGTTAAAAGTCCCTAATCACTAGCTTTTACTTGGAAAGAATGTATGGGCATTTTAAGTTAAAATCTGTGCATAAAAAAAGGAAAGATTCAACTCAACCATGTGCAAAAACTGAAAATAAACTTGACATTTTTTGCTATAAGAGAAAACCTCTTATGTGGCCTTTTTGTGTCATCCTAGCCGTGTAGCAGCCCTTTTTATATTTATAATTCAACTGTCTCTTTCCAGTGGCTCTCAGAGAGAGGTCACACCTTATAGGTGGGCAGTATTATACTTTACGGGAAGATGGGGAAGTTGTGGAGAGCATCATAGGATCTTTCGCAATTTTTTATTTATTTATCAAATTTTTGTTAAACTCCAAGTATATAGTTTTCAATGATTTTGCCCAGACTTGCTCTCATGTTGCAAAACCAGCAAGTCTTTGTTCCCATAGTTATTATTATGGAAACAAAGATTTCCAATAGCTATAATGATAACTGATAGCAGTGAAAAGGCCGGTCTGTCTACCACTGAATGGCAAGCAGCGTTGGAGAGGTTAATTTCTGTTTTTTCAGAATAAAAATAAGAAGAGATTAAGAAAATCATGAGGTAATTCAGGGAGGAGCTGTCCTGCACCAGCATTCTGTGTCCTTATACTTGCCAGACAATTAATAAACAAGTAAACTATTGAGAGATCAGGAGGGGAAAAAGTTAAAAAAAAAAACAGATACAAAAGATCACAACGGATATTTGGCTGATAGTTACAGTACGCTGAAAAGCAAGAAAAACTTATAAACATTATTTTCTGCTCTGATTGATAGCTCAAAGCAAAAAATAAAATAAAAGGAACAGAAAATGACTAAAATATATTAAAAAAAAACATCAGAAATCATATAGGCATTTAGAAAAAAAGTTATCACCATGAGCAGGTGAATTTCTTAAAAGCACCTCTATGTGAAATTAAGCGGCTCGATATGTCTGCAAAAACAAAAACAAAAATCTAAGCTTTACCCTTGAGCAGGATCAAAAATCTTTAAAGTCTGTTCAGCACTTTGGTCAGTTGTACTTTCTTTAAAGAAAAGTATAAATACATTTACTTAGGTATAGCTATACAAAGTTAAGTCTTATTCTCAGTGAGAAACTATATAAAGATGATTTATAATAATAAAAAAACAGAAAGCAAACTATTTTCCTTGTTTGTAGATTAAGCACCATTTAAGAGGAACAGAAAAACATTGTTTACCTTTGTAAAACATTACTGATCTTTAATACCCAAATGCAAATAAAGTATCCATGATTTTAAAACAACTCAGTCTGAGTTAATAAATACCAAATAAAAATGCTGATTTTAACGCAACACCTGCAGTAAAATTCTGTTCACAGAACTAAACTTAACCATGCTGACAGTGTCAACACTCAAATACCATCACAGCTATTCCTGGAGAGGGACCCGCTGTAAAGAAAGATAAGACTTAGGAGCTTGTGTGGTGTTTAAGAGCAGGCAGGTCTCCAGGGAGAATTTGTTGGTGCCGTTTGTTCCTTTAGCTATAATCTCCCTTAGTAATAAATAATGACAGCTGTGCACGCTACTCTGCTGGTGAGGCCAATCAATCGGCCTTCTTGAGATTAGCTTTAAACCACTTATCCCACAGAGGAGCAAATCCACAGTCCCTTAGTCCTGTGATGTAAGGAAAATGCACAGAGGAGGGTTGCCGTAAGGGAATGTCGAAAAACTTATGTGAACACTTCAGGTGCACTTGCTGTCAACAAATTTATTCCCAAAATTAGATCCTGGAAATATTTTAATTTACAGTCAAAGATTTCTGCACATATTTGGTTTAAAAATCTAAAGCAATCAATATGTGATTTATGTGAATTTATGTTAAATGGAAAAGGAGACAGCAGGGACAGATTCCATACTGTATGTATGAAATTATTTTAATTTAAAGCACCAAATATTCACTTTGTCAGCCAGCTGGGATTTCCTTGTCAGAATAAAGCTGAGCTCAGGACATGCAGGTGTCAAGACAAAAGCCTCGAACCAAGCAGTCACTTCAAGGAAAGGAAGATTAAGGGCTTCCAGGGAATCACCTTGAGTTTAAAAAAGCACTCCTGTTGAAGCCATCCAGTGTTCAGCAATATATCTAAATATAAAGGCATGAGAGAGCTCCGTATCTATGCATGTAGGCACATCTGGATTTTTAGGTAAATGATATGTTTCATTTTTACTCAATGAAAACATTCAAGTATAATGGACATTTTTTTGGATGTAATGTTGTTTGGAGAAATCTAAAATTTTAGTCAAGGACTGCAGGTCTTATCTGTGGCTGAGCTATCCTGACCAAGAAAAGCATCCTCATGGCACTGTTTTTTTTCCCTTTTTCTTGTTGTACATGTAACTGCCCGAACAGTTTATGTAGCAATACGTCGTTTTGTGCTCCAGATCATTTCCCAGAACTTTTACAGGTCATATTTCCATCCATTTTCTGTCACGCTTATCCCTGTTGGGGTTGCGAGGGGTGCTGGTCAATGGGTGGGAGGCGGGGTCCACCCTGGACAGGTCACCAGTCTATTGCAGGGAAACACCGAGACAAACAGGACAAACAACACCTCAAACACACACCACACTTAAGGAGAATTTAGAGAAGCAAATTAACCTACAGTAATAGTCATGTTTTTGGACTGTGGGAGGAAGCCGGAGTACATGGAGAAAACCCACACCTGCTCAGGGAGATCATGCAAACTCCATGCAGAAAGACCCCGGGCCAGGAATCAAACCCCGGAGCTAGCAGTGCTACCCACTGCACAACTTTTTCCTATAAATGAAAATGAGCTGTGGTAATTTACCTTTATTATTTTCATTTCTGTGTTATAGGACTTGGTTTGAACTAATCTATGTAAAGGATTTTTACTTTCTGGATCAGGATTGCTCATTTCAAGCAGGAAAGGATGACCAATGTATATACATTGGCAGCTGATAGCAAACAGACAATTTGAACCTTAACTGGTTCTGATCCTTATCAGGTCACTTGAACCTGATTTTCCATTATCGGGGTCAGGGCAACCACAAACAGGCTTTATTGGAGGGAACCCGAATGCCGCTCAGTTTATCCCGAAGACATTTTGACACCTAAAATAATTGAGCCAAAATCCTGTTGCCTTCAATTCGAGCCCTAATAACAACACTAAAGAGGACACTGAAAGAGGGCTTAGTTAACCATTTTCAGTATCAGTTAAAAACCAGAGAACTCATTCTGGGGATTTATTCAAGCCTCCCACTAAAGATTTGACAGAGTGGATATGGGGCACTTGTGCATATACTAACAGTAGAGTAAACTCTGTGCGCACTGTCTGCAGACGTTTAGGATTTAACAGTAGAGCCTAAGTATTTTCTACATGTCCCACCTACCTATAGCTGAGTGTCAATGTCAAACAATTGTCCTAAAAGGTAAATTATTGAGTGACACTGGCTATTCATACGCAATGGCAAAAATTTTGCTTTATGTTCATGTGTCTGCTGTACTGTCAGGGGTGGGTTTTTTATAAGTTTTGCAAATCCAGTTTTGAAAAACGAGTTAAACAGATAAACTAATAGTAATACTTGACTCCAAACAAGTACGGTAAACTCTGCAGGAGCATTAAGAGAGATTTCAAGACTAACAGGGGAGCTCTTGTTATTTTTTTGACATTCTCTAGGAAATTCTTCACAAAACCTAGCCATACATATCACTAACATGGCCAAATTCAATGTTCAACTCTTTTTGTCTTTGCTTTACGGTATCAGTAAATCAATGTTTTTTCTACTGCTCTTAATCTACAATTCAAACTTTAAAGCTTTTGCTTTTTTAACAAACCATATAATACCCCTAACTGCAATAGGATATAGACATTTGTGTTTTAAACAAAAATGTTCTCTTATCAACTCCTTGCAGTGAGTGCTGCTGGTTTCTCTGAACACTACTTTAATTGAATAATCTTGCCTAACAGAAACATTAAAATTGGGATCCCAAACCCAACTCCATCTCTTAAAGTCTGCGTTCTTGATGGTTAAATAAGAGAAACACTCAGGGTGCCATCTGTACAAAGTATTTTTTTTAAAGGTATATGATCTCATTAAGACCTGATAAAGTCGACTGGACATAGATAAAGAACCAAATCTGTTTCATTTCATGCAGCATGAATAGAAGGACATGGCATTATATCCAATTTCCTCTGGGTAGAATCTTCAGATTACCTTCTTATCTGAAAAGCACAGCAGCTCTGAATTAGTTACTCAGAAAGTGGTTATAAATGCATTAGACTTCTCTGGAACATTTGTGTTTACATTTTAAAACTCCATTCAGATGCATTTTGTAGAACTAACCTGAAGAGCTGCGGTATTTGCTGCCATTCCCTTCTACATTTCACGCAGCTCAGATTAAACCTCCAGGCCATTAAATCACTCCCTCCTCCCGAGTTTCACAGCAGCGCACACTGTCCTAATCTGAAATCTTACATTTAAAGCTTCATGTTGGAGAAACTAGCAGACACGCCACAACCCAGCAAACAAACAGGGTTAAAGAAGAAATTTAAGCCACTGATGCTGTTTCCCTCAACTGCAGGTCAAACATCACCACAGGAACTGGAGGCAGCCAGCTAGGATTCTTTAAGAACTTGATATACAATTTTAACTAATCTCTGCTGTAATTTAAGGTGCACCACGAGCTTGATTTGACTTATAACAATCCTATAACTACTCTGACCAAAACCAGCATTTTTGCAAGTTAAATAGCTCAAACACCACACCCTGAGAATGTCTCTGAAGAACACCATAGCCTGAAAATACAGATACTGGGTCACAGTATTAGAGTTTAAGTGCTCTAAGAGTGAAATCACCCACTGACTGATTTAACAATTCATAAGCAATGAACGAGCGACCACTATGTGGGTTTCGTTGCATAAGAGAGGTGTTTTTAGGTTTGTGGGGTTAAAAGCAGCCTGGAGACGCTGACTGTGGGTGCAATCTGGGCTAGGAGTCTCACAGCACTAAGTGAACCGTGATGGATTTTTTTTTTTTAACTAGGAAAGATCTCTATGGCAACCTCATATATGCAGCATGGCTGCTGTACTCAGAGGCTGCCAAGTATGAATCCATCAGCAACCATCTTATTTATTATTCTAGAGAAACATACACCATAACTCAGGAAGACTGTTTTTTTATTGTTGGTTTTTTTTTTTCAGAAGATTAAGGTATAATTGAGAACTGTTGTTCTACTAACTGATATTGCAGTTAATCTGTCATATGCATACGTCATTAGTAATTGTTACAGGCGAACTACAGAGCTTAAAAAGAAATTACAAAGAGCAAACAGCAATTCACGTGTGAAAAAATGTAATCAGCAAACAGTTTGAACCAAATTAGGAATATCTGTGGGTTTACATTTAAGAACCCCATGGCTTAACAAATGGGTAGCTGCACTCCCAGAAATTGTATCCAGTATCTGTTTTAATACTGCTTATCGAGGTAGAAATGTTAGTTGATGACATTTCTAATGGTAATACACCAGCTGAGATGAACCGCTTTATGGAAGTTAAATGAAGGCTGGGTCAGCATTTAACATCGATGAGCCCTTATTCAATGTCTGTCCCCGACAAAAACACAAACAGGACGGATCCATCAAAAGTTGGCCAAAAACTAAGAATGAATGATTTCACAGCAGCAGCATTGCCAATCTCTGACAACTCCTAAGTTATCAAGAGAGGAAGATTAAGACTCATATGTTGGAATAAGACCACAAATTCTTTAGCGCAATTGATTTGATAATGACAAAAAGCTCTCGGTCTTTCACAACTAGATATAAAGAAATCAAGAGTCATGGGATTCCTGCTCCGGAGGTCAACAAGGCACTTGCATTCCTAAGGAAAGAATGATAGGGAAAAAATGAGCCTAAGTAAAGACACGCAGATTAGAAAACAAATTCTTGTTTTGATGGTATTCATCCTTAGCTATGGAATAGTATCCAGGTTACTGGAGCCTCAAGCAGTTTTACCTTATGAACCTTTAGTCTCACTACAACCACAAACTCTGACACAATTATGTTGTGCTTTTATGCAAATAACTAACAAAGCAGGACTTAATTGTAAAATGGAAAGAAAATGTTTAACAGCTTTCATAACATCTGGAAAATACAAGGTGTCACCCATGTGGAATATTCCCGGACATTTGAAAAGTAGGTAACCATAGAGTCATTAATGTTAAATATTTTTGAAAAGATTTCAGTAAATGCTGTGCACTATCCTGTCTCCTGGGAAATATAGAATAAACTACAGTACTTACTACACTTGTAACAAGTACATTGGTTCAGTCTGCTACTCTTTTTTTTTTAACTAACAAACAGCCGTTCTGGTTTAAGAAGCTTCCAATGTAACCTGCAGAATCAATTTTTATCCTCTAAGAAGAAAAGGAGACAAATTCATATTTCTTTCATTAGAGACAACTAATTTGTTTTTGTCATACTGGTCCAGCATTGCTCTAAAAAGCTTATATTGTGTGGTAAGAGATTAACAAAAGAGCCCAATAATGTTAGATATAAAACATTGTCTTAATAATAAATGGCACATAAGGCTCTAAAACCCTGCAAACCGCCCCTTTATTAATGCGACTCCACCCAAAATTTCCTTAAAGCCCACATCTTGAGTTTAGAGAATCTTAGCTGACAGAGGAACCCACTTAGAGCAGTAATTATACCAAAATTGTACAAAATAAATGTAAACATTTGCATTTAAGATTAAAAAAAAAAAACTATTTCATCTGTCAATATGCCCTATCCAGAACTCCTCAAGTGGAAAGGTTTTAGTTTCATCTGATTTCATTTCATAAAAGTCTTCTTCAAGGGACCTTTTGCTATCAAATAATGAATGCATTAATAAAAAAAAATGACATATTAATCATTTTAGTTGATAAATGGTTAGTTGCAGACCTAAATGTCACGAATATGGTTGGTTTTTCATATAGTCAAGAGGAACTCTATTCTAACAGCAATACTGGATATAGAAATGATCCCAAGGTTTTATGGAGGTACATCCCCAATTATATACATATATTGATATGTATATGGCCCATCATCACACTAGTGTGTAATATAAAATATATTTAAAGCTATTGCTGCACATTACTTAGAAGAAATTACTCAGACATGAGTTTCTTTTGAAATATTGAAAAAATAAAAATAAACTTACTCCAATATCAAGTTAAAGCTCAATCTTCAAACAATTATACAGATCAAATCATATTCAAATGATTTGATCCGAGACCTAAAAATATATGTTCACATACATGTAAGCCACGTCCAATCTGACCAAGCCATATTTAAAAAGAGTAGGGGACTAAACAAATTTGAGTCACTAAGTGTGTGGGGTAGAGACACATTTAGCAATAGCTGGCTCTAGAAAATGATTGAAAGCCACAATGAGCCCCAAAAAAAGCCATTTTACTTGCATTTGAAAAACAAGGAATTGCTTGTGGTAGTTGTATTCCTATACAACATAAATGAAATTCAAATTTATGGCTGCAATGTTACAAAAAAAATTCAGAGGATTCAATCCCCTCTTAAATATGTGCTACATCCACACAAATAATTTTGCCCGTTTGTTTTCTGTCCATCCAAAAAGGTCCAAACTTCAATTAAACCAAAGGTTGACATAAAGGTGGACTGCACAAATGCAGCTGAGAGGAATTTAACATGTTAAAAAAAATGCATCAAGTAGCTGACTTCAGTCTGCAAATTTGGTTTTAATTAGTCCTCAAACATGGCAGGAGATAAGTCCTTAACTCATCGGGACTTTAGGAAAGGAGAGCAGCAAAGGTGAAGCAAAAGCAGAGCGATAAAATAAGGCACAGTAGGATAAGGATAATCCCAAGATGCCACACCACCGGTCGGCTCCGACATGTTAATTAGCCCCCTGAATCTGAATGAGAAATTCATAATTCATTGAAGAGTGGCAGAGCTGCAGCGAAGCTGCTGAGGCAAACATTCTCTGGAGAGGACTTCACCATCAAATGCAAAAAAGGAGATCAAAGAAAACGGGCCGGCTCAGTCACAGGGTCAAGAGCTTAACAGGGATCAAAAAGATGTCATCATGGGCTGTAAGGCGTCTGTGAACTAACCGTATAAGACTGTCACTAGATTACGAAAAACGCAGATTATATTTATCCTGCGCCTCATTTACCAAATGAGAAAATAGTGGGAAAATCAGAAGGTAATCAAATTCACCCACATCTGAACCAAACAAACATGTAGGTCCTCTGCAAAGAACACATTCATCTTGGTTACCATAGAAACAACTCTTATTATAGCAGCACCAGTTTTCCCAAAGCACCTGTGCACAGTATAGAAGGCAGCACAGCATATAATGCCAGACATAGGATGACAGCTTCCTTCAGTGGCTCTGTGCTGGTTCAGCCTCTTCGCTCTGGACTTACTGTGAATAATGGAGTGGGAAATAAATTATAGCAACATAGCTGGATGAGTCTGCCGCTGCTGTGGGGAAAAGTGAAGCTTTGCGATCGGATGTAAATATCTGCCATTGCAATAAAGAGGATTCTTCATGCAATTTATTCACTTAAACCCTCATCTGTAGGTTTAATCAAGACGTTGCTTTAGACAGAGTCTATCGACTACTGCATGCATCTTTGAAAAGCGCGTGTCATTTTTTCCATCAAGCTAGTCTAAAAAGCTTAAATGTTTCCACAGACTCCATAGATCCAAAAGTGTGTGCTTTAGATTTGGCACAGAACGACTAACTGCAATCTCAGCAACAGCTCTTAAGTAGTGCCAGAAGAAAAAGAAAAAAAAGAGGCGTTCATCAGAGGCTTGAAGCGAGATCCGGAAAATATTTTGAATAAAAGATCCATTGAAAAATTGAGTAAGAAGTAAAAAAAAAAAGAAAGAAAGAAATCTTCATTGTGGGTTTAGTTTCTAGTTTCTCTCTGTTTTTCTACTTTTTAAGACCACAAGGAAACACAGATGAAGACACCCAAGGAGAAAATTAAATAATTAATTGAAAGAAAGACTAAGATAAGGGGAAGGGTGTCATGATCTGGCCTGTTTGCTCTCCCTTAATTAGTAATTCCTCTCACCTGCCGTTTTCCCTCCCTGCTTCAATCATAATTTATTCCTCTCACCTGTTTCCTCTGGTTTAAATTCAGTTCAGCCTGAGCATTCAGTGCAAGATCATTACTTGTCTTTCTGTTAGCCTGTATGTTAGTTTTTGTTCCTTGGTTCGTGTCCTGGATCCTAGCAGCCAGTGGAAAGAGGGTTTTGGCGTTTGTCTCGTCTCCTGATCATCCACTGTTCCTCCCCCGCGGAGTCCTCTGGGTTTTTGGCTCATTATGGGGGGAGGTTCAGTTTTTATCAAAGTAAGCCTGGCTCCAGGGAGGAGACCAGTTTAAAGTCCTGCTTCAAGTTCCGGTTCCTACGTCCTGTCTCGGCTACCCTCTTCCACTGAGCCTGCCTGTCTGCACCTGATCCTGTCTGCTCCTGTGCGTGACCACCTGGTCATGCTTCTGGTCCCAGTCAGACTCTGAACCCTCCTGGGAGCCTGTGGATGCCTGGAAGTCTGGATCCTGCCACCTGTTTCTGTTCCTGCCTGAATCTGGATTCTGCCTGTTCCGTCTGTTCCTGTCTGTTCTGGATCCCTGACCAGGATCGGCTTCCAGCATCACCTCTGGGACTGCAGCACAGGGGACATTCGTGGTCTGGACTGTTAAACCAGAGTGTCTGAGATTGGGTGGTGCCCCGCCCCCCCGCCTGCAGTGTCCGCGAGCCACAGCTCCACTTCAGTTTTTGTTTTATTTTAATAAACGTTTTGAACTTTCCTACTGACTGTCTCGCCTTGAATTCTGGGTCCAACATTCTGAGTTTCTTGACAAAGGGGAGGTCAGAAAGATTTTATATATTTGCAGTAGACTATGAAACCCTTGCTGAAACAGCTCGTTATTCCAGGAAGATCCACAAACACTGTTGTTTAAAACACTATCAATCAAGCAGGTTGGTCATATGGGGATATCTGATTGTAGAGATACTGAGATTAATAACATGATTTGTTTGCTTAACTGCCTCCCTGCACTGGAATCCTCTGATCTTCCCGATGCTCTTCTGCTTCAACACACCTGACTGAAATAATGAGGTTATTAAAAGGACCCAGTCAACTTGAGTGCACTGCAGGAGGTAATTTAGCCTTTGGTTTCAGGTGTGTTGAACAAAAGATACTTTTAAAAGTGGCAGGACCCGAACCTCAGAGGACTGAAGGAGCTACTGCAGAGACGTTTAGAAAATGAAGGAGGACAACAAAAAATTTACTGTGGACACATCTGTAGTGACGCAGAAAGGAAAAACCCTGAAGAAAAACGAAAAAAAGTAGATAAAATTCCCTAATTTTCTCTGTAAATCATCAATTGTCAAGAAATGTTGCATCAGCATGCCTAGATGTATCATTTAACAGATATTTTACCTGAAACAGATACTATAAATGCATAAAATATTATTTTTTCTAGTTAAGTAAGAATAAAAATGCCGGTCATCTTATTTGATCTCCTTCTAGCAAGAGAAAAACCTCACTTAAAAAATGTATTTTAAATAATGCACATCTCAAGTACAACACTTAGGTCCAGCTATGCTAATTTTTTAATGCAATATTGCTTCAATCTCAAAAGAACACATGTGGTTTCCTATTCTGCAAAGCTCTGACTCTAGACAGTTCTGTTCATTCCAGCGATTTCAGGATATTTGTAAGAATGATGTATGTGCATGGGAAAATGACCTCCGGATCCACACCACATCCCACCCACTGTGAGATTTCAATTTCATCTCATGAGGGACAAGCCCCTGAAGGTTCAGAGTTCACACAAGGAACGTTTAAGAGAATTTTAAGAAGACAGAGCAGTGCTGGAATCCTTTATGGCATTTAAATTGCCTGTTCTTTTACTGTATTGTTCACTGAAATAAAATCAAACTGCACATCACTTTTTCTGCAGCAGCAAGGATATCTTTCCGTTTTATGGTTTATGAAAGCACTGAGGGTTTGATAACACAATCTCCTGTACAGCATACAAAATGCAAACTTTCAGAGAATCTAGGTCAATTTAGCAGTAAACAGCAACAAGCTAAAAAGTTGATACCATGCTCCACATCCTATGTATCACAAAAAAAAAAAACTTTCACTGCAAAGAAGGGCGTGTCACCTCCATATGTCAGTCTGAAATGATCTGTAGCATTGTACACCCCATGCTGGTGCTGCACCCTCACATCAATAACCCCCTCCCTACTTTACTCCTCAACAGCAGATATCAAAAGAAGACCCAAGTCTAGAGAATGGCAAGCCCCCACCAAAAAAAAATCTCCAATCATGTGTTTTATGTGCCCTTTCAAAAAGAAACTCCTTTATAGATGAAATTCCTGTTGATGCATGTTCACAGGAACATAATATGAGCCCCAACCCTGGAGGGTTCACTCCTATAGCTCAGGGGTTGTGGTGCTGGTGGCTGCAAGTCAACAAAAGTAAGTGATGATAAACGACAAATAATTTCTCACCATGGCTGGAAGCCACAAAAGGCAACTGCACGAGCTTTCTTAGACCGAACAACAACTGATTAAAGTCGGAGAAACAACCCCGCTGGGAAAAGAGGAATTTAGGAAGAGATGTAAGAAAAGGTTTCTATTTGCAGGCTCCCAAAAGTGAACAAATGTACAAACGATAGCAGAGGCGACAGCGGTGACATAAATCAGATGTCTGGATGCCGGTATTTCCCAGTCTCCTCGGTGGATCAAGGCTTCTCTCTGATTGTCTCTCCCAACAGGCTGTAAAGGCTGGTGACTCTGGAGATACAGCATAATAGATATGCCATTCACACTGCAGCTTCTTTCATTTAAAACTCAGAGTGAAAGAAATCTGCCCCCACCCACAGATGGTGGGGGTGGGATATAATGTTCTCCACATCTAGACTTTATTTGTACATCTTTTTATTCTCTAGGCATTTCTGAACATGATAAAAACAAGCAATCTAGGAAATAACTAACGAAACGTCCAACAACAAGATCACTCCTTCAAATAATGTTCAAAAAATGAATTAGTGGGTTTTATGCGGTGAAATAGAGCTAACTCTGTTTAACCAAGGCTATAGTGAAAAAAAGAAATGCATGACATCCAGGGCTTAATCTCATGAAGGTATGTTTCTAACGTTATCAGAGCATTTCACAGGTAAATAGAGCAAAGTATCATTTGCGTAACAACAGAACTGTGTACAAGGTTGTCCAATAAAATAGAATAAAACACATTCTATAAATAAAGATTAAACCACTTTAAAGCACTTTCTATAATGCAGACATTAGGTTCAAGCCTTTGTAAAGATATATTGCCAATACAGTTAAAAAATGATTCAAATACAGCAGGACACACAAGAAGAGCTTTGTGCAAAAAGTCATTTCTTACTCTTTCTTCCAACTTATAAATGCATTTGAACAGTTGTTACACATTTTAAAGAATGGATTTCAGATACTGGGTTTGATACAAGCTTAAAAAAAAAAATCCTGCTCCTAAAATCTTCAACATAAGCTGGGTAATAGAAACTTGAAACCTGATAACTCTTTGGTTTATAATAAAGTGGTCAGTTGTTCTCATCTCTAATGTTTTTGACTATTGCTCTCTGCTTGAGTAATACGAATTGAACAAGCCTTTTATAACATAATGAGTAACAACATCAGTATTGGTCAATTCTCAAAGCTGCAATATTAAAATCATAAATGAAAAAGAAATGAAAGAGCCACATATAGAAGCAAAGGGCTGAGTTCATAACGTGGTTAATCTCAGTTAAAGCAACTATTACTCATGCATGACTCATTACTTCATGACAAGGGATGGTATTGTGGTTAGAAACGAAATGAGAGTTTATAAAAGGAAGCAATGCCTCGCATATTCTTCTGAATTTCCAGCACGTCTAAAGAATGAAAATTGTATTCTGCACAACTTATTACACTTCCTCAAGAAAGAAATTGCACCAAATCATTCATCTATGACCTGTGTCTGCTTTTTCCTCTCTAAAGCGATGTGACAGAATCCCAGCATGTCCATGCTGCAGCTCGGAAGTTAACAGGATTTCATAGACTGCTTCAAGACCAGAATGCCTTTCTTCTTCTTGGCTTTGCCTTCCCTACATGCAGAGATTGAAAATATATACTAATGAAACATCAGTCCCAAAGAACCTTTCAGAGGTTAAGCATGTAACATGCTTAAATAAAATGCATGCTGATTGTGGTGCAATTCAAGATTCTTCAACATATTAGGGGATTTATTTTAGAGAATTATGCTGACTGTTGCTACTATGTGCATCTTACTATAAAAGCCACCAATTTGTCCATTGAAAAGTAAAACTTTCAAGCAAATATGCGCAAAGATTTGGAAGATGTCAGATAATAGCGGCGATAAAGTAATGATTAAATAGAAATTTCCTACAAAAAAATTACCTTATCTACAGAGAAGTAGCAAAAGAGTGAGCTAATGCAAGGCCTTTTTTTTACTCATCCAGTCCAGACTTTACAGTTATAATTTAGATGACAATGAGGTACTCTAGATTTACTGACTCTAACTGCTTCTTACTGCAGTAATTGTTGAAAGCAGACTGGATGATAGTGAGCCTTTTTAAATGGGCCAAGTCCAGCTATTTTCTTTTGTGGCATTACCCAATTTTGACTGGGTGGCTTCTGCTTTCCTGGATTCTCAAAAGGTTTCAGACTAAAAAGCATGAGGTTTGAGGCAATCTATTTAAAAAAAAAAAATTCCCCTGTAGCATCTGATGTCTGGATCACCAAATTGGTTAAATATAGCTGGTCACATGCTAAAATACGTTGGTTAACTTATTAAACCACTTTCCAGGTTGTTCGGCTGTGACAAGCACTGGAAATGGTAGCGATAAACCATTAAGTAAGGCAAAGCAGCATGTTAATATAGAAAATGGATGCTCAGCTTCTTTCCCTAATGGAAAAACCTGTCATAAAAATGAATATCTCCTTTTGCCACAGTTTACAAACCCAAAGGGGAACATTAACATGGTGAACGAAAATAGCCTGTTTTCTTCCTGTGCTGCTGGATTGGTCAGATTAGATACAAGGATGCTAATAAAAATATATGAAAATATGGCTGTTAAATCTCACTTTTAATACTAATGAGAGAATAGTACATGATAGAAACTCTAAAAGAGATCTATTAAAGCTTTAAATGCTATTGATTTATGTTTCAGTTTTACCGCCAATTAATGCAACACAGCAAATTCTGCTTCAAGCCTACCGTCTGCTTTTTGCCTTCTATCTCTTTTGAGGGTTTCTCCTCTAGAGATCATTTATGTTTGCATAAAAATCTAATCTGGGGTGATAACATTTCCATTAAATTAACTAGTGGTAATACTCACTTTCTGCATTTATATTTAGGCTAAGCTAAATGTGCTGTCGGCTTTACAGTCACAATGTCTTAGAAAGTGACAGCATTACTCTGCAGTTTTATAGGAGCGTCACAGGTGAAATTCCCCTAATACAGAAAAAATGCACAGAGATGACTTTGCTATTAAGTCTCATATTTGCCAGTGTAATAGTGTTTTATAAAGTTGAAGCACAGTAAGGATAATGAGTAAAGCGCTGGGTGGCGAGAAGTTGACAGGAGTGTAATTGTAGTGGCGTCTTTCTTTAGTAACTAATTAGAGAAAACGAGCAGCAGTTGTAGGGCAACACCAGAGGAACATTGCCTGAATACCTAACGGTTAAACACTGTATTGCTAAAATCAGTTTTCTATTACAGCATTAAAAGCAAGTATCATGAATCATACATATATCTTCCTAGTGTTCTCTGTCTTTATACCTTATAAAGAAGGTATGCTTGACCCAGCGCTGCTGTGTTTGGCTGTGCCTCATTAGAACTTAGTTACTGACAAACCTGTAGCTGCCATTAATGTGCAATTGTTCTGCATTTAGCTTCACATCTCTCTTTAATAGAAAGAACTACAGTAAATTAGCTAATACAATGATTGACTTGGTCTCCATGGAAAGTGCACCAGTCACTGCTGTCACAGTGATATGGTATGAAAAAAATTTACAGAGCTTTCAGTATCATTGGCCTCATGTATTCTATTTGTGTTGTTGTTGTTTTTTTATTAAAATGTGTCTAGTGATTCTGTGAAATAAGGAGGCAAGGCCTCTCTCTTGCATACAGCAACTTACAGAACTATTGCTGGTATTTATTGTATACTTCTCTCTTTTCTCTGCTATGGAAGCTAATACTTACCAAGTGATTTGTTTACCTTGGCTGATATTAACTATGTCTTCTTTACTTATTTATTTTCATTTCAATATGAAGTTCAGCTGGTATTATCGGACTGTGTGTAGCTGGATGAAATCACTGATTACTGTCAGTTATTTATTTTGTATGTCTTCCCATAGAAGGTGCACCTCGCCTAGTGTTTCTATTTCTCCTTTACCTGAGTAAGCAATTAAAATTTCTGAACGCTTTTGTTTCCAATAAGTTACTCATGGGTTAGCCATCCCTCTTTACTGGAAATAGTTCTGCAGCAGGTTCCTACCTTTCATGTTTCGTTTAGAAAGAGGAACTGCTGCAATGCAAAATGCCTCAGTGCAAGAACGGATAACTATCATTGAGTGATCTACTGAATTTGATTGTTTTGGATTACAATTAAAATCTAATCAAGATTTAGATACCCTAATCCTATTCTTACTATGTGAATGCACTGGAATAAATTAGGACTGAATCTGAACCTAACCTAATGTTTTATGAATCCATGATATATAAACAAAATGAACTAAATTAAATTGACTCAGCGTTACGGTTTTGCCAACATCTGTCTCCTTTATCAAATGACAGGATGATGACTCTTTTCTTCACTCAGCCTTCTACAACCCCTCCCCCACCTTTAAACCTTTGAATCCATGCTGCAACATTTCACAGACAACTTCCATCACTCTCCAGCAGTGTGTATGAGCATCTTAACATCAGCCCAGACACAGTCGGGGGGGGGGGGGGGGATATATGCCTCAGGAGAAGAACATAGATTAAGAGCTGGAGTCTGGATTCCTTCCAGCAACAGAAAAGCATCATTAAGGAAATAAATTGCAATTCCCTCAAAACCTACCATTACAAGAATTAAATCTGATTTACGTCCACTTTTTTAAATATTCAGCCCAAATTCTAATAAAAGTCCAGGTATTTTGTGCCAGACGCCATCATCAAAACAAATTAATGTTCACAGCCAGAGTGCTAAGTAGGCCACAGCATGGTATGTGACCCACAAGATGGTTCAATGGCCCATTTTTGTTTCCCAACCATCTGATACTTAGCCCGCTGAGGTGGAAACCTACCCGGCTTACACGGACGGGTAGCAACTAAAGCCTTTGGTATCAGTAACAAGGTGAGGCTTTTTGTTTGTTTCAAGAGAAAAAGAATCTGAGAAAAAAAAAATCTGGAAAAATACAACATGTTCATCTGTGAAAATAAAATATAAATGTCTGAATGAGTTCACAGTTGGCACAGACTAATTTATGTATTTTGTATCTTTAAGAGTAATTTGCTTCTAAAACTAAAAGTTCAACCAAAACTCTTCAGAGATACTAAGGAGGATATTTTACAGTGAGTAGGTACTGTATGTATGTATGTAAAATAAACCTGTAGTTTTGAATTAAACTTGAGTGGAAGAAAACGGTTTGGAAAAACTGCTTCTTTTCTGATTTATCAACCTTAAACCAAAGCATGGTCTGCAGAAAATACACTCCACCTTCACCTCCAGGGGAAAAAAACCCTAGTAAACCCAATGAGATTGTTATCTGGAGTGTCGGCTCGAGATGGAGGGCATAATGTGTGTTAAACTGAGCGTGAATAAAGCATTCTGTTAGCAGGGCTCTTTTGTGACCCTCTCCTGAGCCACATCTTTAGCTGGTTTCGCTCCAACCTGAGTTTTTAAATTCACCATCACCGCAACTCATCTGCATGACAACAGTCCCTCAGTGTCTTTTTAAAGGCTACTTACTGAAATGGCAACAGAATGCATACCTTGCTCTAGTGGTGCAACATTTTCTATGGTCACATAAAAGTATTTGACTGTAAAACCTTTTTTCAAAGCTGCAGAAAAATCCATCTGCTTTTAGAATAAAGTGTTCTGAATTTACAGTATTAGATTCACGTATTACTGAAAACTCTGGCAAAGAATCCTGTGTAAAAAGCCTTTAATTAGATTGAAGCAATTTTGATATAGCATAATCTCACACTCCAAAATAGTGCTGGAAGAAAAAAAAAAGAAAGAAATGAATTAAACTGCCTTTGAGCCTCTAATGGATCAATGTTCTTTGGTTAGATCACTCAATCATTGATGTTTTCTTTTTATTGAAAAAGTGCAAAGAAAAGTGGGTCCTATGCCCACTGTAGGGTTTATGGTCAATCTGGGATGCTGTGGGATTTTTTCTCTTTGAAGCCAATTGGAGGCTTGTTTGGGTGCAACGAATAGTGAACTTTTCCTTTTTCTTTTTTTTTTTTTTGTAACAAAGTGGCATTATATGAAAAATATGATACCATTTCATCTTTCAGCAGTACCATTTTACGTTTATAGCCCAATCAGCACAGAAACTGTTTCCCACATACACACATGGAAGCAGCAAGTGTAGTCTAGTAAAAATTAAATACTGACAACAGACGAACCACTAGATGACGATCCAGCGCTATAGTGAAAACAACAATTAACATTTAACATTCAGGATTTTTCTTCTCCTGCTAAATAAGCCTACTTAATTTTTAAAATCATATTCACATTCAGTGTGAGAGTTTGCTTTGGCAATAAAAAGATGTATTCTATTACACACACACAAAAAAGAAAAGCTCAAATTGTATTTTTTTTCTTGCAATACTTTGGTTGCATACTAATTTAAACCACTGAAAGTGGACAGGAATAGATTTATGATGCTGTCCTAACCTGCTTTACCTCATTGCAGAATGAGATGTCACTTTAAAGGTATAGCATTAGCAAGGTGTTTGTAAGAAAGGAAATGTGACAGAACCTGTTTAAACATTTGATAGCTGAAAGATTCCAGATGTTGCATCCAGATCAAAGCATCTTTAAAGATCCAAGTTCTCTGTGCAGACGAAAGCCTTTAAAAAGGATTTCATATTTAGAGTCCTAGGTTTGGATCCAAATAGGTTTCTAGTAAAGCATACAGGAAATGTATGCAGGGAAAGCACCTGAAGGCCAGCAGCTGTATGGCCAAGTCTCTAACTCCTCATCAGCAGCACCAAGGCACACAGAACAGCTTTCTGATCAAGATATGAAAGCAGCCTTCCATAGCATGCAAGAATGCCGGGTGATACTGAGCCACCTGTTAATCATTTCCAGGGATGAGACTAGAGCACATGTATTTTATTACTTCCACCATGAAATCCAAATACCAAAACCTCCATCCTTTTATTTTGCACAACTGAACACATAAATCTACAAAAAGTAGCAATCTTTACCTCCTCACCAATCTTTACAGATAAAAAATAACTACTAAATACAATACTCATATAAAAGAGCAGGATATCTCATAGACAAATCCGTCCTTCAGATTGCTAAATGAGGTCAATAGAAATAAATTATTATACAAGCATTAATTTTGTGCAGAAATCTGAATGTGCAGCGTTCATTCTAAAAAAAAACCTAAAAAAAACAACTCTTCTGTTTTAATGCTCTTTGTTTATTTCAAACTGTCATGGATTCACACTCCTTATGGCCAAGATATTCAGCCAATAAGATTGAGTCTTGCTGTAGTACATGTCCATATCTGACACATGTTAGTTAGCAAGGCACTAAATGACAAAGAGTGAGCTGCAGGTAATACTAAACCCTGTTTCCAAATATGGTGCAGATCTACTCTTATTTACTAAAGCCAAAATTCTAAGTGGCTCTGCTTTAAATGTCAGGATGTCGCTTTTTACGGATTAAAAATGTAAGATAATCCAACTAAACAGAAATTTTAGCTTTTATCATTTTGCTTCCGAGTGAGGAGAAGATTTTTTTTCCTCCTTTGCTCAGAAAGACCCTCATCAGAGCACAAATACAGCACCATTTATTTTCTAAACAATAAATACTCAAATAAGGACAGTACAAATGTCAGCATTTCCTCACACAGCTGCAGATACTGTAACCAGCAGTTGATAAAAATCACATTTACTTTATTCTCAATTTTTACTAACTGGCTTAAACCAATGTCCATCTCTGCCCTGTAAGCTGTGCTTTGTACCAAGTAGAACATTTTACACAAAGAGCAGTAAAAAATTCTCAGTTGTGGATTAATCTTGAGTAGAGAATTACTTAAAGCACTTACAGTTCAACCATTTATCTCCAAACTGTGGTGAATAATGGATCCGGGTTGTTTTATGTCTCCCCGTTCAGGTAACATAATTAAACACATTTCCATGTAAGGTATTACCAGTCTGAAGAAAGCATTCGTTCTCCAAAAGTATCTAATTTGTATTTGACTTTTACTTATTCAGTGCAACAAGCTTATTCCATTGTGTCTATATTTAAACCACAGTGAGACGAGTAAATCCTTTAAATCCTGACTGACTGAATAGAATGAAAACAGTGGCTTTTTTTTTACTGCAAAAGAAACATTCCTGTTTTTCACATGCACCTGTCTGTTTTCACTTGATGGCTAAGACAACATGACATTATATAGCAAATGGCTCACACCTTTTGTAGTAAAAACTAAACCATTATTTTTCCCAAAGACTGTCAGGACAAAAAAAAAAAGACAAAACTAAGACCGGTTGGATGATTGGAAAGCAGCAAACTAGACCATAATAAACCAGAGATCTGACATTACTCTGAAAGGATCCCTTCATTCATGCATGCAACTTTCAGTTGCCATGCCAACCTGTTACCAGTCTGCTGCAGCCAAGATGAAAATGGAAACACTGCAGTAACGAGAAGTCTGATTCCTGTAATAGTGCTGCCATTAGGAAGGAGAAAAAAAGCAACTCACCGAGACGTCGAAAAGCTCTTCTGTGTCATCCAACATACGGACCCTGACAGTGACACGTCTTCCAGGGGGCATCGCCGGGGGCCTGTGGCCGGGGTCCAAAGTGCTGATGCCAAGAGTCTCGGGGGCTCCAAGACGCTGACCTGCTCCAGAGGAGATGGTCTCTTGATCTGGCTCTGCCATGGCGCTCTAGGATATTCACTGAAAGCCTGTGTTAAAGCAGAAAAACAGAGGCAGTCAGCTAGCACTCAAACCCTCTGTTGTTCACAGTATTAATAGCGTAGGTTCTAATTAAAAGAAGGAATCATTATCAACCAGAGGAAACCTTCCTGCTACATGCTATATTTACACTCAGCACTAATGGCTCCTAATCGTTGCCTGTGGGAGTCTCATTTACAGCATGAAAAAAAGTTATTCCAGCATTTTCTCATTTCAAAGCATTGATCAATCTTAATTTAATCTGACAAATGAATCACAGAGCAAGAGGGTAATACCAAAAGGGTCTGTTCAACGTCAAATCGATTAGGAAAACCATAGGAGCAATACACGGCCAAAATCAGACATGCCAGTTTTATCAGGTTTCAATGGTGACATGTCAAACATCTAAATATGTAGCTGGTGATGGGAACTAAGAGAGTGGTGGATGTAGAGTAATAAGAGCAGATACGTAATGTATGTCAAAAGCAGATGTCAAAACGATCAATTATTCTGTTGTTTGGACCTCGAGTAATTTCAGATCAAAATCTTCCTTTATGGGAATGGCTTAGAGCCTTCCTAGATCTTACTGGAGGGACAATTAAACCGTCTGACCTAAAAATGCCAAGGGATCCACCAGACGTATCTGGAAAACGATGTCAAAGTTTCCATCTTTGGCCTGTAAACCCACAACCCAATCCACCAACTCAAAGAAAAGGGTGAAAAACCTTCAGCTTGAACACATTTTGGAGCTAAAGGGAGGTTCAGCGGAAACAGCCAACTGACTGCTTTAAACACAATGTTTTTCATAATAACCACTCCCCTTAGCTAGCTGCTTTTTCCTTTTTTTTCTCCCAGCGTTTTATACACCATCATAAGAACAGGGCAACGAAATGAACTCTCTGCATTTAACCCATCCCCTTGGGGAGCAGTGGGCTGCCATTGTGCAGCGCCCGGGGAGCAGTATGGGGTTAAGGGTCTTTGCTCAGGAACCCAGAGAAGAGGCTGTGGGAATAGAACCGGCTACTTTCAACCTGGCTCGGACTGGGAATGATTTTTGGCCCTGGCATTTTTCCACCTACACTGGCCCAAGCGTGCATCCTAATGTGAAACACAATACAAACACACATTATGGATTAACCGATCTATCTCCAAGCATCACACGACAACCATCACCAAGACTTCTACAATGCGGTTTTACTAGTTTTGGTTATTAATACGGACGCCACAGTGACTGCTGCTGCATAACGTCCACACTCACCACATCAGCAGCTTTGCCAGATGTCACTGACTCACATTTTCCAGCCCAAAAAATTTTCATAAACCGCCGGGATATACGAAATTTCGCCAAATTTGAAACAATGTCTATTGATCTCTTAGGCCATAAATCTAAAGAAATTTTTTTTTTACCCATAGACGACCATCCTAAACTGCCAGATTGAGAAACATCCCAACCTGGCAACAATGCATGAAGATGGGAAACGTTAGCCTTTAGATGGTAGTTAACATAGTATTACTTCTTTAGCTTCTTGAGTTATTTACTGTCAAAGGTAGGTGCTTCGGCCGGAGAGTAAGTGTTGGGGCCGCTATTATTTAACGAGGGCTGGCCCACGCACTCTGAATTCAGGACCGGCCCACCAGGAAAATGCCCGGTTCCACAGCTTACCAGTCCGACCTGCTTGCAACCTTCTCAGAGCTAAACCACAAGGCCAACACTCCCCCATGTCCCTTTAAAGAAATTCATTTTG
>NW_015150499.1:455889-459592 GCF_000732505.1 Cyprinodon variegatus | reverse complement strand
GGGAGTGTTGAGTGCAGAGCTTGTGTCCTGACTCCTGGATTTCTCCCCTCAAGCTGCTCATTTCTCCATATTGGAGATGAGTTAAACGTAGAAGGCAAACTTTTTTGTAATGACGAAAGTAAAGATTATTATTATCAGAGGATTATGAAATGATTCTACACTAACTTTGAAAATAGTCAATGATAAACTCCACTTTTGTCCTGAGATGACAAATGAGATGCAAGAATCATGCATTCATCCAGAGCCAAATCCATGCATGGCTCAGAAACATTATTTCATCTGACATTCCAGTAGCCTAATGTCATCCTGAAACCTCACCAAGTGAGACAAACGAAGCACAGCGAATAGTGGGCAGCTGTTCAGCCGTTGCAGAGGTGAGCGACTGCTGCCAAGTTACCACTGAAAGCTGAATCAGGCATTTTCTAAGGAGGGGGTTATGGAATAAGAGTATGTGAAGAAAACCAGCCATGGGAATAGTAGCAGATAGTGAAATACTAAGTTCTGTCCAGTTATAGATAGCCTGTCAGTACTACTTATGGGGGAAATTTTGTATCCATTAGCAGAGGTGGGTAATAATTAGTTATATTTACTTAGTTACATTTATTTGAGTTTACACTCTTGTAAAGTATCATTGATCCTACAGAGTAAAATCTCTGACTACTCTGTCCTCTGTGAGTAACTTGAATGATTCCTACAGTAGATAAGGTAAACATACAGTAAATGGTAGATATTATCAGTGGAATTTCTTAACCTTGTCCTAAAACATATACAGTTCTCATTATAAGGATTGGTTTTCTAAGTTTTATGTAAAAAAAAAAATATTATTTGGTGAGAGGTTTTCTTCAACTTGCATTTGTTATTTTATATTCATGACATTTATTTGTACTCTTGCACTTGAGTCTTTAAAATACCAGATTTTGCACATAAAGTCTGTCTGTGTGCATTGTTTTACTCAGTACTCAAGTAGCCCTTTTACCAAATACTTTTTTACATTTACTTCAGCGAAAAATATTGAAGTAGTGCTACTCTTTCTTCAGTAACATTTTTAGGTATTCTACCCACCTTTGTCCATTGTCATTTGTGCGCATTTTCATTTCTCCATTTTTTCAGTGTACAATAACAATAACAGAGATTGGTGTTAAAGGATTCCCTCCTTTGCAAGATTTCACAAAACACTTAACTTTAAAAAGCACCATGAATGCAGAACTTAAAATTGGTACCAATTTGGGGATGCTGGTATTACCAGAGGTACAAAAAGAAGTTAGTTTGTGAATACTAGTTTAAAACAGGTGTTTTTAAAAGATTGCGACAGATTCTGTAGTAGCTTTATTAATAATGTAATTAATAATATAATAGTTTTATTTTTAGTAGTAAAATGTTCCAATGTAGGTTTTTGGGCTAGTTTGACTACCTCAATGGATAGCTGTTGTAGGCAGTATAACTTAAGCAACCTTTACCAATTTTTCCCTACCAGATTATTGATACAACATTTTCTGCATTTCCTACATTTGATAGGTACATAAATTTAGAAGCTCTCCATTTCTCATACCACGTGTTGCTAGTGGTCAAAAACTATGAACAACCCTTTAATAGGTGTTTTTATTCTGTGGTCCTAAATTTGCTATAAATCCTCTACAATTCAACTTGAAAAGACAAACATCTGATATGGGTGGATAAAAAATGAAAAGGTGAATAAGAAGCACATTCAAACTAATATTAGATCTTGTTAGGACTCTATCAGCATTTTGTACCATAAAGTGACCTTTGGGTCATTCAGATTTTTGATCATTGGCTAAATCATTCTAAGACTATTTCTTCCACTGAAGACATTCTTAGTTCATTTAGATGCACATTTATATTCAGTCAAGCTTTTTATAAGGAATGGTTTTCAACACAAACATATTTGGGGATTGAATGGCACAATTTTAGAAAATGAATGGTGCTGCCACCATCTGAATATAAAATGAGATCATTAAAAATATTCCTAAAAACTATTGTTTCAGTTAAGGAGTTCAAATGGGTAGAATAGAAAATCCCTTTAATTGAAGAACGTTGTATCGTTTACACCTGTTTTGTTCAGTCATCACAGACCAGTGTTAGCAAACATTGCCGTTTTCCAGTGAAGTCTGCAACGAGCAAGCTCTGAAAGCCATTTTGGAAATGATTTAGGAAAGAAAACATACTTTAATCTAAACTTGCTCATTTGTTACATCTGAACCCGATAGCTATTGTCTTGATTTTAGGCAGAGGCTTTGAGTTTGTCTCTACATATTGGGTGACCTGCACAACCATGGCACATGAGCACAGGCCTTCCCTAGAAAGTAAATGTGAAATAGAGGCCAGGCCAAGAGCAGACAGTGATTACTTTAGCCAACACATGCAGCCCCTCTCAAAGAGGCTCACAAATCAACTGGTCAGGAGTTCTGTGTTCAGTCTCAGTGCCAATAACTCAGGTCCAAACAAACACACTGAATAGCCACCACTTGTGCAACTGGCACTAAGACACAAGTCACTCAGTGTATGATAAGAGAGAGACAGGGGAAACCTCCCTGCATTTCAACAAGTTAGCTAAAAATTCCCCACATAGGTGTAATGCAGAGCTGGGCTTTATAACAGTGGCTCCACTATGTGCAAGGGGCCCCTCCAGTGCACAGCTGGAAACCTTTAGTGACAGCTGAATGGCCAGAGGCTGCAGCTTGATAAAGCCACTTCTCCACCTGAAAGAAGCTGCATAACAAAAACCACAAAAAAAGGCTCAATTTCCTCTTGTGCTCTGCAACAGATCCTAATATGTGGGTGTGGCTGGATCTGTGGAAGTTCCCTTAATAATAATAATGGCACTGTGTGGAAATTGGGCAAAAGGATTTTAAGTCAGCTGGACAAATGCATGATGCAATTTCTTGCAAAAAAAAAAGATAAGAGAGACTCCTCTGACTCACCTCTCACAGACTTGACACCCTGACTGTAATGTGGGTTAACAGAGCAGAGGCTGCAGTAATCCCCAGGGTATTATTAACAGCAGCTACAGCACATGTGACATTAATACACTCACCTGGATAGACTGTGGAAACTAAGCAGGCAGATCACATTTGCACACTTCCTGATGGGGTATTGATCATTTAAATGTCACCAGTCAAATCATGGAGAGGAACCCTATAAGCGATTGCTGCATCTACAGAGGAATATTGCAATGCAATCCACACCGCAGGACAGAGAGGACAGTCCCTTTAAAAAGACCAGTGGATGAGAGAAAAGATACTCCCAAACAAGTTCAATTACTTCCTTTAAACAGAGCAACAGTGACGGGAAGACTTGCGCTGCATGGTCCTTACCCCTTCTCCTCCTCTCTGGTAATACAGGCTTGTCCAAGCCAAAGTATTCCCGCAGCTCAGAAGAAGGTGTTACATCTACGTCCGGGCACAAGGGAAGAATATCAGAATCCCAGGGGAGTTTCTAGACGCGGTTCACCCCGCAGTAGAGCCTCCCTGCGGTCGCCATGACGGCCGGCTGAGCGCGTGAGCCGCGGAGAGAAGGGATTACACAGGCAAGCAGGATCTTCTCCTCTTGGTTCCTGCTTAGACAATGAAGGGGGCGCAGCACCTCCACCTTCTGACAAGCGCCAGGAACTCTGAGGAGGAGCAGAGAAGGAGCAACAGCACCATCTGGTGGACTCTGCTGATATAGCAAGCGTCAGACGCAGATC
>NW_015150499.1:454018-454695 GCF_000732505.1 Cyprinodon variegatus | reverse complement strand
AGAATTCTGACTTTAATCTCAGAATTCTGACTTTTTTCTTAGAATTCTGACTTTAATCTTAGAATTCAGTATTAGAAATCTATCAGAGGAGCCTTAATGTAAGTGAAAGTAATTTATTTGATTGCATAATGTATTAATTCCTAATTGCATGTATAATGCAATTTGACATAATGTGAATATCATTGTTGACATGCTCATCCAGGAGGAGCGTCCCTGCAAAGTTAAGTCAAAGTCAATGACTAGTTGCAATACGCTACTTTTTATCATTCCTATTTTATGATCTATTTTTTTTTTAACTGTTCACACGTGCTGGAGAATCGGCACTACAGTATATACATAAATTGAGCAGAACCAAATATTATTACTTAATTTATTTATGTACAAATAGCTTAAACAACAATAATAAACATATAGTTTTTGAAGCATATATTTCCAGCTCTATTAATTTAAATAATTTTGACCCTGCACAGTGTCTAAGAAGGAAAAAAAAGGTAAAATCAAGAAAGAAATATATCACTCATAACACTAGACATGTTTCTAACACTAATCAAAACACAGGTTTGCATCATTATATCCCATCTTTATTAGGCAAGACAAACCAAAATATCTCAGATGAGTATATTATATTAATATTCGTTCTGATTTTGTGTAATTAACTATATATATATATATATATA
>NW_015150499.1:376897-450098 GCF_000732505.1 Cyprinodon variegatus | reverse complement strand
ATACTTTAAGTAAATTTACAAGCCTGTACTTTGTTACTTTTACTTGAGTAAAGAAGTTTAATCAGTACTTCCACTTTTACCAGAGTATTTTTTTAACACAAGGATCTGTACATTTACTCAAGTATGGAAAGTGAGTACTTTGCTATCTCTGCAGAGGAGTAATCACAGCCCTGTGTCATCAGCAATGTGTCTCTCATGGCCAGTTCCCAGGTTTGAATAATACTTTGTAATAAATACACCTTGCAGCTTTATTTGCTGTGATCAGTGGGAATAAAGTAGTTTTAATATGTTTTTAAGTTGGAAAATCCACCTGAGAGGACATGTACCTGTATATAAAAAAACGCGCCCTATAGTCCGGTGTGTGTGTGTGTGTGTGTGTGTGTGTGTGTGTGTGTGTTAAATACAGAAAAGGCACACATAACTGAGACTGCGCCTTTTAGTACAGTGCGCCTTATGGTCGTGAAAATACTGTTTTTCAAAACACTGCTGGTGTTTCTGGAAAAAGGTTATACCTAGGAGTAGAGTGACCTATGCAGAGTTCTGAAATGAATGAGGGCATCTATAGCATTAAGGGAGCATCAGTTTGCATTAGTTAGACAAGCATTAGGGAGCATTAGTTAGACAAGTGAACCTAAGTTCACTTGTCTAAGTTTTTGTAAGACCTCGAGATTCAACTGCTTTACATTGTGCATTCTCTTAGATACTGATATGAATTATCTTGTGCTTCACTTTAAAAATTGCAAAGGTGGGTTCTTACAAAGTGTCTGGTCTGCACGTATCTGAAGAAGTGAGAGTTAATTAATCCATATTTCTCCCAAAGGGGGTTAAATAACATAACTGACCCCTGTACGATAAATCTTTAAAACATAGAGTGCATAGGGGAGTTGATGGATGGATGGACAAACAGAGGAACGGATGGATGATGGAGTTTTCTTACACTACGAGCTCAAATTTCAATGTATATTGTGTTTGTGATACACCAGCACAAAGCAGCCCTTGCTAGCCCTACTTCATTAATGCTTTCAACAAGCAGCTATTATCTCAGCAGCTACTCTTTTGAAGGGTGGGGGGGTTGAGGAGGTTGCAAGAGTTGCCCCTCCTCAAGGCAAAATTTCCTGCAGATCAGCTCAGAAACACTACTAAAATAACTCTAGGTTTTGGACATTTTGCACAGCCACATTTGCTTAACAGTGAAAGACTACAAACAAAAGCATAAATGTCCGTCGCCACTTTATGTATCCAACTAAAGCAAAATCTGTAGGTGTAAAAAGGATTAGTACACTGAAAAAATAAATAAATAATGCAACCGTTTCTTATTTTCGTAGTTATTTAACACAATTGTTTCATGTTAGCAGGGTAGGACATAAAACAGTTGTGTTAAAGTAACTAAATGTGATTTAGTAAATGCCAAAAGCAGTTGCATTATTTTTTTCAGTGTACATGTTTTTTTTAAAGTTTACAGACATGGATAGCATTAATACACCTAAGCTCCGTTTCAAGTGACTTCAACTGCTGTTCCTACTGGTAGAGAATCCTTCTGTGTTGTAATTGGCATTTTTGCTACAGATCAATATTTTAATACATTTTGGAACCTTCAAAAACCTGTATAACATTTATTTATACCTTATTTTTTCTACACCACTCTTGATGTTCCTGTGACTGCATTATTAAAAAAAAATTAATCATTTCAATGAAAGAGAAAGAGAAGCAATTACCTAAAAATACTGTTAAACTTCACTTTTATAGGAACAAAGGAGCGCAACATTTAATTGTGTTTATCCTACGAACGTATATTTTGCAGGACCTCATGGATTTTAGCACTAGCTTCACATTAAAATTGAACAATAAGCACTTTAAGCCCCTTTAACCGAGGAACTTGTATTTTGTAGTTTAATAAAATCAAAATGCATTTTAATTAGCTAAATATCAAATACAAACAATATTTTAAAACTTATAAAATAATTAAAGTTTAACATGGCTCTGATTTTTGTATAATTGGTGATTGATTTCTAATTTAAATTTGAATGATATAATACAATAGCATGAACATATTATGAAGTGTATAAGGACAAAATCACATCTTTCAAAATAAATGAGACATAGGATTGTTGTGAAAACTGAAATTCCAGAGGAAACCATCAGTGTGAGTTTGATCAGTATGATTTCAATGGAATTTTCAATCGTTCTACGGGTTAAACCGGAAATCTGTCCTGCGGACGTGGAGTAAGACATGTTGATGGAAGAGGAGTTCTCCAGTAAAGTTACATTGACCAATGAGATTATATAGACACCTAATTCCACTGAGGAACCTGTGGTATACGTGTGCCACTACTTTAGCAACCTGAGAAACTTTAACAATATGGTCCCCATTGCATTAAAAGTGTCTTAAAACATTAAAACAGAAGGAGCTAGATGCGTCTAAAAATACTGGATACACATTAAAATTTACAAGAAAACAGCACCCAGAAAAACCAGATACTTCATAAGGTGTCAGAGACAAGCATTCCTCCCAGGGTAAAAAGTAACTTTTCTCTGCAGACAGTTAGTGAGAACATTTCTTTTTGTGTGTGTAGTGTGTGTGTGTCCTGTTTTGCCGATATAGTTTTGGGAATAAATGTCCAAGAGCTAGCTGATAGCCCCACAGCTTTGCTTTAAAAAGCAGACAATTATAAATGTTGCCATAAGATTCGGCTTGATTTTTGTACATTTAAATTTTAAATGAACATTATTGGGCATTAAAACACCACACTGAAATCCTAAAAGACTGGTGTTCATTCTACAAGTTGGGTTTGAAAAGTGACAATCTGCAAACAGCAGGGGGCAATGCTGGTCTATCAGAAAAATGTTGGGTTCCAAGACTGAGAAGCTCAGGTTGTATAAATAGTTTAGCTAAATATATTACATGTTAACACTATTTAAGCAATCTCTGAATAAATATTGTAAGTTCATGTGACATTTCATCTAATTTTCCTGTGTGAATGATTACCTGTTACTGCCATCGCAAAATAATCAAATGTGGCATAATTATTCTTAATCTATGCCTCTCATTGTATTTAAGGCCAATCCCAATACACCCCCTAGCCTTGCTTATTAACCCTACCCCAAATGCATTCCTGTCAGGGCAGTGTTGTCCCAATTCCTCTATGCAGGTAGGGAGAGTGGATAAAACGAGGGGTAGGGGAAGGAATCTAGCTCTTATAAACAAGGGATTTCAGATTCCAACTTGCTGGCAAAGGGACAGGGATAATTTCTCAGATATTATTCTATGGAGCGACTCACAGTTTTTTTTTTTTTTTTTTTTTTTTACTTTCGAAAACACAACAAAGCCGTTGGTGTTGGAGTCCCTGGGTTCACCAGATTCTTCCGGACAAAAGACGGAAGGTGAGACGGTGCTTTGGAGCTCAGACAAGAGCAGTGGGAAATCAGAGTGAGAATGTCAGCAGAAAGAGAACCAAAACTGGATCGATGGGGCCAGCTGTTCCCCCTTTGGAGCTAAGGAACCGGAGAGGGAGATCGTAGGGAGCCCACTGGGGTAACAGTGAACCACAGCATGAGAGATGTGGAGTTTTGCCGGTGGTAGTTCATATGGAAAGTGGAAGAGCAATGCTGTTTATCAGTTTGGGGGCTACTGCGCCGAGTGCCCCAATGACCGGGGGCACCGCTGATGCCTTGACCTTCCAGGTTTTCTCCAGCTCTTCTCTGAGCCCCTGGTTGTTCTCTAGTTTCTCATGTTCCTTTATCCTTATGTTGCCGTCACTTGGTATTGCTTTCTCAACCACAATGTCTGGTTGGTTTTCCATTACCATTCAGTCCGTCTGTATCTGGGAGTCCCACAGGATCTTGGCTCGGTCATTCTCTACCATCTTTGGAGGTATATCCCATTTGACCTTGGGGTTTCCAGCCCATACTCTGCACAGATGTTCCTGTACAATATTCCAGCCACTTGGTTATGGCGCTCTATGTAATCTTTCCCCACCAGCATCTTAAACCCTGCAGTTAGGTGCAGCTGCAGCACAATGTTGATGTTGTATACTGTAGCTCTAAGCATTCAATGATCCAAGTGTGTGGCATTGAGATGTAGTGCTCAGGTTAGTGTTTCGGGTTCTGCAGCCTCGAGCAAATGTTCTGTCTACGAGGAGCTGATGTTTGGAACCTCTTACTGATTCTAGCCTTTTACTGATTCCCTTCTGAGCTGTGTTCATGTATTGATCCATGTTCCCGATTATCTTAGCTGCAATGATCCCAAACATGAGCTTCCACATTGCGGAGAGGCAGGTTATTGGCCAACATTTGGATGGGACTGAACCCTTTGAGGGATCCTTTAGGATCAGGATTGTGCGCCCTTCAGTTAGCCATTTATGGTGGTTCCCATCTGTCAGCAGCTGGTTCATTTGTGCTGCCAAGCATTCAACAACTCTACTATAGATGTTTCTACAGGGCTGCTCATGTGTACTCCGTCTCTGGCGATGATGTTGCAAGAGCCTCCCTGTTGACTTTGTAGAAGCCATCTCTAAAGAGGATTCTTTCCTTTTTTGCAAAGTTCATATTTTTTTTGTGAACTTACAAATCTCTTCATGTTCAGTACTTAAAAAAAAAAAAAAAAACTGAATGATGAGTTGCTGGTTTCTTTCTTATTCTTGTTTCCATAGCTAAAGCTTAGTGTTTCCCCATTCCTTCATGCTGCCAAATATTTCTTCACGAATCAGATCATCTTCATTCTTCAGGCCTTGTATTTCGAGGTTCCAGAGCCTCTTGTGTCTCTCCAAATCAGTCAAATTCTTTTTTAGATATTTGTTGTAACTTAATAAGTCGGTAGGTTTTTAATTTGGCTTCACACTTTTTGATGTTAGCTGTTCAGTTCAGTCAGTTTAACAACTGTCTGTCATTTTGGCAGTCAGCTACTCCTTAAAAGTATGGTTAGTTTTTGGCAGCTGAGTTTTTCAAAAATTCGCAGATCCGGTCTGGTGATGGACACTCGAACAAACTTAGATCCTGACAGTTTGTAGATCCTGAAAATCCTGTTGCAACTCTGCCCATATCCTACCTATGTAAAATTAACAAAACATATACCTATTAGGCCAAAGAAATGCTATTTTGTAGCCTACACAGTAATTTGAATGGCTGCTTTCTTGACATTTGTCCAGCAGTAGGTGACTGACACTTTACAAGTCCAAAAAGGTCAATGCTGTGTAAGCATGCTCTGAAAGCTGGCTGCTGTTGCCAAACATATTCATGAAAAGCGGAGTGGCAGGGATGAAGGCAGCACAAACAAGTGCAAACAACAGGGTTTTCACATCTTAGATTGTGAAGCAAAATCCATTCAGCAGTTTGGGAGGGGACTCACTGGATGATGGCTCTGAATGGAGTCAGAGGTTTAAGAGCGTCCACACAAAGACTCATTGTATGGAGGACATGGGCTACAAGTAAGGCCTACCAAGAACTGCTTGCCATATGAAAATATACTTTTCTGTGGTTTCTCAACTCTAAATTTTACACTTGTCATATTAAATATTAAAAATTTTTTAGAAAATACATTTTGGTTTTCAATTACCAGTAAGCCATAGCTGTGAAAAATGAATGTAGATGAAGCAGTGTGGGGTTCCTAAACAATTGATAAGTCTGGCTCCCTGGGAGGTTATAACCTGGAGTTTTTTTTTGTTTGTTTGTTTGTTTGTTTTTTTTTTTTTACAAACTTGGTCTCAAATCAACTTTTTTTTGGAAATAAACTGTATACACTGGGTGTTAATGGTCCTGTCTTTATGAGTCAGTGCATTTTTTTTTAAACCAGTTTAAATTTGCAACAGCTGGTTTAAAATGTTTTAGTTTGACCCTCTATTAGTCTAAGGGTGGCTATTGTACTTTAATTTTCCTATTAGTTAAAACAGCATTGTACAAGTCTCTCCCTCCATCAAAGTCATGAAGAGCTTCATTTTTGGAAAGGCATCATTGTCCAATTCTGTATTTTTATGATACCTTAAGTTGATCTATACGGAAGAGGATTAGGGCCACTGGAAAAAAAAAGTTAACTGATTTTTACGTTTTATTTCAGTATAATATGAGAAAAAAGTCAGAATTATGTTTTTTTTTCTCACAATTCTGACTTTAATCTCAGAATTCTGGCTTTTTTCTCACAATTCTGACTTTGATTTTGAGAATTCTGACTTTTTTGTCAGAATTCTGACTTTAATCTCGGAATTCTAACTTTTTTCTTGGAATTTTGGATCTTAATGTAGATGGGCACCATGAAGGAAGAGATGTGGGAGCACCCAGCTTCTCTGACAAAGGTGTAAGTTGTTTGGGAAGGCCAGTAACACAATTGTGGAAAATGACAGAATTAAGCAACTTTTTACGTGCTTGAGGGATCCCCGGTGATTTCATTAATAGAAGAGCAGAAGGTGATTAAAACAAGAGAGCTAGTATAGTTTCTAAAACAGACATGGCTACGGCTTGATGCTAACATGATTTGTTAGCTGTCAAAATTCAGGCAGAATTTTAAGATTAAAGTCAGAATTCTGAGAAAAAAGTCAAAATTTTGAATTCATCTCATACTGAAATAAAATTGAAAAATCAGTTACCGGTAACTTTTTTTATTTTTTCCCAGTGGCCCTAATCCTCTTCTATAGATCTCACTGAATTTTTATGAGGATTTTATCCCAGAATTTTGACTATTTTCCCCATATTAAACTAAAAAAACAAAAACAAAATCTGTTTACCTTTTTTATTTTTTTCCAGTGGCCCTAATCCTCTTCCATATGTTCCTACAGCAGTGTATCACACTGTTAATATGAATGTCTGAATGCAAACAGATTGTTTTGCTCTTGACTTTTTCGTGATAAAGAAAATATTGACCCGACTATTCAAACGTTCACCTGTTGCAGCCTGCAGTCCAAAGTCCAGGACTGACAGCCCCTTTCCCATCCAGCAGTGGGCAGGCATTTTAACCCGGTGGAGGGGCGGAGTGCTGCATGGTAAGGAGCAGCACGCAGGACGGCCAATGAAAGCCTATCGGCAGCGGAAGGCAGAGCTGAAGGAGCAAACTATGGGAAACTTTGGGTTTGTTTATGAGGTAAACTGATTCAGAGGGCGGGAACTCCACATCAGTATGAGCCAACTTTAAACTGCTGGTGCGCGCTTGAAGCTGAGAGGAGGAGGAGGGGGGATCGACGCGGATAAACCGAGGATGGCTTTCCTTTGAACGTCGATGATCGTCACGCGTGGATTGGATGGGTTGTTGGTGTTAAGCGGTGCGTAATGATGGCCACCCCAGCGCACCCGGAGACCAGGAAATTTACACGGGGTCTGAGTAAACCAGGCACCGCGGCTGAACTCAGGCAGAGTGTCTCCGAGGTGGTGAGGACGTCTGTGCTGGTCGTAAGTACACACCTTCACCCCCCTCCCTCCTTCTTATGGTGCTTGGATAAAGTGTAGGCTGTGAATCTGCGGATCCGACTTTTACGCACAGATTTAACAAAACCAAGCGGTCGACTTAGATCAGCTGGGTGGGAGTTACCAAAGGGCTGTCATGGAAAAATGCTACAGAGTAAGTGAACCAGACCTGAACACAGCAGGGAGCTGCAGAGCTTGATTTGGAGGGGATAAGTGACAATTACTGAGCCAGAGAAAGGGATTAAAAAAACTAAAATGAAGCAAAAGGTTTGGTGACTCACAATTCTGAAGGAATCCAAGCTGCTTGTTGTATTTTAGAAAGAAAGTTTAAAGCACAAATAAGTGAAAAGGCTTTAAATAATTATAAATATATTACATATTGAAATTAATAATGAAATAAAGACATAAAATATATAAACATTTAATAAATTATTATATTATTATAGTGGATCAAAACTAAAAGGTTGTTTCCTTTTGTAATTATATGTATTTTTCAGTATATTATTAATATATAGGGCTGCTCAGGGATGCAGTGGGTAGCACCGCTGCCTTGCAGCAAGAATGTTCTGGTTCGATTCCCGGCCCAGGGTCTTTCTGCATGGAGTTTGCATGTTCTCCCTGAGCATGTGTTGGTTCTCTCCGGGTACTCCAGCTTCCTCCCACAGTCCAAAAACATGACTTCTCTACAGTCCTCTTAGGTGTGAGTGTGTGTGTGAATGGTTGTTTGTCCTGTTTGTCTTTGTGTTGCCCTGTGATGGACTGGCAACGCTGTCCAGGGTGGACCCTGCCTCTCGCCCATTGACTGCTGGAGATAGGCACCAGCACCCCTCGTGACCCCACTTGGGATAAGCATGCTAGAAAATGGATGGATGGATGGATGGTAGTATCTCCTGTGCTTCAAAGCACCATAAAAAAAATAAAAATGAAATGCTTACAGGGTCCATCACATTTCTGAATGAAACGGATACAGGTTTTCCTACACTATTTAGTTAACTTTGCTTCATTTTGGGTGAAATTTTGTGCTGTGAATCAGTGAATGGTTATAGGAGCTCAGATGTGGTCAAGACATTTTGTAGAAAATCTTGGAATTGAAGGCAACAAAGTGACTTAAACGTGACTCCACACAAATGAATGCACAACCCCGGCAAAAGAGTTTAAGGCTGACACTATTTAAATTCCATGGGATCCACTTTTCACAAATATTTTGAACAATTGCTGAAAATTAAGGAACATTTGGGGTTGAAAGCTTCTTTGCAGCAGGCGGATATGATAGGCTTTGGCTCTATCACATTAGCACATGGTATTAATATTGGCAATCAACAGCCAGTGGGAGAGACAGCTAGTGCAAATCTTGGTAACTGCACTGCTGACCAGTGGAGCAATCATTCTATTATTTACATTGTCTGATAGAAGATCTAACTCACCTGAAACAAACAAACAAAAATACATTTGTTTACTATGTCATGCTTTTATGTCTAATACCAGTGAAAGTTGCATTGAATTCCCTTGAAATCCATTGTCACCTATCTTGCCATTTTACTGCTTTAGCTGATATACTTTGGATTTATTGGACTTTTCATCTAAGGTTAAATGCATTAGTTTCCATCCAGCCTGAGTACAAGCTCCTGTACACTGTATACTGATTTGGAAGCTGGTTTCAGAACAGACTGCCTGGAACAGTTTTAGCTCCGCCCAATCACTTTAATTGACTGTGCTAAAGGATAAAAGGAATTTGTAAATAAAAAGTGGGACATTTCTGTTTGTCATTTTATTTAAATATCATATTTTCATTGTCAGCAAATATATTTCAAATTCAAGAGGTTAACTGAGCCTTTTGCTGGCTGTTTGTGCAGTTTTTAACAGCTTACATAAATTTGCATCTTATCTAAATCTCTGCTATAGAATAAGTGCATATCTGAAACCATGATGTCAGGGGGGGGGGGGGCACCCCTTTTTACTTGGATGCTCTGAGATGAATAATACCTGTTCACAGATATAGCCCTTAGGCTTCAGTGTCTTGTATAATGTTACTGAGTACTGCTGATAAATGAGCAATTTAACTGTCATTCTGACTTGCAACATCTGTGCAACCTGCGGCACACCTCCTCCGTTAGGGTTTCATTTTTACCCGGAGGAAGAATGGAGTTGACCCCTTTTGTTGTATCCGAGTGTGTGCAAGGGGTGGTCAGTGCTCCTTTGTACCTGATTGTTCTGCCTTCCTGGAAAAAGTTGCCAGGCAACTCGAAACAGACACCGTCCAAGCTCTCTTGTCAGGGAAATGGAATCCTGAGTCAGGATCCCAGACATCCAACCACACCTTCATATTATTTATTCATTCTCACTCTGGTGCGCAGCCAGGGAAGCCTAAGGGAGGAGATTGATGCTAGATGCAAGAATGCATGTTGGGAAATCTAAATGCCTTAGGAGGCCTGGAGCAACTTGTAGAGACGTGGCTGTGTGAGCAGAAACACATGAGTTTTTATTATAGTAAGAATAACCGCACAAGGAGATACTTGAAAGTGGGCCACTACTTATTTATTCTAAGAAAGTCGTCAGACCACATAAGATTTTTCATGCTACAATTGAGAAATATTTGATTAGAACTTTATGTAAGGACCGAAATGAGCTCATAATTGCAAACTGGATGGAAAATGTTGCATGCATTTTTTTTAAAAAGGTTTGGAAAATAGAAACCTGAAGGTTAATTTAAATCCAACTGCAATACTTACTAGAATCACATTTTACATTAGAAAGTTTCAGCATATTCCTTTTTTTGCAGAGTAGCTCAGTCTCCATCAGAGTGGATGAAGAGCATCTGTAGACATAGTATTTCTAGTCTTGCTGCAGATTCCTAATAGGATTTAGATCTTTATGATTCTGGCACAAAAATATGCTTTGATCTAAACTGTTTTATTGCAGCTCTGGCTCTATGCCTCTGTAAGGTGAACCTTCAGTCAAGTCTTAAGGCTTTTGCTGATTCTGACAGGGTGTTTATTTTCAGGATTTACCTGTATTTAGCTCTGCCCACCATCCCTTCAGTTCTGACAAGCTTTCCTGTCCCTCAGGACGATGCAGCTGCAGACATATTTTATATTGGTGATTATTTGTTTAGAGTGATGCCAAATGATAGATTGTTGGCAAACAGCATCTCACATGTAAGAAATAAAGTTACATGTTTTTGTTAAATTACCATGTTTTTGCATTCTTACCTTCTGGTGCTGCAGAATGAATTTCTTCTGGCTTTCTTCTCTTCATTCTGCTGTAAAGGCCGCCTTTATAGAGCAGTTGTTAATTATTTTTGCTTTGGATCCCTGCAGCTCCTTTAGAGTTGTCAGGAGTCTGTTGGTTGTTCCTTTATTTAATGGTCTCCTTCACCATCATTTCAGTTTAGTTGGATAGACATGTCTATGTAGGTTTTCAGATGTTAAATCCTTTTCCATTTGTGGATGATGTTTTGATATTCAAACATGTTAGATATCATTTCATGATAGTGCTGTGCAATAATGCAAAAAAAAAAAATATCACAATAAAAGCTTCTTTTATCAGTCGATATTGTTAATTGTTTATCATTTTTTTTTTACCTATGTGAAATTAGAACTAGAGGGAAAACTCCTGAATTTAAATTGTAACCTTTACCCTATTAAAATGTAACCTTTAGTCATTTAAAGACAGGTCAGCTCTAGCCTTGCTTAGATGATTATAAGAGGTTGAAAGGCTAAATCCTTCCCTCTGCATATATTCCCAAGAATACCCTGTTGTTCTGGATCAGTGGTGTTTCAGTGGAATTATGAAGAAACGTTTACTTTCTATTACTATTGACATTGGGACATATTGATAAAAATGCATTACTCAGCCCCATTTCATAATCTAACCAATGATGGTTGAACTTCTCTGCAGCTTTCGCCCTGACCTGACTGCTGTGTCCCTTGGTGTTTATAATACGGTTTACTTTTTTATTCAGTGAATTGTGGTGGATCTAAATAAAGGGGCACAAACAGTCTAAGCAGGCTTTAAAAGCAGTTACCTTGAAAGCAAGATGAATTGTCACAAGATTTGTGAATTCACAAACTCCCAAATATACATTTTGCCAGAAAAGGATTTGTTAGCGCTCAATACATAAATGTTTCGCATCAATTAAATGCTGTGACGTGTATGAAGTCAAAGCATCAGCCTTTGGCAGAAGTCTGAAGTAGTTGGAATACCCTCTATTTCTTTTTAAAAATGAGAAATAGGATTAAACTTTAATCTTTGTAGGTGGAGAGATGTTTGTGCAGTCCTCCCAGCCGGATTTGGTAAGAGTTTGATTTATCAGTTACGTTTTTGAAACAAATCTCGAATGTGATATGTCTCTGCTGCTACTGCTGCTATGATTGGCTAAAAACCCGACATGGGAGGCACGTACTCTATCAGCTTGAAAAATTGTGCTAAACGTCCCTCAGTTTTCAAACACTTTCTACATGAGGCTTTCCAGATGGATACTGTGTAGAATTCCAAATTAAATAAAAAACATGTATCAATCTGGCTTATGCTAGGTTAGGGTGTTGTCTTTGAAATAAGTAAGAAATTTGTTATATTTAAATAGAACCGACAGAACATGAGAACACATGTCATGGCTTTGACCTCTGAGGCCTGGCCTGGAACAATGATTCTAACTTGACAAAATGTGCATAATTTCCAAGTGTATTAGTATGTTTTCAAAGCAAAATAAATGATATATGGTGTCTGAATTAAAAGCCCCATTCTGGTAAATGTATTTTCTTGTGGTGAATTTATCATAGAGTTTTAGTATTTGCTACAACTTCTTAGCTTGACAAAGAATGCAACTTCACACAAAGCTGCTTCCACACAGCTTGTAATGTATTCCTTCATTAAACTTGTGAATGCCACAGCAAGACTGGAAAGATCTGTTTTACGCTCATAAAGGAGCGATTATGTCTGTTCGGCTTTAGGCTGCCATGATGTTTCAGCTTGAAACGTGTTGCGCAAACTTTAACATAGACAAAATATCTTTCAGATCTGGTTGTCTCCTAGCAGCAGTACATTTGGCCCTAATCCTAACAGTTTGTTCATTATTGTGAAGACACATACGGGTCAGAACCTTATTGTTTATTGTCAGGAATGGAGAGGTGATAGACGTGAAACAGGCTAGAGCACTCAGCTGCACCATCCCTCTGCTTCTAAACCGACCATCATGCTAAGCGCTCTATTAGCACAATTATGGCTCCTATTAGGTTGGAGTCAGTTTGTTGTTTGTTTTTTCATCATAGTAGTACTTTGGTCACTTTAAAGAGATGAGCGTCCAGTGATGACTATACAAAATTATTTCTGCAGCAGCTTATAAAGCATCTCTATTACCATTGACTGATATGTATCATGACCAGTTTAAAAAAGTTGTTTCATGTGTGAAGTGAATGAAACAACCAGAGGGGCTTTTACGTAATAGTCATCAATAGTTCCAACTGCCTCCCTGGCTAATAGTAATATCCTAATCCCCCAGTTTTACTGCTCTTTGGCTGAGCAGAGGGAGCTTTACACCACATGGGTGTCATTATGGGTGAGAGTGATGCAATTAGCTGTTAGTCCTTACAACTTGCATAACTTTTATATTCTCTGAAAGCATAGGAGACAGCTTGATTGTTGTTCATGTTTTTTTAAATGAGGTCTAATTCATGGTTAAAAAAACAAAAAAAAACAAGCAAAGCATTCGAAGTATTATTTTTTTTTATTATTATGGGAGGTTTGCGGATTTTTCGTCTTGTATACTTACTAAAACTTACAGATGAGTCATATTAAAATGCATTAAGTTTAAAAATAGAGTTCCAATAATGATACCTAAAAAGCTCTGGCTCATTTCTTCTATTTTTGTCCCTGTTATATAAGAAAGCAATTATCTGTACTCTATTCCTGTCTCAACGAAGTTTTCCGTTAATGTTTGTATTTTTGCACCACCTAAGTCCTGGGATGCAAAAAAAGTAGCACTTCTTTTGATTAATGCCATTGTTAACTTAATTTCTACCGTTCATTCATTGCTAATAAGTTTGGGGGATTTTTTTATTTCATTAAATGCTTGCAAGAGCCATATCAGAGTCATTATCTACAGTATGTCGTTTCGACTTCTTCCTTATTTAAGAGCCAATACAGTCTTATTCTCTTCCATAATCATGTTAGAGGTTGAGTACCATTGGATTGAATTGTTTTGAAAAAGAAAAAAACAACTTTTATAGGTTAAACTCACCTTTGAACATAAAAGTACAATGGAGTATTGATAATTCATTAAGGAGAAATCTTTCTACTTATTACAAAATAAAACTCATTTATCCATCCTAACAGGATCATGAGGCAGAGGAGTCATTAAATAATTCCCTAGTTTCTAGACAAGAAATTATATATAACCTAAAACAATGGCAGATATTTGATCCGTAATCTTTTTTGTCATTTGTATTTTTGTTTACTGCAGCTGATAATGCTAACTCTTTCACCAGCCTCTGTGTCTAAGGCCCTTAAGATGAAGAGAGTTGGAAAGCTCTTGAATTAAAACTGTTAAACCCATTTTTTTCTGTAATTCCTTCTGGCTTTCTAGGTTTTGCTGTAAAATCATCTCATCCTTCATCTGACTTTATTTTTAAAGCTGTGTTGATTAAAAGACAAGTGACCCTCATTTGAAATTTCTTGACTTATCTCATACTTTTGTTTCCTTTTGTCCACTTATTTGAATAAGTTGTAGCCAGTCAAACTGAACACTTAAAATTTTTTGTCCACACGCTGGTTGTTTAATTGATTAAGTTATACCATATTCCTTCCTTTTAATTGTAACCATCTGTGGGCTTGATTTTTTTTGTTTTTTTCTTTGTATTCCTTTTTAAATGTTTAAACGTTCCTAAGATATGAAATTCCCCCAAACATCCCAGAACTGTTTACTCTTTTGGGGTTTTGGTCGTATCCTATAAATCTCTTAAGCTTTGTTTTCTGTGCTATTTGTTCCTTTTGTGTTACGTAGCAATGTAGAAACTTGATGTTAGGCAGTTCAGTCTGTACAAAAATAGAAAATACTAGTTATATATAATTGTCAATTAAAATATAAAAGGAGATCTCCCTCCTGTTTAATGTGTTTTAGAGCAGACTCTGGTTGTTGCATACTGTAGGCCACAGGACTGGTCCATCAGAAGATTATACCCGAGTGTGTGAGACCTAAGCAGCTTCACATCCCTGCTTATTCCCAGCTTTGTCTGCCTGTTTGTAAAGCACTGAGTGTGTCTAGGAGAAAGTGCGCTTAAGCTGCATTTGTTGCTGTCCTTTTTAGAAGGTACTCAATGGGGGGCTTAGACAGGAGTGCAGATTGGTTAATAATACATGAGACTACGTTAGTAGCCAATGCACCCATGAAGATCTGATAATAGATTTCACAAAACTCAGCTGAACTTTCAGTGTTTGTTCTGTGTGAATAAGCTTTGCTGTAACACAGCGACACATTGACCTACATGCACACATTTAACCTGATTTAGCTTTAAACCCAACCCTTCTGTAGCTGACATTGTCACCATCGACCCCTGTATTCTCTCCCTTTCATATAAAAGTGCAGTTAGAGCCAAGAAAGCTGTATTATAGCATTATAAACATTATTTGATTACAAGCGTTATTCATTTTGTTTCCACAGCAAAATAAATGTGATTAGCTCTTATGAAGCATTTTAGTTTTAAAAGGTTACCTTTAAATTAACTTGACTCTGCTCATATTTGTTTTTGCAGTTGAGAAATATTTCATTAAAAAAGAAAAACACCTTAATTTTTGGCCATTATAATATACCCCTTACAGTTTCTTCTTTTTACTTGACTGTTGCAGTTCTTTCATTCTGCACTTTCTACAGAAATTGCCTTTTGTAGTTTGCTGCACGCATGCTAATGAGTAAATAAATCTTTGGCACCTGTCTGTATTACTTTCAACTAAGCTAAATGGTGAAAATAGTATGATTTGGGCACGCTACTTTGTCCGCTGGTTTCAGTTTAAATCTGTTAAAACCATTTCTAGAAACCTTGGTATTAATGGTCAATTTAATATGGGGTTATGATATGATATGATATGAAAAACCTCAAGAATCTCCTTTGTCTGAACCGCAGAGGGCACAGTTTGTTCTGCGGCAGCAAAGCCAATTTCAGTGATCATAGCAGCCAGACAGACAGATTCTGTTCCAGAGTAAAGGAAAACTGATTGTATGCTCTGGATAACGACCACCTGTAGTTTAAATAAATGTCAAAATAGGTGTCAAATTTTTCATATGAGACAGGAATGAAAGCCAGGATATGAGTTTTAGTCCACTTATGAGATTATTTTAACATCCTTTGACAGGAATTTTGTAAAGAAGGAATCTTTTAACCTTTGTAAGTATCTGTGTAATCTGTAATACGCTTGATTCTTATTTTTTTTTTTATACAAAAAATGAATAGCCCTTTTTTTCCACCAGGCAGGACATATAGTTGTTACCATTACAACGCTGGATTTTTACTGTCTTTTAATTCTAGTGGTGCAGGAAGTACCACTAACTTCCTGTTCCTCATCTTCTGATGGGTGTGGGGTCAGAGGCCTGTCTTTTCCTAGATAGACATTTTACCGTTCCTTTATTGGGACCAAACATAAGTGTTGGACAGGGCCCAAGTTATAAACCTCCCACTGTGTCTGTTGCTGTTCTGCCTAATAGCGCGGAGCTGTTTTGGAGAACAGAAGAGGTTACCATAACAGAGAGCGGGGCTCTGCAGAGAAGTGGGATCTGTGGGTTTTTTCCTTTTAGCACGTGTATGAGAGACCTCAGGGATGTTTTTTTAGTCACCTCGTCAGGTCGTATCAACCCCTCCTTACTTTATAAGTTTCCATGTTCTCTTTAATGCCCCTTTAAAAAGCCTTTTTTTGCTTGATGCCTCATTCAAAGGTCATACGTAATAGAAATAATGATCAAAAACTAAAAATAGAAAATAGAAGCATCAAAATGTCCATAATTTCTTTTTATACTTTTTATGTTATGACATGTAGAAAAAATGTACCTGAGAGTTCTATGGGATACAAAGAAATGTTATTTTACTGTAGTAATATATGAGGAGGGTTCCACATTTAGAAACACGATTAACACAATCATCCAGTGAGAAGCCAATGGGTTTCAGTACCAGTGAGCAATAAAGCCACAATATTGTGAATTAGCTGTAGGTGGGATGGACTGGCATTCACACTCTAAGGGAGCAGCTCTAACCCCCTGATGCATGAAATCCTGATCAGAATTTGTTTGAAATGTTCCTATATTCTCCTTAGGGGATGACAAAAACAGATACTAACTTTTTTTTCAGGAAGTTACAGGCTACCACAGTGGACTACACTAAAACGATAAACATAGTACTACATAAACTAAATAAAAGAATATAACAAATAGATTTATGGTCATTTCAGGACCCTTTATTTCATTGTATGCTTCCAAAAGCACCTCAATATACATTTACACATGTTAACGATTGTTTAGGCCTAAATAAAAATTTTTAAAAAGAGCTCACAACTTTAAATGTCTCATGCATGCTAAATAAATGTTTTATCACAGCTCTATAAAAGAACAGACATGTATTTGAGTCTTTACATTTCTTTAAGAATGTAGGACCGGTATTACAATGTTTATATATAGATGTATTTTAAGTATGAGCTGAGATTAAATCGATTTCTTTAAGTTGAAGTCCCTTTAAGACTTTGCTTAGGTGAATGCAATAAAGTATCTTCATGTCTTGATAATGCGTGAAAGATACTGTATCTCCTGGGCAAGTTCCACAAGGAGGAAACACCTGAGTAGAGCTAGAAAACCCTGGAGGGATTTATCACTTTATTGGTATTTAAATGTATCTGGGTTCCACACAGTGATCAGGAGAGAGGAAAGTTTTGTTCATGAGTGCTGGACCTGGTGACCCCAACCTGTCCCTAAGCAGCAGGGGCAACCCAGACTAAATTTTGATAAATTGATCTATTGAATAGATCATTGAATAAGATTCAGAAGATGCACCTCTGGTGATCTACAAATGATTTGGGAGTAGGAAGCATCTACAGTGATCTTACTAAGTACATGTATGACATTTTTGACCAGAGTCACCAATGTAACACTATATAATAATATAGCTATGTTTCGCTAAACTATGATATTTTAGCTATTTACAGTCAGTGCAGGAGGTGGGAAACAGAAGGATCCTAACTAAATTAACATCGCTGTTGGATAATGTCTTCCACCTCATGCATGAAGCTGTTGCAGAACTGGAGAGCTCCTTCTGTGACAGACTGCTGCTCCCTAAATGCACCAGGGAGCGTTATCACAGATCCTTCCTCCCAGCAGCTGTAAGACTCTATAACCACCACTCTTCCCAACAACCTCAGTAGGTTGTTACCTTCATGGTGATTTTGCAGTTTCTATTTTAATCAGTTAAATAACATGCTGCTGTCATTTTGCACATATCTGATGTTGCTGCTATTTTTAAATATCCATTAATGTAAAAATGCTGTATATTGGTTATTTATTCTCCAGGTGCACAGTGTTATATTGTTAAAACACCTTACAGTACAGTATTTTATTGTTTATCTTTTAACTTTTCACTATTATGTTATTCTTATACATTTTTCTAAGGTCCACATTTGTGTGACCAATGTTTTCTATAATCTTTTTGCTGCTGTAATTCCAGAATTTACCCATTGTGGGACAATAAAGGGAATTTCTATTCTATTCATTTACCTATACATGAAACTTTTTGATCAGAAACACACTTTTTGGGAAGTGGTTTACCCCAGGTAGGAAGATCAATCAGCTTTTATCTCTTTTTCTGCATAGACTATCAAAAAATTGGCAATAGTTGTCCGAATCAAATGAGACAATGATTTATGAAAGGCCTCCCAGACCCCCTAATTTAGATTTGTACTACATAAAAGATCCCCGATAAATGGTTATGCACTGTGGTTAAGATGGCTACCCCTTAATGTGTCTCTGATCTATTAAGTATTCTTCTCCTGCAGTCTCTCTCTTTGTCGAACCACCCGTGATAAAAGCTGTAATGCTCCTTTACAGTTTTAGTTTTCCCTCTGTGAAAAGTGATTTGTGTATTTATAGCTTTATCTTCTCTAACTTCCTTTGACTTCTTAGTGTGGAAACCCACATTCTGCTGCAGCTCTGTGATAGCTGCATATTATTGCTTACATTTTTAGATAACTGAACCTTAGTGGTTTATCAGGCAGGACATGCACTTTATTGCAAATGATGAAAACATTCTGAGTCCCCAGTCCTTTGGACCTGTTTTTTTCCCCTCTGATCATTATGGTGTTAATCCAGTTTCCCAGCCTGTATAAACTGATAAAGCTCTGGCATCATTTGGTCTAATCTAATAAGGAACCTACATTTGACTGAATGGAACGACTGCAGCTTGCATTTCCCACTGTTGTGTAACTTTTCCATTATGAATCTTTTTGTAAACCAGTGTCTGTTATCTTTCTTTTGAATCAGAGTTTATTTCAGAGCTAATTCTAGGACACATTATTTAAACCTTATTTTTACCAGAATGTTGTGAGGGAGTTAAAGCCATAGCCTGCTGTTAATGCTGACAGTCATATGAATTGTAGCATTACAAGCACTACTTAACATGGATCAGCCCACACAAGACTGAATGAATGGAGGGAAATATATCCAATGTAGGTGGAAGCTGCTATGCTGGCCATCAGTGATGCATTAAGTTTATGAGAGGCCTAGCCAGAAGGAGAAACAAGTCAAGCCGAAAGCCACAAGGGCAAAATTGTTGCCCTGCATGTTCACGTGCACCAGCCTACAGATTAAGATAATCAGATTAAGCTCTGAAAAGCACTGACTGCAAAGTGCCAACGTCACATCCATGCTATTTGACATGAATATGTCCAGAAAGAGATCCTAAGTATTTTTTAAAAGGGGCTTTTACTTTCTATATATAGGTTCTAACATATAATTGTGGGAACAGGGTCTCACTAAGACGGAAGAGATTTGAGGGTAGGATGTTGGACAGCTCTCTTAACCTTCTCATTATTGTTCAACCAATGGAAGTTGTTATTTTAATGAGTACTGAATGAGTTTCGTGAAGATCCCTGCTCTTTTAGAATAGCCTTAACTACAGTGCTGTATACAGTTAGAAGTATGTTGTAGTTTGATCATCTTGGTTGCTTTTGCTGTTTAGGACCGGGGCGAATTACCATAATCAAAGGAATCATCAACTCTGCTCCCCAGCAGAAGGTCCTGAAGCAAACTTAAGGCCATTCTTTTTATTTAAGCTCAAACTCACTTTGGGACAACTTTAAGACAGTTATTGAAAGCACAGCAGCAAGTCCATCTATGAATGATTCATTCAAAAACACAGTGAAACGCTTTACACAGGGCATTCCTATTAGAAAAAAATGATTTATATAAACTATATGGCAACAAAATTCATCAAGCATATGCTCTTCCCTTTCCCCACAGTGGGACAATACAAGATATTTCTATTATATTTCTACAAGATACTTGTTGTCAGTTAACAAGGAGGCTTACATTTTTACACTTGTACCACAGTTATGCTCCCACTGGAAAATAAACCTTTTTGGATCTACTTATTTCACTAGTGGACATTGGTTGCACACAAATATTTTCTTTTTGGAAGTAATTGTCAATGTTGTTTTAATTCAAAATAACTGGTAACTTCGAATCAACACAGTTCAATTGGTTCCCCCCAGAACTATTTGATCAATTAAACTCTGTGAAGCTGCTGTCAGTCTGTTTTTTTTATTTATTTTGCAACAGTATATGAAAATCACATATTGTTTGTATCTAAACGTGAAACAGTGAGCTGATTTTGTGAAAGAAGTCCTGTAATTTATGAAGATATTTTGCAGCTTATTTAGATTGAGTATATTGGGAGGAAGAAAGCAAATTCTAAAGGACAGAGTATATTAGGTTTTTCTTTTCTATCAGTCTGGGCATTTTTTTTACTCCATGCTCAGGGTCAACTTGTTCCAATCTATTCCAACTATATTTATAAAGCACTTTAATATTCCCCAGGGACCAAAGTGCTTTACAGTAAAAAACAGCAAAACTGACACACATGTCTCAGAGGAGATAATTTAAAAAAAGAAGGGTATGAAATGCATGTATCAAAATTAAAACTACAAATATCTGTCTTTCAAGATTTTTGGAAAGTTGTTGTCAAATTAATCCTAAATTGGGCCCAATTACCTACCTGTTTCAGCATCGTAAAGCATTCAGTTTTCAGCCACATTTGAATTTTCATCAGGGCACAAAGACTATCTGCATAGAGTAGTGGGCAGTGATGGGAGTAACCTTGAAAGTAACCTTTTTTTAGTAACGAGTAATCTAACTAATTACTTTGACTGTAACTATAACGCAGTTACCATTGCCGACACCACTGAACGCACTGTTAAAACTTCACACCCATGAGTAGAGGTAATGCAGCCTGATGATATTTACACCGCATCAGATAGCGTTCCCCCCATGTAAAGAAGGGGGAAACGCTATCTGACCGGTCCCAAAAAGTAATGCAATAGTTACTTTTACTAGTAACTAGTTATTTTTATCGTGGACTAACTCAGTTAGTAACTCAGTTACTTTTTGGGAGAAGTAACTAGTAACTATAACTAATTACTTTTTCAAAGTAACGTGCCTAACACTGGTAGTGAGAAATTAACATTTTTACATAATTATATGTTATTGATAGGATTTTTTAGTTTTTTTTGACGGGCTTATGTGAATTTCTTCACAATACTTCTAATGTATGGTGTCTGAAAGTCATAAGGCATAATATTTCTAATATATTCAAACAATTAATGTGACCTATGATGCAATAGAAGAAATACAAAAAGGTGACGAAGTATGAAAATTTACAACACTTCTAAAACATTCCATCTACTGGCATAGAGAAGTAATCATAACATCTACTTATCTTTTTATACAGAGTTCTCTTTTTTTTTTTTCTTGGCTGCACAGCAACGGATGTTTTCTTTTTTTAGAGCCAAAACACACTTTGGATTATGATGAAACAATGCAGTCATCTATTTACCTTTTATGAAGCAACAGAGCTGTGCAATAAAGTTCATGTTTTGGTTTTGTGGCATCTCAAGCATAATTTGCGAACATCATTTTGTTGCAAAGAAGGAAAAATAAATCCTTAAATGTACCTGATTGGTATAGTTTGATGCTGCAACCCTTCTAACTATACTGAAGACCTCAAAGCAGTTGAAGCTTTATTTACACAGCACCATTTGATTCATTGTCATCATGCAAAGCCAGTAATCCTCCTCCTGACAAACCTAAGAATATAATTGCCTATAATTATGGGAAAAAACTTAATTTCTGGTTCCTTCTTTAACCTGTTTTTGATCACTTACTTTGACTTGTTTAGCTTACGTGTCAAGCAAGCTTCTAACTCACAGGGTTAATCCGCATTATGTCTCTCATCTTGCCATGCTAACATTGCTTCACCATGTCAATGACCTTTCATTCATTCCATGCAGCATAACCGTATCAGCTGTTAGTTGTGTTTTCACAGAGAGGGGCGGGACTTACTCAAATTTATCCACGTTTTAGATTCATAAAACATGTTAATTGCACATATTTATTTACAAATGTACTTTTTACATTTTGAAAAGATAAAAAATAGAATGTTTTCCTTTGGTTATGATGCATTTATTTATAGGTGGAGCTGGATGTTTCAGAGAACTATGTGGGGAATTACCATTTGTGTTCTTCTGTTGTAAAGATGAAAGCAGAAGCTGCTACTGATAAGGTTATCTTCCCCTGCGGATTTCTTTGACAGTACCTGCTACTTATGTGACTCCACCCAAAAGTGGCGGTGGGCTGTTTAGTGATCTTGTGAAGTTCACGTTTCACCACTGATTTATTTCTTCTTTCTGCCTGCTGGCAGTTTTGTTAAAATGAGCCCTAACTTTCAGTTAAAGCTTTGTGCTCAGTGTTTGCAGCTAGGTGTTGGGGGATTTTCAGCAGCCTGGTTACATAGCTGAGATTCTTTACTCTCTAACAAAATGTTGGCAAGAGGAAAGGAGAAGAATGTGTTATTGTTTATTTTTATTTTCAAGGGAGTGGAGAAGGCACAGGGGAACTTTCCTGGCAGGTTTTGCATCTTACCTTCTGATTTTCATATGAACCAAGCTTCTAAAGACTGGTGGAACAGGGGGAAATGAGGATGTAGATCCTCTTCTTAAATGTTTAACACAGCTTTTATCATTTCATCTTCACATATTAAGCATCAAAGTAAGGGTAAACATCCTTTTTGTTGGTCTTTTATTTGCTTGATTCAGTTTGCTAAATCACATTAATCATATTATTGCTGCACTCTGTCAGGACTTCAGATACACAATTTTAACAAGCTGCTAAATGAGAAAATTGCTTCCTATTTATTAGTAGAAAAGGAAAAACTGACCCTTTTTTCATCCATCCATCTATTGTTTACAGTGTACCTGCTTGTTCTCAGAATTATGATCGGTGCGTCGTATCTCAGGCAATTATAGGTTGAGAGGTGGGTTATGAATTTCTTTATTCTATTCTGTTCTGAAAAATGGTAAAGGGATATGTTTCAAGACATCACAAATGTAAAAACATAAAACCTTTTTAAATGTGTAACAATAATTAGGGATCCAACTAACAATTATTTTGCAAATCGATTAATCTGTTGATAATTTTTTTGATTAATTCATTAATAAACAGATGGAGAAGGATTCCTTAAAGAACACTTTTCACGAAATTAAACCAGGTGAAACAAAAAAAATTCCACTTGAGAACTTCTGGATAGAGCATATTGACAGACTAAAAATACTTTTCAATTTAAATGCAAAATTTTAACATTTTAATTTTTTTAATTTTGGCATAATTGCTGCTTAAGTTGGGACGCATTATCAGTTAAAGGCTCCAGTTGATTAATCGATTACTAAATTAGTTGAAGTTTATTTCACTAACAGATTAATCACGATTAATCCGATTAATTATTTCAGCCCTAGTAATAATAACGTTGAAAATATTGATGATGATGATGATGATGATGATGATGATGATGATGATGATGATGATGATGATGATTATTATAATTTCTTTGATTGATTGAGGAGCTTTTTGAATTAAATTTGTTTATTGGTAATTTTTTTAATGAATCGGTGGTAAAGCCTCTTTAACCTTCTCTTGGTTTTCCAAGCTTAGAACTTTGAACAGCTCAAAGCAGAATGTGTCAGTTTGAGAAAGTGAGTTGCTTTGATTTAACTTAAACATATGCAGATACATAATGTTTCCTGAAAGGGAGAATAATTTGGATTGAAAGAAAATATTTGGGTAAGAATGGCGCTTGGATATTCTCAACAAAAAAAGGGAGCACCTCAAGGCTCTATTATGGTTCCCAGGCTTTTCTGGCTGTCTGGCTGGATCCAAACAATCTTTTCAAGAATAATAGAGTTAGAATAGTTCAACTAGTTCAAGATTATAGCCTTGAGGTACTTGAGAGAAGGGAGGCAGAGGAGAAAACCAAAGTGCACATCAAAACTTACATTATACAAATAAGCTCTAAATCCTGCAAGATTTCAGATTGACACAGTTTTCCCATGAAAGATCAATATAAGGTAATTTCATGTGTCCAAAAAGGCGAAGAGGTCTAAAAGTGGAAGTAAAACCTCTTGAATCTATACCTTTTAAAGAGTAGTTTAGTTTAGTCTGAGTTTATATAGTCTGAAGATGAGGTTTGACATCTAATTAACAAGGGTTGTTTTTTTTTGTTTTGTTTTTTTTGCTTTTGTTTTCTTTTTTTGCTTAAGGTGGTGCCTCAAAAATCTGTGACTTCTGCTTGTATATTTTTCCCAATAAGTTTGATCTGTTGTTGTGGAAGTAGTAAATAGTGAACACTTGCTATCATTGTAGCATCATTGTATCTCTGCTTAAGTTTTCTGTCCAAGCTCCATATTTGGCATACAGAGAAAGAAAACAGCTGGGTGTGTGTTTTTTGCCCAGTGTTTATTTTCATGGGCTTTGCATCAGGAAGTGGGGTTGTGCAGCATGTTGGCCGTGTGTTTCCACAGTGTCTGCTGTGCAGTGTTTATGGAGGATCATCCACTGGGATGTACAGCTGGAGGCTCCAATCACACTTGTTTGCAATGAGGGAAAACAAAGTAGCCCTAGAAGCGGTAATCTGAAAGTGCAGGATTGGGTGGCGTGTAGATAAACGGCTCAGTGTCCCTGACTTGGTGTAAGCTTCTGTTAGAATTCCTGCACACCCTTTTTTACTCCATCCTTCAATAGCAGAGTGTTATGTTAAAACCATAGCTGAATTCTGCCTATAAAATCAATTGTTTTTTTATTGTAACCAAGCGGCTTTCAGCTTAAAGAGTCATTTAGCTAACAATGTCTTGCAGCTTTTATCAGTTTTCACGCTTTCAGTGAATGGCCTAATCCTTTAAAAAATGTCAAATCCGTCTTAGTGGCTATAGTAGCAGCTCCACTCCTTAAATTGGTTCAAAGGGCAAGCTAAGCTTCACAAAATTAAATAATCTGCTGTAGAAACTGAGATCTCTGTCTGATTTGCTGTAAATGTTCCACAAATTCAGGCTCCGAGACAAAAACATTTGGTCAAAAATCTTTGTCAAACTTTCCAAGAACAATCCCATTTCCCACAGTATGCTTTCTCAGGAAGGGTGTGGGCTGCTGGGGTATAGCTTTAGTCAAGCGCCACAGAAAAAACAGACAGCCTGTTGTGCCCTGCAGCCATGATTGGACTGAGCACTACTGAGAGAATCAAAGCGATAATGGGCATCTTAACATGTAACAAATGAATAGGGGTGTCAATAAGCTTTATAAGGATACATTATTATATTGATTTGTTTGGATAATAATACGCTGAATGCTCATATTACATAGCCTGTAACAGTACAATTTCTGTTCAGTTCACCAGTTTTCTATTGAAATAATGGAATACCAGCTATTTTCATTGATATAAACTCACAAATAATTTTTTGGACATTTTTTTAAGTTTTTACAGGCATCAAATCTTAAAAAAAACATAATAAAAGCAATAATAATACTACTAGTAATAATAATAATATTAATGGTTGGTGACTTATGGACTGCAGTCTTGTGTCTTATTAATTTCAAATAAAGGTGTTTCTCAAAGATGACTATGTGGATTAATGTCCTGGGTTTGTATTAATGTGATTGAATTGTTAGTCATTTTATCGATGTGGATTGATTGGATTGTTACATCACTAATATCTGACTTTGATTTTTTTTTATTTATCTTGTGATTAAGCTTAGAAAGTTTTCCACCATGTGTTATTTACTGATTTGCCAATGAGGCCTTCACTGCTTTATGGTTTTGTGCAGCAGCTATATACATCACATCTGAAGTGGTTCAGGTGCACGGACATCCCCAATCTCCTCTTCCATACTGTACACTTCCCCTGATTGTGACCAGCACTTACCGAGGCAGGGGTCAAGAGGATTTTCACTGATTACAAACAAAGAGCCATCAGAGATTAGCCGATCCTTAACAAACTCTCACATTACCCCAAGCATGAAGACTGGTCAAGTAACATCCTGAAGTCTTTAACACATAGAAAGACGGATATTTAATGTTTATTTGCATGTATTTATAATGAGGATGTTTTGTGAAGGGCAATATAAAGCTGCAAATTAATCTGTAATCTGGGTCTTTTATGCAGAATATTCAACCCATGAGAACACATGCAGTTCATTGTATTTAGTTTAATAACCAATTCTTTTTTAGGTTGAATTCTGAAGTCGGTAACACCAGGAATTTTGTTGCATCTCCAGGCAACATAAGGCTCAGTGCTGGATCAGCAGGTGTGACGGAGTGCAGCTTTTCCTCCCTGTGATGGCCTCATGCCAGGCCAGTGGAGGCTTGTTTAAGCTGCAGTAAGCTCTGTTTCCACCCTGCATGTTAGAGCCTGAGCAAAATTACAGCCCCCACCTCAAATCTTTTTACAAATATGGTCACAACAAAGTAGTCATTAAGGGCCAGTCGGCACAGAGACAAGATTAGGTTAATCCAAAAATGTATTTTGTCGTTTAGCTGCTGCATCCTCATGAATCCTGCACTTTCGGCAGATGAAACGATAACTTTTTATTTCTGGTCCCAGGGTGTGTGTGTGTGTGTGTGTGGGTGTCCGTCTGTATGTCCAAACATGTGCAGTCTATTGTACAACATAGTTTAAAAATGAAGTTGTAGAAATCATTTGTTTTGTAATAACATATTTTGCCTGTGGGTGGCAGTAACACGATGCCGATGCTTAGAGGTTTTTCCATTTTTTTACCTAAGTCTTTGTCTTTTCTAGGTTCTCTAACTGTGTTTGTCTCAGTGCACAAATTTTTATATTCAATCAGACACTTCCTGGTTGTAAAAAAAGACTCTTGTAAGGATTATTGCAGATTTACATATTCATATTTTGGATGCACTGATTTATGATGTGATTATTGTATGTTTTGATTTCTGATTCCTTGCAGTAAAATCTGAAAAGCCGCTCTGCTGGATCGGAACCATATATTAAACAATAAATCCAGCCAACATGCATCCGTTTGTTTTTAAGCTTTCCAAGCTGTTTGGCACCGTTGGGTATATTTAAACATTTTAGTGTGTGTGTGTGTGTGTGTGTGTGTGTGTGTGTGTGTGTGTGTGTATATGTGTGTGTGTGTGTGTGTGTGTGTGTGTTAGTTGCAGTGTGTGCTCATTCCACGCCTGGTAGCTCCACTACAAAGTAAAGGAAGAGCTGCCACTCAGGAAGATTGGCCATTTTCTTCTCCGGGGATAAATAAACTATCTTGAAAGGAAGGGGATGTGGCTGTGTTGTGTTTGTTTTGGGAAGGGTAGGAGCAACCTGTGTGTGAACTTGGAATTTTTCCTAGTAGCGGTAAAAGTAAACAGTCTTGAATTATTACTAGAAGTAACAGTTAATATTAGGTGTCATGCTGCTTGATTTATATTAGAAGCTATAAAATATACAGTACCCTGTATACAGGAGAAGTAAGGGTTTCCTCTGTTGCAGAATTCTCTGGTTTATTTCTTGTTTATGATAACAAGAAATAGATTTCATGCATTGTCTCCTTTGGAAACTTGTTCTCCATGTAGCCTTATTTATGTGTTTTCAGGCATTAATGGCTTGTTTAAGGTCACTCACACCATCTTCATACATTAAGTTGTAAGTCTGGGCATTGATTAGGCACCTGCACCTTCTTTTTCTATTAGTCATTCAGATGGGGACTTGTTGGTTTGCTTTGGTAAATTGTTATGCATCATAACAAGTGCACTTAAGGTTAAAGTCACTGATGGCATACTAAAGAAAAAAGAGGAATTAATGATTTATTTGATCTAAATGATTGATAATAATTTAGATTTAATCAGTGAAGCCAAGTCACCCAGTTCCTGAAGCATCAACGCATCCCCAGACCATCCCAACCGTTATTAGCCTGCTCTTAGGCTAATAACAGATGGAACTGAGCATGCATTATAACACGTTCCTCTTCTGCATCACAATTTTGCCCAGCTTCTGTCATATTGTTGAACCCAATTACGTTACCTTACCTCGAGCAAGTGAATTTTTGCAGGGTTTAACAAGTAACCTCCTGGATGAGTGGTCGGTACATTCTTAGTTACTTTGGTGGTGCTGTCACTCCTAGAATGGTTCATCTTGTTTAATTTCCTTTTGTTTGGATACTTGTGGTTCGTTGGAGCCACTGAGTCTTAGCTGTACATTTGTAAGCCTTTCCATACTGATTTGGGAAAGTTGTGTTGATTTTGGGCATCTTGTAGTCTATTTCATGCTATGAGAAAGGTTCTGTTTAAGTGTTTTTTTTTTTTCCCCAATATATAGGTCTGACCCCCTTGATAAATGGAATTACTGTGTAAACATTGTACTATATATATTATTATTTTTTTTATTGTAATGTTCTGATTTGCTCGATGATTAAGGAGAAACAATTAGAGGGAAACAAGATAAATAAAGAGTTTTGCTCTAATAAGTAGGTTAATACTTTTCATGGCCCTTTACTTTCCATGTAAAACATGCGGGATGTCTTGGTTTTGTTGACATTCCAAGCCTATCTTTGCAGCCCACCCACATGTGTAGCTGCAGGGCTGTACCCACAACAAAAAAACTCTGGGAGCTGATGTGAGTTTTTCCTCCTAAATGTCTTTGTGAAAGCCCAAATGGGTTAATATTACCCCTGGTTTGAAGCTTCACAGATAAAACTGAACTTGTTTTACCTTTGATTCTGAATTTAGATAAGGCCTGTTTTAGTTTCCACAATATTTTCCTGATATTTTTTATTTTTTTATGATAGTGGGCAGAGAGAGGGGGCTTTGTAATGACATGATTGACTCGCACATCAGCAGGAAACAGCCACTTCCCTTTAGCATTCCCTAGAGGGTTCCAGCTGGTAACCATCTCTCTTTGATCAACCATCCTGCTGGTTTTGTGGGTGATGTTTCTGCAGTCCACCTCTAAGGGTTCTCTCTCTCTGGACAGAAAAGCAAAAACACAAATATCTCCCTTTAGAAACTGCATGAGAACAGGACCGGCTGTAGACTTGACCTTCACTCTAAAGAGGCTCTTTAGATGAGATGGCAGCTCAATCTAAACTCCCCTTTGCCTACTTGGAGACAGACAGGGATATTTCTGTCTTTTTTGTGTCCACTCCTTAGTGTGAAACAGGAAGCTCAACTTGACTCCTTTTAGCAGCTTTGATCTCTCTCTCTGCTCCACCCAGTGCTTTGCTGCTATACACAGCCTAAAATAGTTGTTTTAGTTCCTACTGGCCATTTGAGACTCCAACATGGTGCAGATGTGACCACCATTAAGGTTCAACTAGAGGAGAGAAATAGGGGCTAGTCTGTTTACAATAAGTTGGATTTGAATAAAACTTCCAAAACACCCCAAATAATACTGAATCTCTTTACAAAGATGAAAAACATCGCTCGTGCAAACATTTTGCACAAAAATATATGCTTGTCTTATTTGAGTTTGATTACAGTAAATATAGTGTTTCAATATATATAAATATTTCCTTTTAATATTGTGCAGATCAGTAATTCACTGTTTTAATATTGTAGCCACATGTTGCATAAAAGAGATAATGCTGGGTGCAAAACCCTTCACTTCATATATGACTTGAAAGCTGAAATTGTATATGATGATTTGTCCATTAAGTCAGAAGAAAAGTCTGTAATCTGTTTCTTTCAGACCTTCCTATACAGGGATTTAAAATCTAGCTCTGTGGAAAACTCTGCCTGTAATTTAGCACAGTAGAGCTTGCCCACCTCAGCATTTAAGTATGTGTACTTTTTGCATCAGTTCTACTCCTAAATTGTTACTCTGCAATTGGAAAGTTTCTCATTTAAAATTACATAATAAATTACAGTCCAAGCACTTGCAGAAAGTTTAAGCCACTAAATATGAACAGCAAAGATGTCCACCAAGTGTGAAAGTGCACTTACGGGTATTCAATTGATTACAGGCAGCATGTGTCACACTCGGTTGAATAGAGCTGCTTTACACAAGGGCTAGAGAGAAGAAAAAAAAGAAATTTATATTAAAGCTTAGGGATTTACAAACGACATAATTAATTATTGGATTATTGTAAAACCCAAGATGACATTCAAAGGCATATTGACTGTTCACACAGCACCTGCAGTTAGTATTTTAATGTTACAGTAACATCCATCCATCCATCCATTTTCTTACACGCTTGTCCCGAGTGGGGTCACGAGGGGTGCTGGTGACTATCTTCAGCAGTCAATGGGCGAGAGGCGGGGTACACCCTGGACAGGTCGCCAGTCCATTACAGTAACATCCATTTTTGGAAATTGTTCATCTCTGTCCTTTGAACAATCACTAAAAATGTGCCTCTCTATTAAAAAAGTAAATTACTGCAAAATACAGTCCTGTGGAAAAATGATGACTTAATATTGTCTTATCCTTTTTATTTATATCTGAATTATTTCAATAAACATCTAAAATTTAGTCTGGTTTAACTAATTAAATTACTATATTACATCAAACAGACTGCCTCATTTGTGGTTGTTTTTGGGCTGGCAGGTTGCCACTCTCTGCTCTGCTTCTGATAAATAAAGGGAGCAGATTGTACTCATCTTGCCCTCGTGGGGTCCTCATTTGCTTCTAACTCTGATCATGACCTGGACTTTCTCTTCCTGTGACCAACTCATTAACTGCCACCAGCCTGTTGAAATATCATCCGTCTTTTCAAGCCAATCCCCAGTCTGTTCAGCCTACCACCAGCCTGTTCAGCCCTCCACCAGCCTGTTCAGCCCTCCACCAACCTGTTCAGCCTCCCACCAACCTGTTTAGCCTCCCACCAACCTGTTCAGCCCTCCACCAACCTGTTTCAGCCTACCACCAACCTCTTTAGCCCTCCACTACCCTGTTTAGCCTACCACCAATCTGTTTAGCCTACCACCAACCTGTTTAGCCTACCACCAATCTGTTCAACCTGTTCAGACATCATTTGCCTTTTTAAGCCAATCCCCAGCCTCTCCAGCCTACCACCAGCCTGTTTAGCCATCATCCACCTTTTGAAGTCTGCCACCAGCCTTTTCAGTCTACATCTCTTGTTAAGTCGATCATATCCACTGTTATTAATAAAATGTCTAATGGCAGCGCCAATCTTTGGTTGGCTCATCAGGTTCTCTGTATGATCCGTAACATTACGAAAATTCTACATTTTAGATATCCCATAACCTGATATCTACTTTAACTTCCCTTACATTAAATAACTGGAGCAATCTGCTTCTTATCGGTTTTATGTTTTATTTTTATAGAGTTTTGTCTTGGCTAGAATGGGATTTGGTTTTGTTTTTTTAAAATGGTTTCACCTTTTTTTTTTTTTTTTGTGGGCTGCTCAGTGGCACAGTGGGTAGTACTGCTGCCTTGTAGCAAGAAGGTTTCAGGTTCGATTCCCCGGCCCCGGGTCTTTCTGCATGGAGTTTGCATGTTCTCCTTGAGCATGCGTGGGTTCTCTCCAGGTACTCCAGGTATTCCTCCCACAGTCCAAAAACATGACTGTTAGGTTAAGTGGCCTCTCTAAATTCTCCTTAGGTGTGTGTGTGAATGGTTGTATGTCCTGTCTGTCTCTGTGTTGCCCTGCAATGGACTGGCGACCTGTCCAGGGTGGACCCCGCCTCTCGCCTGTAGACAGCTGGAGATAGGCACCAGCACCCCTCACGACCCCACTTGGGATAAAGCGTGTCAGAAGATGGATGGATGGTCTCACATTTTTGTCCTTTGTTCTCTGATACACTGTTTCTTTGCTGGCCATGTTAAGCCCTGCTGTGGCAAAGCACCCCCAAAACTTCCCTTATTGTACACACCATGTGACAATTTAACTTGAACAGTCTTTCTCTGATTGTCCGCTTACATTTTCATACTGTAGCAAAAGCCTTCAGTAGGTTTAATGATATATCTAGAATAGTTGCAGACTTTTTTTTTTAGCACTTTACGGTCTGCTTTTGAGATTGACTTGGTTGTACAGCCAGACCTTGGCATGATGGCACTTGTTTTAAGTGTCAAAATTCCTATATTGGCCTTAATAAAGTCAACTGGCATAAATGTGTTTGTCAGTTAACAAAGTTTCCTGGTGATTTAAGCATTGGTACAATCTTCATTTCACCAGATCTTTGACCCTCTGTGAAATATGGTGAAGTTGTGCTAGAATCGCTTCCTTTGATCCCTTTCAATCTTACCATGGTTTCAGGAGATGGGTTAGGCTAGATAACTATGTGAAAGTAAGAGCAGTCAAATGGCCTTGAAAATACTTCATAACGAGCCCATAATTATGGAACCTGATGTTACCATTTTGTTTTTGTTTTTTTTGATGGGGGTGTAACCCAGTTTATTCCTCTAGAAAACAACAAAATGATGGCTTGTATTTGAATGCTTTTGTTTTATTTTTGCAGAAAATGGAATGGGAGTATCCCATGAACACACTGAATGCTCACATATTGTTGCAGGCATGTTCTTACAAGCATATGTTAATTCTGTGCCCCTGAGCGGGATTATTTATGATTGCCAGCTGTGTCACTTTAAACAACGTTTACTTGTGGTCAGACAAAATGTCTTTCTCATACCCATGATGTTGCTCAGCACTAGCAACTAGTTTGGACTCATTACTTTGTACATCATTTTTAAATTAAACAAGAAAAATCTCTGTTTGCCTATGCAGTTTCCAAAAGGGAGATTTATGACTTTTCAGCTTCATAGCAGATTACTTCTTGTTGTTCTATATAAACCCTTCAAATCAGTTTTAAAATGGCAAGAGGAAAGAGGCTGGATTTGCACTGTGAAAGAAGGGATGAGCTTAAATCAAAGATGTGTTCTTTAAACAATCAAGGTCCCTCATTTCCCCCTGTGAGTTTTGCTGAATGCTTGTTCATTCACAGACTCAGCAGCTCTCCTCTGCAGTTCGCAGCCTCCTGCTTTCATATGTAGTTCACTGTGTCAAGCAGTGCTGAAATATTAACACAGCAGCAGCATGAGGGGAATCATGCTCACATTTAGCACAACATCATGCTCTCCACTGCTCTCTCCAGATGAGCACTCGCTGTGAATCATGATTTGTTTGGATGAAATTACATGTATGTGTTAATATCACAGATATTTTAATAAAAAAAAAATATATATATAATAGTAAAATATTTATATTGTTTTGTTGCTGAAAATCCCTTTCTTTTCATTTCTTTTGGGACAGTTGTTGCTTTCTGTTAGGAGATGATTGAGGGTCTGTGTGCAGAAGAAGGAAGGAAAAGTCGGGGGGAAAACAAACCATGATGAACATGACCCCATTTCCAGGATGTCATGAGCTACTTTCTGCTTGGCTAGATCATTAGAAGCACAAACCCTTTTATAGAATAACTTAATAGAAAATATGTCCTGATCCAGTTTATGGTTTTAAATTGTAAGCAGATATACATTTTAGAATTATATGCTTTTTCCTGTAATACTTTTACTACCATTAAACTACTTTGTCTACCTTACATTTCCATAAAGACGGAAGATATGTTGCATTAAAATAATAAAGTCCCCACTTACTTGTAATATCCATTTTTTAAAAATAGTAATTTGATATTTAATGAACTCCTACGTATCCTAGGCATTTCTAATTAATTTACAGTGGTGTTGAAAATGTATTTCTTTTGGGGTTTTTTTTGTGAATTTTGCAGGCAAAAGGTTGTTAAAAAAAATAATAATACTAAAGGTAATTTGTAGTTTATTTTGATTAATATTTGAATGCATTTTGGCAAACTGACTGTTACAGATAGATTTGGAGTTATATGAGAACACGTTCTAAAGCACACTCTGAAAAGCTGGCAAGAAATCTCTTTCTCCTCTCTATATATTTATCAATGCTGTATACAGAATTAGATATCCAGCTCAACTGTGATATATTTTTTGGGGACAAGCTTTTAACAAAATTAGCACCTTATGTCTCACAGGAGGTCTACCACATGTTTGCTACTATAACTTTGCTTCAGGCTTGTAAGAGGGTGGAGGATGCACAAATAACTTCATAATTTGTTTTGAGTAGTGGTTGATTTTTAATGAGCATATATGTGCAACAGACAAGTTGCATCACACAGCTTTTAACATAATATTCCGCTGTGGCGGGATTCAGATGTCTCAGCAGCAAGGAAAATGGGCAATACAGACACACAGATGGTTATAGATTATGAAAAAGAACAAAAAAAAAAAGAAAGAAATTGAGAAAAACATCTTGGAAAGAAATATGACTGTCAGAAATAAAATCAAATGAGAAATAAAATGAAAAATCAATAGCTGATGTTCTTTGAAGTCACCAATTTCTTTGCAAATAACAATTTTTGGTCAGGTAGTAATGCTTACTGTAATTGTAGCATGCAATTTCTAGATCATTTCACTGTAGCATGTAATTGTAGATTATAAACCTTTGCTGTGGGAAGTAAGGATTTAAGAGACATTGCACTTTAAAGCTCAGTTAAATTGGAGAAGCTGAACACATTTTGGACTGATTAGCATTGGTAGCATTGTTAGCATTTTTTTTTTTGCACTGAAATGAAAGCTAACATTTAAATGGCAAGTTCAGATAGTGGCCAGAAAAAAGAAATAGAAATAATAAAGAAACTTTCTGTAATTTTTTAAGCCTTGCTGTTACTGCTGAAGCACTCAGTGGCACATCTGAAATGTCTCTTTTTAACTCTGACCAGCTTCCTTCAGCTTCGCGGATTAACATTTTTTTGGATTCCTCATTAACAGTCCACAGGCTTTTCACTGAAAGGTCGTTCTTACAAGTGAATTATATCTTGGGGTTTTCCAAAACCTCTGCATGATTCTGTTTTGCTGTTCCACTCCCTATATCTGTGTGCTTGGCAGAACAGGCAGTTTTGATCAAGTGCAGCTAATCCTTTGCAAAAAAAAAATAACCCCCTGTTTGATGTCTTGGCCTGCAAGCTTAAAATCCTCCCATGTCCTGGTCTTGTTTTGGAAACACAGATTTCTGTTAAGATTGAGCTGGATATCTACCAGAACTAAGTTTCAGAGCACTTAGTTTTGTACTTATTTTTTTGTCTGATCTAATAAAAAAATGTATGCTTTTAAAATGTTGGTTGCAGAATGAAGCATTATAAATGTATGTGATTCATTATGATTCTTTTTTTGTTGCACTGCGTTTCTCCCCCCAGCTTGAACTAAATAAGCATTCAGCCATATTGCTGTTTGCCTGACCGTGGACCAGACGTTCCCTCTGGATATGAACCATTGCAATACGGTCTAACTCGTATATCTAACAATTACTCACACTTTACTCAAATTATTCAAGCTTTATATGGAAAATATGGAATGAATACATCAGCTCTAAATTACAAATATTAAAGAAGAGGAAAGAAATGTAAAATACAGTAGAGAGCAAGGAAGCGTCTGAGTGAGTGAGACAGATGCACGCACACACACTGCGGCGGAGCTCAGCATTAGACTGTGCAGCATTGGAGCTCTCACAGCATCCTTCTCTCCCCCCATCATCCCTCACTCTCTGTGCTCTGCCTCACTCACTCGCTGTATCTCATCTGCTGACTGAGGTATTCCTTCATGCACACACTGGGGCAGCTCACAATTACAGCCTAAAGGGACTCCTCCGTTTTCTGAGTGCATAAATTTTAATCCTTTTGGACTCATCTGCCCGGAAACTGGCTTCCCTCCTTTATAAAAACAAAAGCAAAACTCTGGGTTAGTGGGGATCTGAGCTGCATCATGGACCAGCGTGCAGCAGGGGGAGATGAGGGAAACTGGCTCACCAGCGGGCTCTCCTGAATGATGCCAACTTGGATGTGGAGGAATGGGGTGCACCACCAGCGCTGTCGTTTTTGACGGGCTACGAACTGTCTTGGAAAGGAACTGCAGCGGCTACATCTGCAAGGAAGCTGCTGAGCCTCCAGGGCCATCTGAGGCTGAGAGGGCGCTGAGTCGGAGAGAGTCGCACATCATACCAACACCTAGAATACTAAAGGTGTGTCTTCACTGGAAATAGTTGCATTTCTTAACTATCAAAACTCAGTTTTTAATGCATAAATAAAATGACTTAAATTAAAATATCACACATATGTTGACGTATGGTTGAAGTAGAAGCATTTTTTTTTTCAGAAAAATCCCATCCATTGTATTACAACTGTTGAATTAAATGAAAAAGGTGAAAAACAAACAAAAAAAACATTTGAAAACGACTATCATAAAATGTCTGCTGCTTAAGTCAACAAAGTAGTACTGAAAAAAAAGACAATTTGAGTTCATGATTTGAAAGCAACTCATTAAAAGCATTTAGCTTTTTTCATAAAATAGTATCATACTTAATTGATACAGCAAGGTTTTGTGGACATAAGTACAACAAGACAACATTTATGATGAAGCAACATATTTTAGGGTTTTACAGAACAAAACCCTGGATGGGAGTAAAAAGTACAGCAATGCTGAGTTAAATTTTTTGTTTCTGCTATCTATGCTGAAGCAAAAGCAGAAAATGCTTATAAGATTGCATATTTCCAAGCACTTATGCTATCACATTTTGCAGAGTTATGGCTGCAACATTCTGGTTTCCATGTGAGTAAGCATTCAGTAGTGAAGTGTGTGAAAAGTAGGGCAGTAAGATGGTTGAGGGTTGCCTCCTGTTAAGCGCTGCATGAGTTAAAGCCACTTGAAGGCTGGGAAAGAAGTAGAGAGGTTGAGAGGGGGGGGACAGTAAGCTCTGTGTCTGCTGGAAATCAATCACTGCTCTTCATCCTGAAGCCGGCAGGCTTGGCGGCGGGGCTTCTGCTGCTCTGTACCAGCTTGTCTTTCCCCTCTTGTTTGTGTTGACTTAAAATGATAGTGCGTGTTTGCGTGCGTGGCGATGTCTTGTTCTCATCGGGTCCTCATCGGATTGAATGTAGAGTGCTGAATGTCAGTAGCCTGGATGATGGCAGGGAATTGGGTCAAGGACACGCTGGCTTCCTTTGGACCAGCGAGGATCTTATCGTCCAGAAAGCAGGAGTTAATCCTCTATCAGTATTTACAGCCTTTGGCGTCGATAGCTGAATGTGTGCTGAGAATCTGCTGCAAGCAACATCACAAGAAATTTAGAAAACAAATATTACTTGACTAAATCATAGATAATATTGGGGAAAAAATATTTGTTCTCTCTTTGCATTTATCGGAATAAAAACTTGTATTGTCAATTCTTTTTTTAAACCCAGTTGTTCTGTCTCTGGATGCTGGAATATGGAGCATAGACATTACTTCAGAAGCTATGAGATCTTTCTCATAAACATAATCTACCCGTAATGGCTGTATTTTTAATTGAAGAACTATAATGTACTCATGAGGAATGTACTTTAAAATATGAGATGCCAAATGAGAACACGTTTACATGATTCTTGGTGAGGCGATAAGATTACAGGCTAAGTTTGCATGACATCAAGCAGAAAACATTTACAGATTACAGATTAGATGCTGTTTGCCCTCCACTAGAGTTTCCTGTTTATATTGTATTACAGTCGGAGTTCATATCTCTTTGTAAATATCCAGCTTCCATGATATCTCTGAACGTGTGGCATTTTTTAGTTTTTCACTGCCTGCATATAATAATTAAGGGGAATCTTGGTGTTAAGCAAGATCCTTGTCTGGGCAGAGATGTACATTAAAGAAAACCCCCTTTCCCGACTCAAATAGATTATCTTCAATCTTTCATTTAAAATAGAGACGAGCACATTGGTGGGTGTTTTGTCTAAACTGGTATGAATTTGGTCTGATTAAGAAATCCAGATAATTTGAAAATTAAAATCAAATTTTAAATTCAGGCTTCTTTGTGTTTTTTTCCAAATACTGTAGACTGTGCAAGAACATTTTTGTATATTACATACTCCACCAACACTATGTGTCCCACTATTCAGAATGCAACCTTTTAGAGTTCTACTTCACCCAGGGTGCCTAGTTATAGTTTCTTTTTACTGCCTTATTGAAAAACTTCCAGAGCTTTAAAGCTAAATTTATACCCGACATGCTGTCACTGCATAACTGCTTGTAAGTATTACAGCGATGACACAATAATGACATTTTTTTATCTGACGCCAAACCTAAAATAAATTTCTCTTATCTCACCCAAGTATGTCAGATGTTTTGAAAATTACACTAATATCTAATCATTTTATCTGACTGGGAAACTCATATAGGATTGAAATTTTATTCCCTAAATTCCGCCAGGACTTAAATAAGTATAAAACAGAAAAGTGATGTCATGGCAAGAGTATTATAACAAGTCCTGACACATCGGAAGGCTGAACTTCACCCTCATATTCCCAATGTTATTATACTATTCAGAACAGGTGTGCATAAAAAATTGAAATAGTTTCTTGACGCTCTGTAATGTTCTCATCATTTAACACCTTTCACAGTGTTTTAGCATACATAAAAAAAAAACTATGTGAAAGATCTTGCTTTCAGTTTCTTGTGACTTTAAATAACTATGACTATTTTTTAAACACATTTGAAATTATTGTGTGAGCTGCTTTCATGGTTTTAGTTTCACATTGCCTTTTTGATAATAGGACTCTCATGGTATTCAAGTACCTTTGTCAATTAACAGAAAAGCTGGAAACGAAGAAATATAACTAGATCTAAATAGCTGCACAATGCATGTCATTCTAGTCATAATAAGAATTGCAGCATCTGCATCCTTGATATCTGGTCGGCTCTTGAATGTCATGTGGCATGCATTTGCAGTCTGAATGTGTACATTATTTTTGTCCAGTGAGAAGGAAATTCTCACTGCTGTTTTATACTCATGCATTATATGAATCTCGGTGACCAAATGCTTGTGGAGATTAGCGGTAAAAAGTCATGTTACATAAAGGAAGAGTGGAGAAGTTTTGGGCTGGCTGTAGCTTTTGTCAGTGCATTGTTAAACAATTTTATTACGTTTGCATATTTGTCAAATATGCACGGCATAAAAGTTATGGTACACCACATTTCTTTTTATAATATAGAAAAAACATCTGCTGAATTTAGTAGAAGGGCTTAATGTACAAACATCCTATTTTTTTTTTACAGTGAATCATCTTTGTGGTGTAACAGTATGTGCTCAACAAGCAATTACATGTGCTTCTCTCAGCCTTTCTGCTCAGGTTAGTTGCTTAACTCTGGTGTTGGTTAGTTTTCTTCATCAATAAGTAGCACAGAACCAGAGAAAAACTTTTTTTTTCCCCTAAGGTTCAATCTCTGACAACATTTAACTGTAGAAAAGGTATGGTGGAAACTTTTTGTTGTTGTAAATCTGCACACTTTCCAAATCTTGGTCGCAGTGATTGGCTCCATGCATAGTAAACAGAAATATTCAAGATTATTTCATAAAATACACAAGTTACTTGCAATAACACCTGGCGTAGTCCCACAAAAATTCACGTTTACATAAAGTATAAATGTAAAGGATCATAAGTTAAAAGCTACTTTTTATTCATGAGTCAGTAAAGTGTGGAAGATGAAGTTGTAAACAGGCTAGAGGATGGTGTGTCTTGGAGCAGCGTACAGTGGGATGGTGTGTTTACTTACATTCCACGTTACACCCTGTTTTGCTCTGGCTCTAAGGTCCTGTTATGTAACCCAAAAGGTCAGCTATACTCCCATCCCACAGTTTGATCCCTGTGGATAATATCTTGCTAATACACAAGTTTAAGCATTTTGTTATTCAATTTTTCGAATTAATTAAACACAAAAATAAACCAGAAGAAGTTCAAAATTAGCCGATTTTATATCTACGGTTTAAACATCCTTGCAGTTATGCGGTAATATCTTTACTGTAATAAATATACTGTGGTAATACGATGGTAAACGTGTGTTACAGACTCATTCAGTTATTGCACATGATGTGGCTTCATGGATTACAATTTTTCTGCATCTCCTCCCTGTTTTTGTCACAAAAACCAACCAGTTATAATGAAACCAAAGCCAAGGAATACTCCACATTGCAGAAAAACACACAAAAAAAAACTCCTAAAGGATTAGACACCCTGTTGAGTAAGCCAATGAGTTGCATAAGTCCGAACTGACGTCTTAGTCTCTCATTAGCTCAACAATTGGTATGAATGAGAGGAAGTGCACTGGAAAATCAGTTTGATTATTGAGTTACGCTTATATTTATTACCTTCAGTTCCTTTCCTCAGACAAAAGGGCAGAGCAAGTTGCCATTAAAGAACAAATCACTTACAGATGAAACCAAATATTTGAATAAACATAATAAAATATATATTTTTTCTCACTGTGACATGAAATCAGAAAAAACTTCCCCTTAAGCTAGAATGATCTAAATTATCTCCATTCACTAAATGATAGATCATGGTGAGAGAGCATTAGTACCTATTAAAAAGAAGTGTTTGCACTTTTGAGTGTATACCCTTTTTATTCATCAAAGAATCTTTGGGGCCTTTTTGGAGCATATAACAGTGGGAAGGTGGAGCAGCTTGCCCCCACCGTTGCTTTAAGCTCAACTTGGGCGTGAAAAGATAACATCCTCCCCTGCAGTGGCCCACTGGAGGAATCTGTAAGTCAGGCCCACTACTCACTTGGCTAGACGGGGGCTACTTGTGTTGGAATGCCCCTTGAGCAGTTGCATCAACAAGCAATGGGACCTGAAGGTGGACCCACTTTCAGACCTATTATCTTCTTTTATTATGACCGAGTGGAAGCAGAGCAAGGGTAAAATGTTAAGGGATTAATAATGCCACAGCCCTTGGTTCTTAGTATTAAAAGGCTGTAAATTTCATTAGTTTATTTCTATGATTGGGGATATAATAAACCTAAAAGTCCCATTTTCTTCTGGTTTGTTTCTCCTGATGGCACTCTCTGAATGATCAGGCTGTAATACTTGGGGATTTTCTTTTGTTTTTCGGTAAAAATGCAGGTGAACTGTTTATGGACAGATGTATGTATATCTATGTGGGTGAGAGGGTGTTTAACTCCCTCTGGCTGCACACATGAGTGTAGGAGGGGCCGTCTCCTCAGGCTGGGTGTGAGTCCACTGCCTCCAGTCAGACTTCTCTCAGCTGAGCTGGAGCTCCAGTCTGTGAGGAACTACAAACTTTTTTTCTTGACACAAAAAGGGATTTGTTTTCTTTAATGATATGTTCACAGAGACGCTTTTTTGCGTATTTAAGACAGGAATTTCTCATCAGAGCTGTTGACAATGCAAGGGAAAACTGGTAAAGCTCCAAAGAAGGAGCTGGTCATTGAGAGCCCACAGCAATACAAGAATCCTGCTGAAGTGGAAGTAGATTCAGTGCCACAGGTGGTGGTAAGTTATGCATATATATAGCGAGATATATCACATATATACTGAGTATTTGCTTTAATTTATCAGCTTAACTCTTCTCTATATGCAATGCTACTAAGATATAACAACAGTTATAAGGCAGGTGTCATGTGAGCATCTCATTCTTTCGATCTTTCTCACTACCCACAATGTTGCCAAGTCACATTTAAAATTTGCAACGCTAGCACCAGCTCACTGATATGCTGAACTTTCACCAACACTTTACTACCCGCATAGAAGGAAGCTCTGTGTTTATTTTTATAGATTGCATTGGGCTGTAAAAGATTTTATTTGGCTCAAAAGTCAAAGATGATGACAGTGATAATTTCCCTCCCAGAGATGAAGGTGTGCAGTGATTTGGGCTCCGCAGAGTCATTTGAGCAGTTCTTGGCTGATTCTATCGGCCAGTGGAGAGGCACTACACAGCACCATTGTTTCAGGCTGTAAGTGATGGGAGGAGTAGGAGCTTCAGATAAACAGCTGCTGGATGTTGGGAGCAAATGGAGGAGACTTTGATATATTCCCCCCCCCCCTCCTTTTTAATCTTCTTGACCCAGTTAAGAGTGCAAATTTTGAAAACCACCTGATGTTTATTTTTTTTCCATATTTCTGGTCAAACTGTTCAGTCATATAAAGAATGTCTGTTACAGTCAATTTGTATAATTGTAGTTGGCTTTTAGTCTGGATTTAAATAGGTCAATAAAGCATATTAATGTGCTCTGATCTAGACTTTTCTATTCTGATTTAGGCTGCACTTTTAGGGGTTTTGTCCTGCTAGAAATAGGGTATTCAGGATGATGCCCAGTGTTTGATATCCCCCTCCAGATAGCTTGTGGCAACCTCACCTTGTCATTAGCTTCTTTCAACATTAGTTTCCCTCTCCCTACTTTTCCAGAAAAGCAAGATTTGCAAAGTGCACATTTCCCTCTGTAGCTCTTTCAGAGTTACCATGGGCCTCTCTTGGATGCTACTTTGCATAATGCCTTGTTTGTTGCCTTCATGCATAGGCAGGTGGACAGCCATGTATTTGCAGGTTGCAGGTGTGCCGTAGTTTCCTTTTCGGGAGATGGATTTAACAGTGCTTAAAGAAATGTTTTAATTATTGGATAGGTAAAATAAAATTACTTTTAACTTCATATGAAAAACAAGTGCACAGAAGTATATTACTTTCCTTTTACTTCATGGTAATGCCTTACTTTGTGTTACGGCTATCATCAAATCCCTGTGAAACACCACAAAGATTTTGGTTAAAACATTAGAAAACCTTTTTCTTTAATACTTTGTTCTGTACTCCAATGTGTTGAAACACAAAAGCTGCAACATTTTGGGGGGTATTTTCTGCTGCAACCATATGGTATCTACCCCCGAAATACTCTGTTTGTTTAAATGAATGCCAGGAAGTTGAAACTATTCTACTCATGATGGTCAGGTCTTTTGGTTGAGAGATGACAAAGCTCCTTCAAATGCATGTCCATTGTCTTACTCAGTGCTGAGTTGACCACTTAGATCCACTGAGAAAAAGAATTTGTGGTTCAACCCAGAATGAGCAAAACAAAAAGCAAAACAGAGCAGCTTCAGGTATGAATCACTGATAGGAAGAGGTTATTGTAACTATTACGGGGTCAAATCTTTCACTTTTAGAGACACTTGGTGTTGGGGTTTTAAGTCCTGCAGACTAAGGTTCAGTGGCTTATCGCTCTCATAGTTTGTCTTGGTGTCAGGGTGTGGAATGTGTAGACTTGTTGATACTTCAATCCTTTTCCTTTTTAGATAGGCCTGCCATAAAAATACCTTGTATATGGTGTTAGTAAAATCCCTGATTCTGTGGTATTAGTCAGGCTTTTTTCCTAAACATTTGCTTGGTTTAGAAAGCAAGGTATTGTGTAGCTGCTGTACCCAGAACACCTTGTCTGATTGTGTCAGTAGACTTATGGGGGATTTATAGGTGAGACACAGATCAGGCAACACCTTATCTTTTAGATACACGAGTTACCGGTTTTACACGCAGAAATCTCAGTATCCATCAGGTCACCTTCTCCCCATGTTGTTGCGTAACTGCAAAAAACCTTCTTAAAAGGAGAAACAATGCGAAACTCAGTGCATTTTAGGGCTGCATTCCTACCAACTTTTTCAGGTGTTGCACTATCTGAATAGATTGTGCGGGATCCATGCTGATGGGACGGTAAAAAGACAGTTGCTTTGTATAGGAGACCCGGAGGTATTGTGGCTGTTCTGGTTCCTCCTGATTGCAGACCGTGCCTGTTCTGTCAGCTCTGTCACTTTTTTTCAATGCTGTCGATATCCATGACTCTTCCTCTGAGGTCATGCAAGAGGTTATCAGTTCCAGATGTGGAGGCGATGAGTGATCCGTGCTGTCACTCTGCCCTGAAGTGTGCTGAAGTGTCATTGTTCATTTTTCACTTTGCTGCCTCCTTGAGCTCTTAGGTTTTATCATCCCAACCAATCAGCCGCCAGTGTTGAAAGCTCATCGTCTATCTAATCACCTCTGGAATTTTAGAGCTTTTAAGCATCTGATGTAGTATTTTTTTTTATTTAAATCTGTAGATTTATGTGTGGCTACATTTTCTGATCTACTGTTGTCACAAAAATCAGAGAAGCTTCATATGTTTTGTGGGAAATAACTGCATCAAATGTGGTTGTGGAAGCTGAGCTTTAGTGATTGTTTCTATGAGATCATCAAGCCTCTCCCAGTTGCTCAGTAGGTGTTGCTTTTTTCCGCACATTTGTAGTCATGACTGACATGTCTGGAAGATAAATCATCCATCCCACAAGAAAGAGAAGGGAAGACGAGTTGCACTTTGGCCACAAAGACTCTAGACTTGACTCAGACCCTCAGGCCTTGTGAACAATCTTAATCTCATGTTGTCTGATGAATGAATTAGCCAAAACTTGGATTGAATTGAATGCAACTAAGAAAATAGGCCACTTATTAAAGTTCACCTAAAGGATGATGTATTACTGTTTATGGACCTTGAGCTCTTAGTGCTTAATAATAATCTGTTAATATAAGCTCAAGCTCTACAGTAATAATATCCGTCTCAGAAGTGTAATAAATGACTTTGGGTTGTTTCAGGACAAAATAAACAGAACTTCTAAATTTAAAAGACACTTCTGGCTCTTCAAAATAAAAGCATCATGTTGTCATTCTTTTCTTTGTATTTACAGTATAACTCAGCTTGGACATTTTTTATTGTTAAGAAATGAAACCTGTTTTATAAAGACTGATTTTAATAACATGTTAATAACATAAACTTTATAAGACATTGACATCACTTCATAATGAAATTATTTTTAACTAGAAGTGGGAGAAGTTTGACAATATAAGGTGGGAACACATTTCTATTTTTCTTCCTGAAAAGAATGAGTATATACTGTATATTAATATTGCTAATAGAGTTATAATTACACTTTATTGTTGTTCAAAAATGATTAGCTGGAATTCAGAAAAGTTTTTTTTGTATGATGAATTAAATGTCTGAAATAGTAGTTAAACCTGCACACAATGAACAGCAAACATTTCTGCTTCAGTGATATTTTAGAGGCTCGGATGAAATGCTTTTTTTTTTTATTTCATTCGGATGGTTGATAAGGAGATTTGAGGCTGCATAGTGGACCAGTGGGTAGCGCTGCTGCCTTGCAGCAAGGAGGTTGTAGGTTTGAATCCCGGTCCGGGGTCTTTCTGGATGGAATTTGCATGATCTCCCTGTGCATGCACTGGTTCTCTCTGGGTACTCAGGGTTCCTCCTACAGTCCAAAAACACGACTGTTGGGTCAACTGGATTCTCTAAATTCTCCTTAGGTGTGTGTGTGTGTGTGGTAGACAGCTGAAGATAGAACCCAGCACACCTTGGAACCCCAGCAGGGATAAGGAAAATGGGTGGATGGATAAGGAGATTTCTTTAAATTTTCTAAATAAAAGGCTACTGAATAACATAAAATTTCCTTTTATTTTTCTGTTACTACTGTGCCACATGTTGGGAAGCTTGTTGGAGGCTTTCTTCATGTGAAACTGCTCTGAAGCTATTGAGATATTTTTACTGTTGAAAAGTTTTATGTTTTACACATGGTCATATTCAGCAGCATCCAGTTACCACAAGGTGACACATGAAATACTCCTCAATCTGTTATGTGGACATTGTGGGTTAATAACTTGTGTAATCATTGTTGATGTCAGCTAGAGGTCTCAAATGTAGGTCATTAATCTTTGTCATCTCATTACTGAAGGTTTTCAAAGTGTTCCATTGATTGTGTTTTCCAGGTTAAACCCAAAGTGATCGAGCCACTGGATTATGAAAATGTGCTGGTGCAGAGAAAGACACAGATCCTCAGCGATGTTCTCCGAGACATGCTGCAGTTCCCCCTGGAGGACTTTGAGGTGGGATTCATGCTGCTTGATTACATCTGAACTGACTCTGGGTAGAAAGATAAAAAAAAAAAAAAAAACTGGGGTACATTGTTAGAAAATGTACCCCAGAAGAATTTTTAGATTTAAGTTTTTAACAGGACCTAAAACTTTTACAAGTGAAAAAAATTAGATCATGAATGCCATATAATGATTTAAAGAATACATTTTGCTACTGTAATTTGGTCCAGGTTTAAAAGGTCAAAATGTAGCATATTTTAAGACAAAATTGATTAAAGTTTATCCAGTAGCTGAGAAAATATCTCAACTCGTATAAAAAAAAACAGATATAGTTACAAATATGCTTTAAGATTTCAAATTTTAACTGAATTAAATAGCAGCTAAGGCATCCCCAGTTTGACCTCCAAAGAAGACCCATTAACTCATGTATTTGGCCAAATGTACATTCTCATTGTATTCAAAAATATATTTACTACATTTTAGTTCCAGTTTGCTTACATCCACCAGGAAATTGCGGTGTTTCTAATGCCGTAGAAACATTTTGCGAATCAATTGGGTATCCATGTACATTCTGCTGCTCAAGTGGAGGCTATAGGGGTCCAGTTTGTTGCAGGTACTTTGAAGTTGTCTGTTGAACAATTTAAATCAGAAGCAGCATTTCATCTCAGGATCTAAATATTTCGGAAAACAGATTATATATACTTTGTGGTTTTATGCTTATTTAATCCCAAAGGATTAAATAAGCATGGTCCTTTTTGTGTTTTCATATGTATGATAAACATCTTACATCGGTTGAATGTGGTTTTAATCAAGCTTATATTTGTTCAGTGTATGTAATTAAAATTTTTAACTATAGATGATTACCTGCAGTCAAGTCTTGGCTTGGTCCCTGAGCAAGACCTTTAACCCCCACACTGTTCCCTGGGCGCAAACAGCGGCGGCCCATCGCTCCTCAAGGGGATGGGTTAAATGCAGAAAGTTTGTTTCTCCATTGCAAGATTAAAAAAGCTCTAATTATTATTATTATTATTTGTTTGTTAGCAATGAGGGTTTTCCTACTTAGTATCCAGGATGCCTGATTTTCAAACCTGTCAGTGCTCCTTTGGTGCTTTTGGAATGAGCAGTTTAGCCAACTCTCTTAACACATCAGCTCCATAGATCCAGGGTGTTAACCTTAAAGCAATTACAGTCATGTCCATGGCTCATAATAACAGCTCGACCTGACTTCAACAAATGAAATCACATGTTGACAGCAGCAATATTAGGTTTCATGACACACAGCTAATTTTGATGAGAAATATCATAGCGTTTCAATAAAGCACCATATCATTCCATGGCTAAATTGACTAATACATCTGGCTCTGAGGTATTATTGATGAAAATGTATGTTTAAACTGTAACAATTTACTGTATGTGTATAGATTAGAAGGTTTTTGTTTACCGGTACATTGCGGCTCTGCTGCACTGTTATCAATCAGGATCTTGCTAAGTATAATAATGTAATATGGAAAGGTGTCTAGAAAGGATGTATTCCTTTATGATATTTTTCCAGTAGAATATATTATGAACTATAAAACTATTGTTGACCTAACAACTTGATTCGTTTGTGGTGCATTTGAACTGTTTTCATTAGCCCAGAGAGCACGGTGTTGTGAGTACTGGGTGGAGTTTCCCTTTTGTTTATATCTCTGCGCTGTAGTGTGTTACGGGGCCAGGGGCCATCTGTTTAATTGGCTCATGCTGTCCATTATGTTGTGTGAGAGCAAACGTTATCTCGAGCCGCACCATGCCCGACTCCAACTCTCACAGGTTCCACGCTGCTGCAGATGAGATGGAAAATCCAAAATGGAAATTCTGGCCCAGTTGTTGTACCTCAGGAAATGGATGTTCTTCCCTAAGAACAACAATGAGATGTACAGTATGTCCTCGGGTCATTCTGGATTCCTGCTGCGCACATGATTTTATAGAGAATGTCTTTGTGTTACTCTTCAGGAAGACTAACATTTTGCAAAACATACCTCAGGTTAAGAAGCTGTAAGAGTTTGAAGTGATCATTATTTACTGTAGGCTATACCTTCCCAACAAATCAAGAAAAGAATATCGGGTTCTTTACTGGACATTATTTGTTTATCTGGTTTAGAAGTGTCCAAAATGCAGATTTCTGTTCAACTTCATGCTGCTCTTCACTCTAAGTCATGAACAGTGTGAATTCTATGTTACAACTGCAATAATTTAAACATTTTTTTTATAAAATACAGAATACTTTGTTTATTTCTTTGCTACATTGTCTGCCTAGTTCATTGTCAAAGGCTAAACATTACAAATCTGATGCAAATTTAGTTTTTAATGAAACCATCCATAAATTATCCTTCTATAAATTGTTCATTTAAGCTCACTTTAAGAATTGGTTAGATACCAATTTTTTGTTACTGCAATAGTGGCGTTATAAGAGTATGGTTGAGTGTAAAGGAGCAATAAAGCTTTGAGCTTGTCTGCTCAGCCTTCTGTTGGGGAGATAACATGCCGGTGTGACAAGCGCTGTGTCGTCAGTCTGACAGGTGATTCTGACTGAGGAAAGAAAAACATGCAGGGATTGAAGTTAACATCTGTTTCTACTGGCCTAGGCTCTTGTTCTGGCAGGACTGTAATCACTTTGTGTTTTAAGAAGGATATTAAACTGCTGAAATCATGTAGAGAAACTTCTGGCTTCCTGATTAAAGCATTGATGAATTTAGAGAAATTGCCTGATGGAGCTATTCTTCTGATTTAGTCCTTAGAAAGCCTTTTTAGCTCAGTACTGTGTTCCCCACTGTATATGATCAAGCATCAAGTGCTGTTTTTATGCAACAATGCTTGTACAATCCTCGTGTCTATGTTGGTCTTCTGTTGTGCACTGTTGTTTTTTTTTACATTTGTGATAGGTCTGTTCGGGGCTGCTTTGAGTTATTTTACAGATCCTGAAAGAGGGAAGTCTAAGCTTTTGAATGGAGGCTTTTGAATTTTTGGAAATGAAAAACAAATTAAGGAGCCATCTGACTGTTGGCACTTTGCAAAGATCATTAAGGTAAAACTTCTTTAGTATCACCCTAAGAGCCAGCTGGGCAGTAACAAAAGCTGTTCTTGTGGAATATTGTTGCACATCCTAGCTCCCCCAGTGGCTTCATGTCAACAAACTGCACTACTTTTCTCTGTTTAGATAATTTTGCAGCAATGAATTACAGTATTTGTTTTACATCTGTGGATTGCACAATCTTTCAGATTAAAATTACATCAACATTTAGCAATAACATACAGACAAAACAACCAAGTGGAAAACTTAAAAAAACCTTTACATTTGCAAGCTGTTCATCTACAGCAGACTGACAGTGCATTCACATGATCGATTCCCCTTAAATGTTATAACTGGAAGGTTTTTAATTTTCACAGCTTTGGTCTAAATGATGAGTTCTAGGCCTGTATAGAACTAGAACATTTATGCACTATTTTTGCACGCCACGTATCACTTTACTTGGATTTATTCACTTTAATTGGACTTTTCACTTTATTTGGATTTAGTTTTTACACATAGATATACGTACAGATATATATACAGAAGAGCTATATGTGTATATAAATTTTATCTCTTTTTATTCTTATTTATTATCTTTATTATATTGTATAGTTGGATGTATATATATATCATGTAAAACTGTAACTAGAGCGTGTAACAAAAGTAATTTCCCTCTGGGATTATTAAAGTATTTCTGATTCTGATTCTGTATAACACTCCACAATGTGGAATTTATTTATTGTAAGTAATTTTCTTCTTCATTTTAATCCCTTTTCTGTTTTTCTGTTACCTTTGTTAATTATTTTTCATGATATGTAAAGCACAGTTATCTTGTGCGGAATGTCTTTTTGTTGGGGAAATTTAAATTGAATATTTTTTTCAATATTAAAATTAGTACTTATTACTCTACTCTGTTTAAAACATTAATATTGAGAAGGTTTTTTTTTGCTCTCGGCTTCTGTAATAAGGCAAAAAAAAAAAGAGCCTAATTTATTTTTTATTTACATAAGTATTTCAAAAGTATGTGTTAGTTCAAGTTAAGGTTTGTTTCTACTCTTCTAAAACCAATTTCAAGAGTGGTTTTATAACGTCTAGTCTAGGTTGTTATGCAAACAGAAAAAATTAAATCTTTTTCTTTGGGCAAACCAGGGCTCATGTGCAGTATGGCTGAAATTGCTTGAAATCAATACGCATGCATGCGCTGACTAGTTTGGAACCCACCATGGACAGATAAATAAACAATGACAATTGCAGATTGTAAATAACTCACTTGTGGTGCAAACTGATTTAAATCGAATAAAGTATTTCACCGTAGAATGCTTACTTTCTCCCCTGTTTTGGATTAATGTGTTTACGAATATTGTTGCACATCGAAAAACATACTGCCACCTGTTGGCTTGATCTGGAGTTGCAACATTTCTACTTTTACCATGGGTACAAAATCTTATTTTCAGCAGAGGACAATTAGGCTTTTATGTTTACAATAAGTGTTATTGTATCGGTGAGGCACATCTATTAACCGTGCTCACTCAGACGCAGAAAACTGAGACTTGCAACCCATTTAATGCTTCCTGTTAACCTCTTACCTATATGCTTGTTTATTTCTGCTTCCTACATTGTAAAGATTATAATCTTCTGCACAGGAAACCCTCCTATTAGGCAGGAAGTGGGATCATAAGGTTTACTAATAAGAGCTTGCGACATATTTCTAAATGACCCGTCCAACACCTTTAAATGCAGATAATTAGAGGTTTTTACTTACTGGTATGTAGGAGTCAAAGAAGGCATTGTAATATTTTTCTCTCACTTTTTTTTTGCTATATTGAATATCAATCCATCATTTCAAGTAGGATGTAATTTCCATTTATTTCAGGTTTCCTTTTTGCAGTGGAAGTTGCATTCACTGTTTAGGGATTTTTAATATAAAATGTTTCGATTTAATGTTTTGTTAAATGTAAAATCATATGGCCATTTTGTCAAAACATCTGTTGGGCCTCTTCTTTCAAAGTCTCAACTCATGCTGAAAACTGTACTTCAATCAGATAAGGTGTCTGTGGCCATGGACAAAAAGTTAATAAGTGACATCAACCATGTCTCTGTTGCTTCTTATTTGTTTTATTACTCAGATGTTGAACTTATACCAAAACCACGACAATATTTGAATCCAGATCATTTAGTTTCACTTTCAGTGTTGCAGTATTTGCTAAATTTGGTTGTCCGCTGTAATTCTCCCATTATGACTCTATTATTCTTGTTTTCTCTCAGATCTCAACTTTGAGGCGCCAAGTAAGAACCCTGTACCCCACTGTGCCTGAAGATGCAGAGAGGGAGGCTCAGAGTCTTTTCGTCCAAGAGGTAAACTGATTTCAGACAATATAAGGCAATGAAACGAGATGTCAACCAGTTTTATCTGCAAACAGAATAAATAGAAATAAACTCCCAGTAGGATTGGAAGTGCTAGAATAAGACTGTTTGCTCTGCTGTGCAACGATCCATTAAGTTGAACATTAACTTTCTTCACAGGGATTTAAACAACTGCAGTAACACACATCTGAATCACTCCTCACAATCTGGATATAATGCAGAATTGTCACAACTTTTATGACAGTGACAACTATGTATTCGTGACATCTACATATTTTAACTTTTAACTACCACATGCAAGATCTTCTATAGGATTGCCTTAGAGAGGCATAGCAGTGTGCTGCACGCTTAACCTACAGTAAACATCTTCCACCACAACTGAACAGTTTGATTAAAATAAAAAATGGAGTATTTTAACCCTTACAGACCTTAAGAGTGTTGTTGGGTAGTTTAAAGCTTCTATTTATCCTTTAAGTTTCTACATATTAAAATATTAACTGTTAATAGCGTTGTGTTTTATATCGTATTCTTAACCAGGTTTGATTCATATATTACAGTAAGCAGCTGCTGTAAACTGTTAAGATATAAAATTACCAGGTCATCTCCATACATTGAGGACCTTTTAATCATCCAGTATTACTGGTTCTCAGTTCATCAACATATAAATTAAATAAAACCACGGACATTTAAGCACTCTGTTTGACAAACACCAGCATCAGTTTGGTAACTGTAGGCTATTATTATTTTCCTATCAGTTAATGCTTCTATTTTTAGTTTATAATAATTGAATCGATTTTATTGATCGACCAATGATGGTAAGCTGCCATATTTTTAAAAAAAAGAAAAGTGTTTTTTCTCGTATCTAGATTCTCTTTTAATAACATGAAGGGCTAAATTTAATTGGATCTCTTGATTAACAAATCAAAATCTTTTTTGCTACAAATATTTACATTTTTATGGAGGACTTTACCAAATACTTTATACAAAACATGGATGCCACATGTGAAGTTTAATATGCTAATATTTGACCTGGGCTCAATGCTGTCAGTTGCATTGGTCTACCTTGTTACAGAGCCATACAGCAGCTGCCTGCTGACAGTCCATCCTCCAGGTCACATATCAGTGATTCTGAAGTCATAAAGATACCATGACGCAGCGCGAGTGTTGTGTGATATCACTCAGACAGCTGCAGTGATTAAGAGCTTCTCTGGTTCTTCTCCGCCTCCTGTTCAGGTTAGGTTTCCTCTCCCAGCAGGGGCCCTTCTTGTAAACCTTGTGTATTTCTGCTAAACAGATACTGTTGAGCTGCTCCTATCACTGGCTCTAACAATGAACAGATGTCCACTTTCCAAGTAAATAGGGATCCACTCCCTGCCGAGGCACGGTCAGATCGAGGTGGAGTCGCCACGCACTTCTTTTCTGAAGAATGTTGGGTTGAGGTTCTTTAGATTTTTTTTTGAAGCAATTTCAAGGGAAAAGTTCATGTTAAGGTTCCATTAAGTTAGAATCATTTTAGCAACTCTACTTTCAAATTTTAGAGCATTGGATCTTAGGTCAGATAACACAAAAAAAGATCCCTTGCAAATTACTTCAGGGCTACTAAATCCTGTTAGATAAAAACATAACTAAAGTCTTAACCTGTAGTAGATATTAGGGATGCACGATATAATCGGCCCCCTATCGGTATCGGCCTGTATCGGCCTTAAAACTGAATATCGGACATCGGCCACCCCACCGATATTTAACCCGATATTTGATCAGCTTTCGAGTTTCTAAAGTCTAAAAAAAAAAATGAAATACTGCTTCTTCTTCTTCCTCAAAAACTTCTTTTTTTCAGACTTAAAAACTTCTAAAGACGAGGGAAAAAATATTGATACATTAAATTATCACAATATCTTCATATGCTGATATATTGCCATTTAAAAACACCGTATCAATCTCTTTTACTAATGAAATATTGCTATATGTCATTGTTATGCTATGAAATCCCCTGAAAATTCACGAAATTTTGCCATATTTTTATATGTTGATATATTGACGCGGTATCAATCTATTTTACTAGCAAAATCTCACAAGAATTTGCAAAATATCACGAGAGTTTGTAACAGAACGATGAAATTTCACGAGATTTTGAAAGTAAAATAGATCAATACCGCGTTTTTAAAAATCTATTTGATATCAGCATATGAAAATATATTTGAGTATATTATTTTAAGTGTCAGAAATGGATAACAAAACTGCTATTTTCAATGACTACTTATTTTTGTCCAGCTTTAACATCAGTATCGATATCGGTTATCGGCTACATGAGTTTTAAAATATCGGCATATCGGATATCGGCCAAAATCCCAATATCGTGCATCCCTAGTAGATATACCTTCTTTTTAAAGGTATTCAAGCATGGGTACTACAATTATAAAGGTACACCAATTAAGTAGCTCATTTACAATTTTATTTAGCCAGTAATGAAGTAGCATTTGTCGCATCTTGTGATGACGAAGCAGCAGCAGAGAGGATTGTCGTTTAAAGTCTGTGATCTTTCCTTTATCAATAATGCATGTTCACTTGTCCATGTTCAGTTTCACGGCAGCTAGTGAATGTTTTTTTTTTATGACATGGATAAATGCTTCATAAATAAATTTTTAAAAAACAGTTGTCTCAGACAATGGAGGTCCTTCGGTTAAAATCCACATTGTCTGTATAGATCCTTCTATTCAGCATGTTTTTAACCAGGCTATTTTCTTTAGGTGTTCGAAACACTTGCTTAAGGAGGTGTTGCTTTTATTTATTATCTCTAAGTTGCAGCTACCTGGGTCCAGAGTTGGTAAAAATTCTATGAATAAGCAAGATTTGGCTATGTCCGAAATCTGCATGTTCATTTATTCACTGCTTCCTCAGTGCACTTTTTAAAAAATGTGATTGATTATCATTTGAAAATGGTTTAAACCCCATGATGAAGAAAGCCTTTTAAAAGGGTATTTATCTCCAGACAATCAGCCATTCTTGTTGTATTCTGCATCTAAAGCCGATTGGATGATTTGAATACCTCTAATCTAAACATTCTTGTCAAAATTTTGACCCTTTATACTATAACACCTTCCTTATTGTTACAACTGGTAAAAAATTGAAAAGGGTTATAATAGTTTGGCAAAGCTGGTTATGAATAACTAAGATGAAGTTTACTGTCCTCTGAAGGAAGGCCATAAAGATAGACTTGTTGTAAAGGCCTTTGAGTCAGATTCAAGAAAATGAAAGTGATCATTAAGGTTAGCAACTATTCTTTAACATTATTAGGTACAATTTCATATTTTATGTTGGTCTAAATGAAAAATCATATAGGTATATTAAATGCCTTTCAGCTTTAAGTTGAACCTTGAAGACCTTTAGAGAATCTGTTTTTAAAATAGATTCCTTACTCTTGATGCTTGGTCTTATTTCTTCTTACATCTCTTATCTGCTTTGGTTTCACCTCCCAAACTGCAGTCGGAGATCAATAGGCCACATATCACCTGTGGTCAGAAAATCAATGTCAAAGTGCGTGGTTTTGCTAGACATTGTTGCACCTCTTGTAGTACTTAAGATGCTCATTGGAAGTCTTATTTTTTTTATTGCTTTAGTTCTGTTGGTAAACTTCAGCGATGTCTGAATGTTATCTATTTAATTCGCCTAGAGAATCCTTTGCACTTCTGTTTCTCCCAGATTAAATTTACTACATTTACTAGTCTCCATAGTATCACAAAACAAATAAAGGTGATAAATCTGTTGAATATTGCAATGATAACATTGACTGTGATTAATTTACATGTTCTTTTATAATTTAACTTTTTTGATATGACACTGGAGAAATTCACCCCTGGATTTAACTCATTCCCTTGGGGAGCAGTGGGCTGCCACTGTGGGGCGCCAGGGAAGCAGTGGGGTTAAGGGTTTTGCTCAGGAACCCAAAGGCTGTGGGGATCGAACCGGGTACTTGCAACCTTCTTAGAACACAAGCGCACTCCTCTAACAACTAGGACTTAAGTTCAAATGGGGACATGCAATAATCCTCCTTACAGGATTAATACATGTCCCTTAAAATTAGGTTAACCAACAAAATATTCCATCCAAGTTGTAAAATTGCTTCTGCTATCACTGGTGCAATTTTGCCAACAATTCACACCTCTTCAAAACGTTTTACCACCTCTCAGTAAACAGCCTTAAAATGTATTTTCAATGTATTTTATTGGGGGCTTTATGGGATTAAGAAAAATGGGGTAGTTCTAAAAGACAAAATGTAAATGCTGTCTATTTCTTTTTATCTTAAAGGTGTTGATATATTTAACCCCATTTGTTTTTGCTCAATCACTGTAGTGCTAAATAAACTGTATATTTAGGAATCTTTAGATTAGTAAACAGGGTTGATATGTGTGTAATAAATCCAGCTGTTCTTTTAAGGTTTATGGAGAACATTAGTCAACAAACGGCATCGTGAAGCACAGCAGATTTCTTCCCACAAAGCTGACTTTTGTATCTTTTATGGGGTATGCTGGTCCTAATCCCCACTGAGCTTTCTTCCAATAATTCTCTGTCTCTGCAGTGCATCAAGACCTACAAGTCTGACTGGCATGTTGTCAACTACAAGTACGAGGACTACTCTGGTGATTTTCGACAGCTTCCAAAGTAAGGCAGCAGTTTAAATGGTCCTCTCTTCAGTGAGTAGAGTGTCTTTATCCTGTGTAAGGACATTGGTATGAAAGGCGAGTATTAACATGTACTTTGAAAACACAGAGGTCAAAGCTGTCAGCTTATTTGTTTCCCGCAAAATGTTGCCGTGCCCTAATAACAGGGAAAGACGCAGCACACGTATGTTCCTTTCTGTGGAAGTGAGCATTTCCTTTTTTTTTTTTTAACAGAACACCACATCGTTTTTAAAATTTGGAAACCACCCTCATTGTCAAGTGATTGTGTCATCAGCTGAAGTCTCTTCCCTGAAGAATATCTGTTTTACTGTTATTGTGTTTAGCTGACGATGTCCAACCCAATGCAATTGTTGCCAAATGTTTTGTTGCTTCACTCAGTCTGAGGGAAATTAAAACAATGCTGCTTGACACGGATCGCCTGTTAAAAGTCTGGCATTTGGATTTGGCACCTTTTCATTTCTCAGTTTCCTTGAACTCTTACTGTAAATGCTGCACTTTTATAGTCCTGGAATTTCCATTTTACTATGTTTAACTCTCAACACTCTTGAGAAGACTTCACATTGTTTATTAAAGTAAATCAAAGAATAAGAGTGCAGAAATACGTTTTATAAACTTCCAAAATTGATGGTCAGATTTCCTTTCTTTTTTTTTTTTTACAGCAAAGTGCCACGGCCGGACAAACTGGCAGTGCATGTGTTTGAAGTGGATGAAGATGTTGATAAAGAGGAGGTTAGAATATCTATTACACTATTTTTTACAACTTTTCCTGTTTGGTAGACTAAGGTTTGTATTCCAGGGAAGTCCTTTTTTTTTTTTTTTTACAGAGGAGACACATTTTTTAAAAGTACTTAAAATATTGAACATGAGGCAGCTGCAAGTTAGAAGCTGTGAAAGAGTAAAGACAAAGCAGTGAACACGGCCATCAGTGCATCAAGCAATGGCCGACCAAGAGGAAAATGGGATATCAGTGTGTATAGATCTCATAGGATTAAGATTTATACGAGTTATCTATTTAGGAGATCTTAGAGATCATACCAATTGGCACATCAGCCAATAATATAGAATCTCAGTGTGATTACTTTAGTTTTCCTGAATTTGAATGGAAGCAGCTAAATATGGAACTTTTTACATATAATCTGTTCATAGTTTACATGCAGGGATTAAACCAAGATACATGATAGTGATAATGAAAAGTACAAAACCACCAAATAACATGTTTAAAATTAAACATAACAGAACCTTTGGAGGAAAGTAGGGGATGTCAGTCTTTCTGCTGGTTTTATATGAATCTGACATGTTTCTATTTTAACAACTGGCTGTGATGCTGTTGTGTTCATTATGTTATACACAAATGGCAACCTTAAAAAAGTAAAAAAAAAAAAAAAGTTTATAAACTCTGAAAGGCTAGGGTCAGTATGTCAAAGACACAAAAATTCAGACTATACGTTAAAATTTCCTCTTTTCTCTACACAATTTCCAGAGAGGTGATTAATGTTTGTAATTTCACATAAAAGAACCCCCATTAAATTCCTCCTGTGCAGATTAGATTGTGTTATTCCAACCTCTATTTAATGTTAAACAACATCTTCTGATCAACAGCTGAAGCTAATGGGCAAACATAAGTGTAAAAACATTTTCAATGGGAGATTTCAGAGCTCCAACATTCTGCTCTCTTCAGCCTCCGCTCATTGACTAGTAACAGAGTGGACGTGTGGTCCTGCAAAGATAAAATGAGTATTATTGTTGTTTTTGGAAGGGTTTTCATAAGTCGGCAACAAGAAGGCTGATGAATCCCTTCAAAAACAGTCCAAATTTGCAGTGAATGTCCAAAGCTGTCGTTGAAACATTATTATCTGAAATGCTACAAGGTCAAACACTAATTACAATGTGTTACAATGATAACCTGACCCTCCTCTAAAATCCTAAACTGTGTCTCGAACAGGGAACTAAGTGGCATGTAAGGTTATTGTTCAGTCAGCTGTATAGTTTAATTCCTTTAAGGTCTTATATATTATTCCCTTTTTTTTTTACCTTCAGAGTTTTTATACTTTTTTTACTGTTTTTACGGGTTGTACGTTAAATTAAAGTGGATAAAGTTCTGCAATGATTTATTCTAATTCTTTTTACATCCCAAAATCCTGCCATTTTAACAAGGGTTGCTTAGACTTTTTTTTATCCACCATATATACATTTTTTTTTCCCAGACTCCTGTGTCCTCAATTTGGCTTAATGTCTCGACTGTCCTCTGTCTCTGTCTTTGTGGTTAAAGGCTGTTGATTTTCTGCCTCACTGGTCTGGACTTGTGACGACTGTGTAGACACAGATGAGAATGAATGGATTGTGAACCTTCCCAGCTGCTTTTCAACGCACTTCACTCCTCCAGACTGAAACCATAAGGAGACAGACGGCACTTTTAAAAAATCCCCTTTTGTTTTACTAGACAGAAAAAATAGAAATAACTGACTTCTGATCAGACAAAACACCATCTTGAAAGATCATTATCTCTTCTCATTCTAAAAGATTGTTAAAAATGTTTTTCTGTACTGGAACCCTTTAAACCAAAGAGTTTCTAAGAGCAGATGAAGCAGAGCTGATATAAACCAGGGCAGATCTTCTGTCATTGCTCTCCTAATTGGTTTATTTTAGCAGATGAAGGAAGCGAGGCGGCTCACAGTATCTTTGTTCTCGGGTCATATGCAATTGCATTTATTTTATCTCACAACATGACAGGGTTGGAAAGTGAAATGACCATAATTTGTTTGAATCTTTTCTTAGGATTAAGAGGTTTATTTGGTTTTAGGGTCTGTATATGTTTTATGTTCTTGTGCATGCTGGTTGGCCTCAAAGGGCTCTCCATAGCACCAGGATCTGTGTTGTCTCAAAGCATCAGATGAAAGCTTTCGGACAAACCAGAACCACCAATTATTGACTGTAATTTTTAATGTTTCTGACCCTCAATCTTTCTCCAGCTCTTAAATAAATCTATGTCTTATTTCAATGTATTGCTTTTCTAAAATGCAGAATTTCTAAACCGTCCTAAATTTTCTTTATCTCTTGTAGGACACAGCCTCCTTAGGATCCCAGAAGGGGGGCCTTTCCAAACATGGCTGGCTCTACAAAGGGAACATGAACAGTGCCATCAGTGTCACCATGAGGGTGAGATAACAACCAATTCTTTTAAACAACTTTTTAGAAACAAAACAAAAAAAATGTTGGGTAAAACTATCCAGATGTGGGAACTTCACCGCATTCTTTTTTTGTTTCTCGGGTAGATTTTCTTCCTCTAATCATTATGGAATGTTTTCACTATTTCTGTCATTATTTTGCCAGCGATTAACATGACAGTTCATCAGTGCACTGATTCGTTCTATTCAGTTTTATCCAGGATTTATTTACATAATGATAGTGCCTGACAGGTTCTCTATTTTAAGGAATTAGAGGATCAAGAGAAAGCAAACAGGCGTCACAGTGTTCAGCATTGTTGCCACGCAGGGATGAGTCCCTGCATCTGAATCCTAGCCAGGGGCTCTCTGTTTCTGCATGTCCCATCCCTGCATGTATTGATGATCTCCTAGCTTTACGTCTGCAATCTAAAATCCTTCAGGTTAGGTTATATGGTCGACTAAGTTTAGCTAAAGAGTGAGTGTTTGCATGTTTGTAGGTTTCGGTCTATGTTTTTATAGGATTTAGCTTTTTCACATTTAATTTGGGATTTTAATTAATTAAATGATTGCTGGTTTCTTTTTTTTTTATAAACGAGTATAATAGAAATTGGCAAACATGGTGTGGATTTGTATCAGATGTCACATAGAGGACACGGCGATTATATGGAAGGAGCTCTGGTCAAAATATGACATGTTTTGTCAAAAAATATAATAGGTTTAGAGTGTGAGAGCAAGCTAACAAAATGCATCACCCTAAAAAAAATCATCTCCACTCTGAAACATAATCCTACTGTGACTTTTAGTGCCCAGACTTTAAATGTGAAGCAGATAAACGTTTGATCTCACTGAGATTGAGCTATTTTGCAAAGATCTGGTGAATAGATGTGCACAGCTATTCACTTGCAGCTATATTTGCAGGAAAATTTGGTTCTATAAATTATGTAAATCCCTTAATTGTCCCACAATGGATAAATTAATTCGCTACATTTAACCCATCCCCTTGGAGAGCAGTAGGCTGCACCCATGGAGCAGTCTGGGGTTAAGGGTCTTGCTCAGGGACCCAGAGTGGCAGTCAGTGGGAGTGTGTGCGACTTGAACTCAGAATCTCTGGGAACCAAGTGCAATACTGTAACCACTAGGCCACCACTACCCTTATTAGCTTAATGGAGCTGAAAATAAAAAAATCCATACATGAAGTTAAAATGGTAAAAATGGCATTCAAAGTTAAAACCTCAGGATCCTATTCTAACTCTCTGCTGAAGGGTGAAATAATCAGAAAAATGTATATTCAAAATCAATGTCATGATTTCCATTTTTGTTGTTATTTTTATTTATTTTATTATTACTTCAGTCAGTTAAATTCATTTCACAGGCATCTGATTTTTTTTTCTATCTTAATGGAAGGGTATGTAAACTTTCAAGCACAACTGTACAGACATTACATATGAACAAGATTCTACTTCTGCTTCTCCAGTAATCACGATCTGAATTTTGTTTCCTTTCATCATTACAGTCATTCAAGAGAAGATATTTCCACCTAACCCAGCTGGGGGATGGCTCGTATAATTTGAACTTCTACAAGGATGAAAAGATCTCCAAGGAGCCCAAAGGAACCATTTTCCTGGATTCCTGCATGGGAGTAGTTCAGGTACACTGTGGATTCTTTAGGTCATCTCTGTCACGGAGGCCCTGATTGTTGAGGGTTGACCGTTTGAATGTTTTACCAAACAGGATATCCATGTTGGCGCCGTGTTTGCTAGTGACGAAGCCTACTTCCTTATGGGGGATTTAAAATCCTGACAATACAGGCAACCGCTCTGGAAGTTTCCACAATGCAATCTTGAGTATATGGCTCGGTTAGTTTAAATTGGAAACAACAGCAGATAAAAACTGTCCAGAGAAGCTGTTGACAACTGCTGAAGAATATTCTCTGCATCTCCATGAAACCTGAGCTCTTCCCTTCCATAGGTTGTGTTTTTCTGCTGATGCTCAGCCACTGAGGCAAGGTGAATGCTGAGGTCTCACTTCCGAGCACTTTCCTTTGGCCTCCCAATCAATGCTGCATGCTCCATCTGATTGTTGGATGGAAAACGCTCCATGTGTGCCATATCAGGAGTCCATCATCACAGTTGATGGAAATATTCTAATTTAACCTGTCAGGTGGTCAGCTGGATGGTTAAGATAAAATCATATAGGGAAGCTTGACTGTGGTAATTATAAGCTTCAACTTTTATCTGTTTGACTTATGAAGCCTTTAACCTCCCCTTTCCTTATGTCAATAAAAAAAAATATATTTTTTTATATTTAGTATCTCTAAACCATCAGCAACTTGGGTTTAAAAATCTGATCCAAAGATTAAAGTTAAAAAAGAGAAAAATAAGTAGGAGCTCAAAGGTTTAAAATTCCTTTGACTTCCTCTTGTCTCTTCAGTCTATCCTCATCCCTCTGAGAGAGGGCCGTAGAAATCAGCCAGAACCTGAATGATTTCTGCTGGGTCTTGGAGAGACCCCCCCTTTCTGTATATTGTGGCAGATTAAGAGATCCTAGTTGAAATTGCCACAATACGCAAAGCCAAAGGGAATTTACAACTTATGACTCGCTGCCAGCAGTTTGCACTAGTTTAAAGAGCATTTATTATTCTGTTTGACAGCATAAGAAAGAGGGGACATGGTGCTTACTTTGCTTTTGTTTTTACTGGAACCAAGATACATCAGACAGTGCAGCTTTTTGGACGGATCAAGCATTGTGTTGACATATAAGGAGCTTGATGCGATCAACAGAAAGTTTCCCACTGAGATTCACCCCACGCCATGCTGCAGGCCCAAAACACAAACTAGATGCAGTTGAATTTGCACACATACAGTATGTACCACTCCCAGAGTTCCACCCTGCAATCACTGTGGAGCTGAGACTTATGCATAAAGCACATACACGTAACGACGGATTGGAGAAACCACAAAAACCCTATTTGTCTCCTACAGTGTATCTAGTACAGGGCGATGTGTATTGGGGTCTGGCAATTGCCAGCAAGCACAAAGCGGCAGTAGGGAAATCACTGGGGTTCAGTGTTGTGGTGGCAGCTTGTCTCAGGAGTCTTTAACACTGAGTGAAAGACCATTATGTGTTATATGTGGATCAGCATGGAATTAGATCATCTAAAGATGGATCAACCACACTGAGTTCAAATATAATTACACCCACACTTGAATGTTGATGCTTCTAGTAGCCTAATGTAGTATGACCTCCAGTAAAGTTTGACTCTGCACAGGGTGGCCTGACAACCTGTGGGCAGCAAAGTCTCCGTTGCAGACAGAGATTAGTATTGACTGTAAAGGGGCTTCCCAAAGAGGAAAGGTCTGCATGCATCCAGATTATGCCCAGTGGAAAGTTACTGGTAGATCAAAGGAACTTTAAGTGGTCTCGGATACAGATTACGAGCGAGTCCTGGCATCACGTTTTCACATGCGCAGGGAGCTAGCACAGTTTATTTAAACAATTTAAAAGTTAAAAGCTACATTTTGATAAGTTTGGGACGACTAAATAAATGACGGACTTTCTTTAACATTGAATAGCTGGTCTGAATCCATCTTTTCATGTTTTTCATTATTATATAGATTTTTTATTTAGATTTTTGAACAGTACTGTAGTCCATCTCTATGGAAGACACCTAGGCTATAACTTTAACCCTAAACCCTGATAGCAGACATGACGCAGACATGTTTACTGAAAGCAAAAACACATTACACATCTTAACTACATTTTTCTTTCTAAAGAGTAAAGTATATTGAGCAACATGTTTATTAGATAAAGAAGCCATACCTTGTTGAAAAAAGATGGGTATTTCACTGACATAATGAATAAAATGTTTGTCATTATGGTTTTATTTTACTCCACCATTTCTCAATCCCATTAAATATGCTGTCTTATCACGCAATGATTATAAGAACTGAATCTTTTGGACATGGTTCAGACTTTCTTGTGTTCTTTTCCAAGTAAACTGTGAAATCGCACGTCATTAGGCAGTGGCCCAAAGCCGTTTCCTAATAACTTGCTCTATAAGTAGACCTGCAGATGTTTATGTTGCAGCTGGAATAGCACGTGAGATGACTTCATGCCGTAGTTCAAGCAGCTCCTGCACTGTGGGAGGTGGGAAGCAAGCGTTTGCTCAACAGCACGTTGGATCTGTCCTAAAATGCGGTTTACGATTACTTCAGACTCACTATGAGCTCAGAAATTTAAATAGTTCCACAATACAATCTGTCTGAACGTTTTATTCTCTTTTTTTCTTCTTAAAACACAGACTTGGACAGAATCATTTGTGTGGTTTTGTGTTTTTGTCAATTCAGTCTTTTTTTAACCTACGGGGATGGTTATGATTCAGCCTTTTCTTATCATCCTAGTTTTATTTTTGTCCAGAACAGCCCCTCATTATTTACATTGGCTGTTCCTCCCAATCTGTTGTTTTGACTTTTCAGGCGAGGGAAGGGAAAAAAAAACACAGAGTAACAAATTGCAAGCTGCAAAATAATGAATCAGCTTTCCACAATCCTTTGCATACTCCTCTTTAGTTTATTTAAATCTATTATAAATATCAGACCTCTGCAGACTGTTACCAACAAACTGCAGCTGCTTTGATCCCAATTCGTTCTCAATCGGCTGAAATGGAGAACTGCAAAAGCTCAAAATGGGTCAGTGACATCACTTCTTGTGGCTGATTGAGGTCATATTTTGGCTGCAGGTATTCTTTGGTTTTCTGCAGCTGTAGAAGGTCTCTGCTGCTCCCTAGTTCCTCAGCTTAAGCTTATTTTTAATTTTATGGCCTATATTCCTTTCAAAGCAAGAGTCAACTGTTGTTTATTTATATAGAGAAGTTTTTGGTCCAACTTGCTGTGTGATCATTTCGTAGATGTATTTATCTGTGAGCTTAAACAGCAAAGAGGGAGCAGTGAGGAGGATGGAGGTATTGAAAAGAAGCAATCCATGGTTTCAATCATAAAATTAAACATCTGCCTTTTGCTGGCTGCGTGGTAGTTTAATGTTTGGACTGGAACTGGAAATAAAACATTCCACCTACCCAACAATTCAGGTTCCCTGTTATCTGTGCTGGATAATATTACTTAGGAGAACCTTGTCCTTGTTTTCATTCCATCTTCTCTACAGAACAACAAAGTTCGGAGATTTGCTTTCGAGCTAAAGATGCAGGATAAGAGCACCTACCTTTTGGCTGCGGAAAGCGAAGCAGAGATGGAGGACTGGATCAACATGCTTAACAAGATCCTCCACAGCAGCTTTGAAATCGCCATGCAGGAGAAGAGGAATGGAGACATTCATGATGGTGTGTGTATTTTTTTTTTCTTTGTGTAATTTTCTGTCCAACTTCGGGACGAGGGCAAATATTTAAAATGAAAACAGTCATTGTTTAAAGAATGAAAACCAGTTTGTGTGATAACACGGTGGTCAAAAAAATATGGGAATAATGTGAGCGTTTTACTTTTAGAAAATCTGTTTCAGTCCGTTTCTTAGAAAAAGTGAATACATTAACATCTGAGGTGAGATGAAGAGATTTGAAGCACCTCCATATCTGCAGCAGTCTTTGGGTCCGAGATTGAACAAATTTGAACCCCAGTCTGCAGATTAAACCTCTAACTCTAACGGAGACAGCTGGCAAAGTAGATTTTAGACTTTAATTCATGTTTTTATTACAACCTGTTTAAATTACTGCTGGGTTTTGGAAACTAAGTGGCCCGACTACAGTTGCTCCTAATGCTGCTGCTCGTCTTTCATCTGCTTGCGAAACCGAGTGCACACTGCTCCTACTTTAGCCGAAATTCGTTCTGTATCCGGATTAGTTTAGTTTTATTTCATATTAAATGCCTTGATGGTCTTCCCTGAGAGTATCTGTCAGACTTAGTTCTTCTGCATTCTCCCTTTTACTCCCTATGGTTGGCAGATTAGATTTTACTAGTAGCTCCAAAGACGGTCAGAGAGGTGTCCAGGATTTTTCTACCATCGCACCAAAACTATGGAACGATTTACCTCCACCTATCAGCCAGGCTGACCTATTTTCTGTTTTAATTCCTCCCCTAAAACCATTTTTCTGGCTTTAAGCTGATAAACTATGTGGTTTTATGGTCGTTTTTTATCTATCTGCTCTATATTTTATTTATTTTTTGGAATATTTTAAATGATTACCTTTTTAGGGGGTGTGTTAAGCACATTTATAATGTTAACACTTTCAAGCTTTGCAGAGATTTAAAATTTGGCAACATTGCTTGACGGTTGTCTGCGTTTGAATTCTCCCCGTGTGACCCACACAGTGTTGCATAACCCTTTACCCAAGTTGATCCTGACGCCTTTATCTTTGTATTAACCAGCCTTTAGTTCCTGGGTTGTTATTTATTCATTTTTATGTAGCGAAGCTAATTATGTTGTCCAACTGTTGCCATTATTAGATTTCTTTCAGGGAAGCTTAATGATAATGATTTGTTATGAGCAGCTTCCATAAGTCCTGGAATACATCTGCTCTGTTCCCCTCTGGCCTCTGTAATGTATAATGATGTTTTAGATGTAATAGCAGACCACCCAGGCTTTTAATACTCACCTCCCGCCTCTTAGGAGGCTCAGCTTTGTAGGAGAGGGAAAGCAGCCGACTCCCTGTAAAATGCTCCACTAATCTTTTTAACTCCTCTGCTTTTATTAATTATGCTGTGCATCAGAGAAAGGGGAGTGGGGCCATTTAGGTAGAAATATATCTGGGAGCTTTGTTGAAATATTCTTCTAAGAACTCTGGTGTCTCCCTTTCAATCCCAGCTGATGCCGACCACAGCTGAATTGCTGTTTACCAAACCTAAACATGTCAGGAAACGATTATAAGGGATGTGTTTTGTCATCTTTTCTTTTTTTCGGCGTCCATTGTGATTTTGTATTTTCTTGTAGATGATGATCTTGGAAAGTCCGACAGTTCTTCTGGCAGCCTGGATAGCTTTCAGGTAGGTCCTACTTTTGTATTTTTTGGGGGGAAAAAAAAACAAAGGCGGAGGAACTCCTTTGCCACAAAAATATGTTTTCAATTTTGGTTGAAGGATTGTAGGTCTGACAAACCTATAGCACCCTAAACATTGACTCAGACTCAACATAAAGATATGTAAAAAAGCTTTAATTAAATTCATATTTTACCAAAGTGGCTTTATGTTAATCTGAAAAATATTGAAAAATGAAATCTTAAATTTGAGTTGGGGAGTTTGCTGAGGTACTCCTTAGGAAATATATGTTACTAAAACTTTTTTTAAGTCTTTTTTTGTTCTTTCTTTTTTTAAGCCAAGCCAGGTTTCTGTTAACTGGTAACTTTTTATTCATTGCTCCCAGTTTTCCTTATGTATGATTAATGACCCAAAAGCCCATCTCTGTTAAACAAAGTGCACAGTAAGCAGTGCAGTTTAAGGTAGATGCTATCTAAAAGCCTTTCCTGTCCTTTCATCACAAACCTAAAACTGACCAAAGCGAAATAAATGCTCATCAGGATCCAAAACCTTTGCTATCTTATATAAGTTGATAAAAGGCAACTGAAAGTTCATTCTGGCCTGGATATTTTAAAATTCAACAGAGTTATGATGCAAAACTATTGGGATGTCTTCAAAGGTCCCTTTTACCACAGTATTTCTATAATGATTTTCAGACATGTAACAAGAAAGAGATTCTGTCTAGATTGTCAAAAAAAACATGCTGACTTAAGGCTCAGCCCTGGTTTCCCACAGTTTCTAGGCAGGGATCTATGAAGGGTTCCTGTAACGTATGAAATGCCCTGGAAAGGAAGAACTGTTGTTCTGTCAGAAGAGCATATGCGCCCAGATTGGCATATATTGTTCTAATACGCATGCGTGCACATGCCAACAGAGAATTATTCCCACATTGAGTTTTAGCAGCAGTATACAGACCAGCAAAAACACATTTATTTTAACTTTTAAAAAAGAAAATCAGCTTTAATTCTACTGTTATTTCTTGGGTGTAGAAACAGCCAGACATGATTGAAGTTTCCGGGATGTTGAAAGAAGAAGCCTCTATAGCTAAAACCATATTAGTCAATATTAATTTAAAAGAAGTTACTTAAAGAGTAAAAAACGTGTGTGCGAGAATTAAAATCTGGTTAAATTTTGTTTTCATGTTTAACATCATAGAAAAATATTGTGACCCAGAATTCATTCAGCCTATATAAAAACTAATCTTATGCTTATCTGACAGCGTATGCTGTTAAGACGGAATGCAGGTTTAGCAGAGTATGTATTAGACTTAAATTGAGAGTATTTCTGTAAAAAAAAAAACACCCATGCTTCTAGAGTGAAACAAAGAATAAATATCTTAAAATAAATAATAGATTAAAAAATTACCTGATGACCCTATGGTTGAAGATGTGTGAACCAATAGGTCTGGTTCTCTTCTAAAAGCTCTGGGAACCTCTACAGACTGCATGGCATCATTAACCTTTTTAAACTGGGTGATTTTTCTGAACATAAAGGCATAAATTAGCACATAAGAGGTTTGATAGAAAAGATTTTCAAAAAAGGAGCATTTTTGGATCAGTTGATGAGTTTTAAAGCTTTTTTGGTAAAGAAGACCGAAGTCCTGCAGATTGAAAAGGTTTGATGCTGTTATTGCACTAATAATTGAAAGAAAATATGTTTTTATTAGTAGAAATGGATGAAAAATGGAACAGAGGTGACAGATTGCACCTGAAATGAATGTTGGCACCTCTTTTGTCCGACCACTGAGCATCATGTCATCTGTTATATATGAAGCTTTACTTCTAGCTGGCTGCTAATATGAGCAAAATGTCCTAAATATGAAATCAGCTATTAGTGTAATTGTGACTTTTTTTGCTTCGGTTCATGCAGCATTTTCTTTTTTTTTTTTCTTCATTATAGAGCACGAGAGATGCAGAGTCAAGAATGAAGAATGAAACGAGACTGAAGCTGTTCACAGTGGATCCGGACACGCAGGTAGTTCATCGCCACCCCCTAAACGAGGTTCACACATGAACAACTGTGATTTCAACACAAAAGATCCAACCTTCCAATGCGCTGTCTGCAGAGACTGGACTTCTCAGGAATAGAGCCGGATGTTAAACAGTTTGAGGAGAAGTTTGGCAAGCGGGTTCTGGTAAACTGCAACGACCTCTCATTTAACCTGCAAAGCTGCATAGCAGAGAACGAGGAGGGGCCCACCACAAACGTAAGGCTTCATCTTTACCTAAAGATCAACCTCTGGGCATATAGTATATGCTTCATCAGCACTCTGACTAATGAAGAACTGCTGTTGAGATAGCAACCAGGCTGTTTGCTCAGGAATGGCGATTAACCTTTAAAATGAACTCTGATGTCCTGCTGTCCCTCCTGGAAACAACAATCTATTAAACTTTTGACATCTTCTCCTTCCACAAACAGGGTTAAATGTTTGTGTGTTATTAAAGACTCATCCAGTATCTAGCTTTTACATAACAAGAACTTAGCCTGGTTTGATGCCATGGCTCACTAAAAATAATTTTCATAACAAACACTACAACACCAAACTAAGTGAGCTACTATAAGTTTTAGTACTAAAGAAAAGCAGTATTTTTTAAAGAGTCTATATAACTGCTTTAAAACATTCATTTTAAAATATGTTCATAACATGTTTCATACGATTGAACTAGACTGTGAATAAACTAAAATCAAACTGATAAATAAGGAGATGAAAGAATTGTAAAACAAGTTGGCTGAACAGGTATTGGAAAATATCTCTGTTGTAAAAGGCCCTACCATTTGCAAAACATTACAAATTGACTTTATCTGAAAAAGGAACAGATGCCAGGTACTAAATTATAAGCTGAAGTCTAATTTACTAAACTTTATTGTCAAATAAATGTACATCAGATTAATGTGATCTACATTTCTACACTACTCAATTAAACCATGCAAGAAAAATTTCAAATTAGCACTTTAAAGCTCTTTTTTTGAAGAAAGTATTAATGTTGTTTAGAAGTCTGTATTTTTTACTGGTGTTGTCTGCAGCTTTGGTTAAACTAAGTGACTGGGTGTGTTGTTTTTATTTATGCAGGCATTCACAACCCCTTTTTTTTCTGTTTTGCCTTGTTACAACACTTATATAAAAGACCAAGGGGACTTTAGACAGATTATGGAGAAAGTTGTGACAAAAGCTTCAGGCAGGGTCGAGTTAGGGAATCAAGTTATAGGCTTTAAAAATCTCTCTGATCTCTGCCCAATCAAATTTCTGGAAAAAGAACGAGATCAGCATAACTGTTAACACCATGAAACATGTTTATTCCCATAAACAAATCATAATTTGAAGTGATTAGCCCTTTACCGCCCATGTCCAACTCCAGCCTGCATTTTCCTATGAAAATGATCAACCGTTTGGTAGACCAGGCTGTTAAAGCCTTAAGTAACAAAATGTGCAAAAAAAAAAAAGTTTTAACTTTATACAGTAGTAGTCCTTTAAAATTTTTCCCCAGTTTCCTTGATGGGCCCTTGGCTGGTCCCCTACAATTCCTTTTTAAACATCAATCTTTGTACTTAAATATTCTTTCTGTCATGATTTGTGGAATTTAAGATCTAAAGAGAAGGGCATTTTCCCTGTAATTTAGTTAGAGGGTGGGGTAGAGTAAAAAAAAATATGCCCTCCCAGGAGAAGGAGGGTGTCACTCAAGTGGTTGGAAGTTAGGGGGGGATTCTGCTTGGAGTTGCAGGGAAGTGGGCTGCCATTCAGCTGGCATTTGACTGGGAAGGGCCATTTTGAATAGCTGCTACTGTAGGACTGTTCTCATTGAACATCATCATCACCTCAGACTGTCTCTGTTTGCAGGTGGAGCCTTTCTATGTCACCCTGTCGCTGTTCGACATCCAGAACGGCAAAAAAATCTCCTCTGACTTCCAGGTTGATTTAAACCACCAGTCCGTCAGGGGTATGGTTTCCAGTAGCACCAGTCAGTATGTAAATGGAGGAGGCGAATCACGATCCGCTGGACAACCTTTGATCCACGGCGTTCCAGAAGCAGCTTTGCTGTATCCCAAACAGGTCAGGAAGAAGTTCAAATATGGCTACTGGAACTGACAGGACCTGTGTGCATCTGACATTTTGAATGATGCTTTCTAGGGAGTGTTTTCTGTGACATGCCCTCATCCAGATATATTCCTGGTGGCTCGCATTGAAAAAGTGCTTCAGGGGGGAATCAACCACTGCGCCGAGCCCTACATGAAGAGTTCAGACTCCACTAAGGTAGGAAGCCGTCCCTGGTCTCCACATAAATTCTCCTGTTCCTTTAAACCCATGCATCCACCATCATTCCTGTGTGGTCACTGACGAACAGGATTAAAAACTAGGCTACTGGTTTAGACCATCAACATGCCCAGTTTTGTTTCTCTCTCAGTACATCATGTATTTCAGTGTTTCTGTTTTCCACTAGATGGCACAGAAGGTCTTGAAAAATGCCAAGCTGGTGTGTAGTCGACTGGGTCAGTACAGGATGCCCTTCGCCTGGGCAGCAAGGTACATTCTTCTTCTTCTTCTTTTAGATTTCAACAGTTTTCAGGATAAATCTTTTCTTTAGAGCCCTGTTCCTCACCTAGAATATCCAGATCAGTACGAGTTGTGCAGTTTGAAATGTGAACTTTACTATCATATTTTTTTCCTTTAATATATAGTGAATCTCAAAGTTTGTTATTCCTCCGTCAGAATGACCATAATAAACTGAAATGAGGAAAATATCTAGATCAAATTCAGCTGCAAAAAAATCAAATGTTAGAGAAAATGAAAAAAATCAAATACTTCAAAAACAGCTATAATCCAGCAATATTGCTATGTTGATGCCCCCTTTTTGGGTCAAGTCCAATGTTCAGTCAATGTTAATTCGATTTTTCTAAATTGAGTAAAACTGTTGAAAAAAATAAAGTACTAAGGTCAGAAATTGGGTTCACAAGAAGCCAACAGAAGCACTGAAAAAGCTGCAGAATGTTTTTTGTGTGTGTGTGTGTGTGTGTGTGTGTGTGTGTGTGTGTGTGTGTGTGTGTGTGTGTGTGTGTGTGTGTGTGTGTGTGTGTGTGTGTTACCTACAATGTGGATGTATTTTGTAAAATGTCCTATATTTGGGGACTTACAGGTACATATGGGGACATTCAACCGGTCCCCATATGGTAAAGTTATGTCCTGTGAGTTGGGCTTAGAGTTAGGGTTAGGTATATGTTCATAATTGTTAGGGTAAGGGTTTGGGTTTGGCCATATAAAATTAATGCAAGTCAATGAAATGTCCCCATATGTCCTGAAAACACGGGTGCGGATGTGTGTGTCAAGTTCTGGTTGTGTTTAACTTGTAAAACAAAAAAGCCCTCCATTCATCATAGGTTCCAGATCCGGTAGCCGCATTGCTAAAAAGAGAAACTTTTTCTAAATAAAATCTCTCTCTGCACCAACCCTAAAAGGGTAGATTTTGGAAATTACACATTACCAAAATAACACTGTAACACATGGTGGTGGGAGCATCATGCTCTAGGGATACTTTTCTTCAGATTAATCTTTTTTGTTGTTGTTCATTTTTCCCTTTTTAATTCTAAATAATGTTTATGACTTTGAGGAAGGAAGAGTAAAACATTTTATCACAGATTTATTTTTGCAGGAAGATGTTGAAAGGAATCCTAATTACCAGCTATTGATCTTTGATTGCAAACATGTAACCTGAAGCACATGACCAATAATACTCACTTTATTATAATGAGCACCTGGGTGATTAGAAATGGGTTTCATACCAAATACCAGGTTGGTTTTCAGGGTTTCTATCAGTATTTTCTTAACAAGTTTGACAATGTATTGTTTTTCACAAGAAAATGGGATTTTTTTCCCTGATCTTATTGATTTGTGCTCATTTGTTTCTTGATGTTAACAAACATGTGATATGTTTGTCTTTTTAGGCATCATAGCATGTTTAGAATCACAAACAAAGCATCAACATATAGATAAATTACATCACTCCCTTTTATTTGAGAAATGGAAATCAGCCTCTCTGCTGATATTAAATAAGGAATATGGAATTAGGTTTTTGCAGGAGATGAGCTGTATGTCCTGACTGTGCTGTATTCTTTTTTCTTTTCTCAGACCCTTGTTTAAAGATGCATCTGGGACACTTGATAAAAGTGCTCGCTTCTCACCTCTTTTCAGACAGGACAGCAACAAGCTGTCCAATGACGACATGCTTAAACTGCTGGCAGATTTCAGAAAGTGAGTTAAGTCTCTCTGAGCATGCTCTGTTATTAGAAGCTCTAAGTAATCTTGCAGATGTGCTGGATGGAAAATATCTCCACATGCAAAAAATATTGCTCTGTCTTAGGAAAATCTCACCTCTGCTAGCATACTCCTGCACCCTCTCTAGACGAACTGTCTGCTTCATATTTAGTCTAACAAATCCTCGACTTTAGCTTATTTTTCTTTTCTCAGACCAGAGAAGATGGCCAAGCTGCCTGTAATCCTTGGAAATCTCGACGTTACCATCGACAGTGTTGCCCCTGACTTAACGAGTAAGCTCCTCAGGGTCTAACAGAAGAAATGAAAGCTGCTTTTCCTGAGAGCATAATATGCCCCACTGTCTACACTCTATTCATCTTGTCTTATTTGTCATGCTCCTGCGTCTAGATTGCGTTACCTCATCCTACATTCCTGTGAAGCAGTTTGACATCAGCGAGAGGGGCAGCGTCTTTTTCGAAGTGGAGGAGTTTGTCCCGTGCATCGCCAAATGTTCTCAGCCTTTCACCATCTACAACAATCACCTCTATGTCTACCCAAAGCACTTGAAATATGACAGCCAGAAGTCGTTTGCAAAGGTAGCACCGTCACACTGCTCCTTAATTTATTTATTTACTTGAAAGGGACAGCATGTATTGATGAACTGCAGGAGCTGTAAATACACTTGGATTCAGCTCAGTTTTCATCCATAGTCCTGTAAGATAGGGGCAGCAGGTACAAGGAGAAGCACACGGTACATGTAACAAGAAATATATATATATATATATATATATATATATATATATATATATATATATATATATATATATATACAGATGAAACATACTTGTAACAAGGATAAAGACAATCAAAAAAATCATAAAAACAATTGACAGTTTAAAAAGAAATACAAGGCAATACCCACAGACGACATGGGCTTATGGGCTTTACGTTCCTCTAAGAAGCTGAGCTGATATGTAAAAGTTTTAGTTGTTTTAGTCACAGATTTTTTACCAACATCTGGTT
>NW_015150499.1:252069-376887 GCF_000732505.1 Cyprinodon variegatus | reverse complement strand
GAAATATGGACACTGCTTCCCAATGTCCAAAAATTATGATCATGGCAAATGGCATAACAATAGTTTTTCTCTCTCAGTGTTGCTAACTGGCTAACTGTCTCTGTCTTCAGGCTAGAAATATAGCCGTCTGCATTGAGTTCAGGGACTCGGACGACGAAGATGCTGTTTCTCTTAAGGTACTACGCTGAATCTCTAGAAGACAGTTTTTGCAATTTGCATGAACTAAAGCCTCCTTTTCTTCCTTTCATAGTGTATCTATGGGCGGCCTGGAGGACCCTTGTTTACCAAAAATGCCTTTACCTCAGTATTACATCACCAGCACAACCCGGAATTCTACGATGAAGTAATAAAGCTCATAAAAACACATTTAATTTAAACATTAAAGCCAAAGGATAACGACATGACCGTTTTCAATTCATTCTCTTTTGAATCAGTTTAAAATCGAGTTGCCAACACAGCTCCATGAGAAACATCATCTGCTGTTCACCTTCTACCACGTGAGCTGTGACAGCAACAGCAAGGCCAGCACCAAGAAGAAAGACGTGGTTGAAACACAAGGTGAAGCACAAATTGTATATGAAAGTATTGCCCAACTGATAAGTAGAATAAAAACTAGACAATCATGCATGCATACATTTACATGCTAAGTGAACATGTACATACATCATGCTGAAAGGGCCTAAACTCTTCTTGCTGCAGGGAAACGGCACCAAACACTGTACCACCATGCAGGGCTTCATTATACACCCACTCCCATATTTCACCCTGGAGATAATGGTTTTTCTGCCACATCTGGGGTTTAGCATGCTGGTCTAAATGTTCAGTTATCACCTCATCTCACAAATGTTCTTTCCTCCATATATTTGATCTGTTCAGAAGGGATCTTTCATCATTAGCCTACCTTTTTTTTTTTTATAAAGCCCATATTGGTGAAGTGCAACACTAATGGCACGACAGTGGATCTCTGTAGCCCCCCCAATGTTCCCATAGGAGTCTTAATTGCCTGATATATTATATTGGTCATACTATTGCCATTTTCACATGATAGAAACATAACGATTTTTCAATTAAAATTTTTAAGTCTGAGATAATATCTTAAAATCTAATTCTACTTTAGAATGAAACATAAATTGTTTGCAGTCCAGAGGTTGCTGGACTTTCCTATTACTGTTGGAAAGGAATTTTCTTCTTCTGGCATGCATGGATCTATGTGCATGCTCCAACTCTTCCTTTCTTTGGCCTGGCAAACCCTCTTCTAGAGCAGGGGTGGGCAATTCCAGTTCCTGGGGGCCGGTATCCTGCAACTTTTAGATCCATCCTTGGTCCAACACACCTGAATCAAATGGCTGAGTTACCTCCTCAGTATGCAGTCAGTTCCTGCAGAGTCCTCCCAATTATCTGATTACTTGATTCAGGTGCGTTGAACCCAAGGCACTGGCACCTCTGATTAAATGTTATGTCACCAAAACTGGGTCCCTCTGGGATTTTAAATTTATGTTTAACAACATTATAATTATACTGCAAATAAAATTAATTGCCCAGTGCTATTCACAACCCATCTCTGAGTTGGAGATTGTAGATTGAATGAATTACTGACCTGCAGAATTTGCTTCTCCTGTACCAACATATAGAGACAGTTTTCAGACACTTTCAGTACTTATTTGTATTTCCCTTAATATTCAAATATTAAACCCTGAACTTTTACTAAAAGTGGAAAAGTACAAATGCTATGGATACCATTAAAAGACGGTGTATATTTGTAGAGGAAACAACCAGCTGGTATGACCCTTTTCTCTACTCATAAATCCAGTCTGCAGATTAGTTGAGGAAAGGGCTGAAATGCGATTCAGCCTTTAAGTCTGTCAGTGTTGCTGTTGTTACTGGCAACCTCTATCAGGCTCATGATATTCTACTCTATATTTTCCCTCAGTGGGTTTCGCCTGGCTCCCCTTGTTAAAGGATGGCCGGGTGATGATGAATGAAAATCACATCCCTGTGGCGGCCAACCTCCCTGCTGGGTATCTCAGCTGTCAGGGCGCCAGCAAGGTAGAGCAATCCTCACAGTCTTTAACACTGCCACCCCTAACTGTGGTTTCTACCTAGAAAGAATATTTTCTGCATGTGTATTTTTTCCCCTGTCCCTTAAATCTATTATTTACATATTAATGTCATTGTTTCAACTTTGACAATAATATATCTGTCATTGCCATTCTTGCCTTCACAGCATGTGAGTCCTGAGGTCAAATGGGTTGATGGAGGGAAGCCCTTATTTAAAGTGTCCACACACCTAGTGTCCACTGTGTACACTCAGGTTTGTCATATACCAACCTCAGAGAAGTGAAACCAATCATTTTTCAACTGAATATCACCCTTCGATTTATTTAATTTTTTTAACTATGCTTTTTTTTGTGTATTTCAGGATCAACATTTACACAATTTCTTTCATCACTGTCAGAGTATTTCATCAGCAGCAGAACTGGTCAAATACCTGAAGGTAACTGAAATTTGATGAAGTGTATACTTGGGTTCTAAAAACCAAACAGTGACAAACATATGAGCTGTTTCCTGTTCAGGGATGATTGTGATTCTATTTAGAAGCCTGTCCACACTATAGATAGGTAATTATTATTAATCGTTATTACCTGTGTACCTATTACCTTACAATTTATATCCATTGTGACTAAAATTAACAAAGTCTGCAAGCCCCAAAGTCTCACAGCATTTTCCAAATACTTATGTTTTTTCAGTAAATATTCGCATATTACCCCTAGCCCACAGTCTATCTCACTTTTCTTTGGGCAACTTCAGTTTTTTATTTTATTTTTTTAATGGGCTTCAGTCAGATGAGGAAAAAAAGATATATTTTTAGCAACACACACCGCAGGTGGTTGTGGCTTGAGTGAAAACCAATTTGTGTAAAAAAAAAAAACTTGTCTTACCTATTGGTAACCATTAAGGATCTGTGATTCTGTGGGCTGGTTTCTCTTTCAGAAGTTTGCAAATTGTAGACTCTAACAAACTGAAAACCAGGTAGACTTCTAGATTTTATTTTTTCATAAGTGACTATCAGTCTATGCTGATCAGCTTGCTGATTCCAGATGGACATTTACCAGGAAAACAGCATCTGGTGCAGTACGTTTCCTCGGTTTTTATGTAAACTATAAACATGAACAATAGCCAGAGGCCCCATCAGCAGGTCAGCTGTATTTGGTGGCAGTTTTCCAAATGACTTGGCAGGCTTATGTTAGCTTCCTGCAGGCAGGGATAGAAGCACCGATATCTGACCTTTTATTCCAAGGCTTAGGTGTGAGTCATCAACACAGTTTCACTAACTTCCTCGGTTATTATTGATCAAATCCAGCTCCTCAGGTATAGAGATGTGATGATCAGGGATCTGGGGCCATGAGTAAACAACACCATACCATTTTAAAGCATTTACAAAAAATATATAGTGACATTCTGAACTACTTTGCATCTCTTAATTAACTAATAGAGTTTGTTCAGAAGAGTTTTTCAGTCAAGTCAATGATTCAATGCAAATGGTAAGCATATTTTATGTATTATAAACAACAATTGACTGAATTTGATTTACTAGAAACTAAATTAGAATTTTCAGTCTGTGTGTATGATTGTACCCATTTGATTATAAATTGATGGATATAAAAAATATATCTGTTTGTCCTTTAAATACCTTGAGACGGCATTAGGTGTGGATTTATTACCTTCAAAATAATCTAGATTTTAGGTTATTCGAGTTTAAAGATTAAACTCTGTTGTAATACTTTCATCCCTCCTGGTATCTGCTGAAAGTCTTGCTCTCTCTTGCTTTTTCACAGCCAGATTGAACAAAGACGCTTCTCGATTTTATAAAAAAAAAAAAACAGGCAGTACTTTGCTTTAAATTTCGTAGTGTAAATTTCGCTTTAAATATTTTTTATAGCAAACTATTCTTCCTTCAGTTGCAAAAATCCACACAGAGAAGCATGTTGTTGCTAAGCATTTTAAAAACTAATCAGACATTAGAGTTTTTTTGATAACCAGTAATGACCTGCTAAAAATGGTCTGATCCTGACCACCGCCTTGGTTTCCAGTGCATGTCTGCTCAAGATATCTTTATAGTTAAATCTTTGAGGCATTCATGTAGTACAGTACATGTTGTAATTCAACTCCTTTGCTTTTTACCTGCAGAGTTTGCATGCCATGGAAAGTCACGTGATGATAAAGTTCCTGCCAACTATCCTCAATCAGCTGTTTAGAGTCCTGACTAGTGCCACACAGGAGGACGTAGCAGTAAATGTTACAAGGCAGGTGTATCTTTAATGTTTTTATTCAATTTCAATACGTCTTATTGATAATCCTGTTGGTATTATTACAGAGCATGTTAACCTACTTAGCACTTTTTTTGCAAGTTATTGTTGGAAAAACTCATGATATAATTCCCCTTTTGCCTATTTGCCTTATAGAGTCATGATTCATGTTGTAGCGCAGTGCCACGAGGAAGGCTTGGAACACTACCTTCGCTCTTATGTGAAGGTGAAATCCCACCTGATGTCTAAGAAAAACTAGATCTCATTTATGCGCCACAGGAACTGACATTTTGTCTGTGAATGTGTCTGATCCAGTTTGTATTTAGGACTGAGCCACACACATCCTTGACAACCCGAACAGTACATGAGGAGTTGGCCAAAGCCATGACTGTGATCCTGAAGCCTTCCACCGACTTCCTGACCAGTAACAAGCTGCTAAAGGTAGATGCCCCTTAATATCCCCTCCGTAAAGTAAGAGTTGAGATGTTTTTAAATTTCTGTGATGTTTCTGATCTCTGTTTTTTTTCTCCTCCTACAGTATTCATGGTATTTCTTTGAAGCATTAGTCAAATCCATGGCTCAGTACTTGATTGAAAGCTGCAAAGTGAGGGTGAGTTTCACTCGGCTGTTTTTGCCAATGATTCATTTCCTATAGTGCAGATTAACAGCATGTTATGTTATTTACCATTACAGCAATGCAGTTTAATTGTTATACTTCACCTTGAGAAGAGGCACAATATATATGATTAGATAAAACACAACAAAACTAAACATGCAGGGAACCTAGTTCTGATAAAGAACAGTATAACCTTATATTGATTTGGATTAAACCGTGTCTAAGAGCTTATAAGATGGTAGTTTTCATAATAGTGTGGTGTTTAACTGGTCAAATAAGTTTAAGCTCCAAGAATAACAATCCTAACTATTTAACAAATCAAAATAATGGTTTAACTGGCTTTAAACCAGGTGGGAAAATAAAGTAGAGAAGCAGGAAATGGTTTTCTGTTACTCCACATATCTCATGGGTCTATATGCATACAGTGAGGGAGAATGCACTTCCATTTATTACTTTTTTTTTTTTTTTTTATTGCAGCAATTTCACATGATCATTGTAACTAAAACTGTATGTTGTGTAAGTAGTAAAGCAATTTTTTTTTTGTGCTCTCTAGTTGTCGAGGAATCAGCGTTTTTCAGCATCTTTTCACCACACTGTGGAAACCTTGGTCAACATGATTATGCCACACATCACTCAGAAATACAAAGACAACCTGGATGCTGCACGCAATGCAAACCACAGCCTGGCCGTCTTCATAAAGGTCCACTTAGGAACAGAAATGTTGTTCTTGTCCGCTGTGTCCTCCTTGTGTTGGAATAATTTCATAATTATTTTTGTCCGGTTTTGTAGCGCTGCTTCAACCTAATGGACCGAGGTTTTGTGTTCAAGCAGATCAACAACTACATCCACTGCTTCATGCCTGGAGACCCAAAGGTGTTTTATTACAGATAAACTCTTTCACAGAAACAAGCTGTAGCCAAAGATCTGTCCTGTTTCTGTGTAGCTGTTCTGCATTAAGCTGATTTTATTTTTTTATTTTTTTCAGACGCTGTTTGAGTTCAAGTTTGAGTTCTTGCGCGTTGTGTGCAATCACGAACACTATGTGCCCTTAAACCTGCCCATGCCATTTGGAAAAGGGAGGATACTGAGGTTTCAAGGTGAGAAAAGAGTTCAAATCAACTTTCAGGCCTGGTGCCTTTTAAATGTTTTTACAGCACTATTATTTCCATATTTTGTCACTCCACAACCAAATGCCTCAACAATAAACTTTTAGGATTTTCTGTGACTAAAGCAAAAGAGTGAAAAATACTGAAAAGGAAACCACAGCAAATTAATTTATCAGTTACCAGAAAACATTTTACTGCAGGAAAATGTGGAAAAATTTGCTTTGGCCTCTTAAGTCTGAAACTGGAGCTGTTTCAACTTTAAGCAAATCCTATGTGTTGTATAAAGGTAGCTCTGCACATCATCGCTTACACAGCATGCCCTCAGCAAGGCATGGTGGTAAGTAGAGATAAATACAGAAAACTTGGAGAGAAAAGAAACTTATCGGAGGTTGACTGGAGCATTGGTTCATCTATATGTAAGAGGGCAATCCTAGGCCTAACCAAAGCTGCAAGAAAATAACCTAGATCAATCCTTATTTTTGAACAGCCCAGTTTAAGCGGAGATCTAAAGTTAAACCGGATTCTCTTAATCCAGTCAGACTGAGACTAAACTATTTTACAAAGAAGACTGGGTGAAAATGTCTGGAAATGTGGAAAACTGGCAGAGATAATCCATAGAACACTTGCACCACATGTAATTGCAGTCAGAGGCTCTTGTCTACGAAATATCCACCCAGGGGTTTAACTATTAGTTTTTCCTTATTTAAATAAACAGCTGGCAAGTTTTTTATTTTTGTTCATCCCCTTCAATTGTGTTTTACTTATTATAATCCTGTCTTGTTCAACTGATGTATCTTGAAGTTTCTGCTTGTTAAATGATAAGAGGCGTATAAAGCAAAATAATCTGGACAGGTACACTGTAAATAATAAAATGAAAACTATTTGAAATAGATCTGTCATCAGCATTTCTTACAGGACTTTCTCTTTCTTGTTTGTTTGCCTCATTTATCTGTATTGTCCTCAGATGATACAGAGGAGTCTGATGATACTCAAGTAGGTAGGTGGTTGTCGACTCAAAATGAGCAGATTTAGAATGTGATCATTCATCAAAGAAGGATTCTGGTGACTTTTTAAGACTTGCATAAATGAAATGCCGGTTTTAAAAAAGGCTGAGGCAGAAGTAAAAAAAAAAAAAAGAGTGCAGGGGAACTTCTGTTTGATTACAAATTGCTGCAATCATCTTCAGCGTTGTTTGAGCACATATGAACTCTGTCCTGAATTTGAATCATTTTTTTTTTCTCAACACTGTTGATCTAAAACACAGTGGGTAAGTCGAATCTGATCATCAGCGCTCGTCTTCCAGTCTGCTTTTGTTTAATGAGAATCAGTTTTCTTCCAGGGTGCTCTCTAGATGCAAGGTTCTGATCAAATTTACATCGAATCAAATGTTCTCTCTCTGTCTGGGATTGATCGTGGCCTCATGTGCCTCTGTAAGCTCAGTTTCCTGCTGGCTCCAATCTTTAACAACCTCCTCACTGACCACTTCCTGCCCCATAGATCTACAGATGGAATACTCTTTGACTGAGGACTTCTGTAGGAACCACTTCCTGGTCGGGCTTCTGCTGCGGGAGGTCAGTGCAGCTCTGCAGGAGTTCAGGGAGATCCGGCAGGTCGCCATCCAGGTCCTGAAGAGCCTGATGATTAAACACACTTTTGATGATCGCTATTCCTCCAAAGTAAGCTGCTTGCACTCATCTTACCTAACTCTTATATTCTGGCTCGTTTGTGTGGTGATCCTATTAAATATTTGTTTTGTTTTGTCTTTAGAGCCAACAGGCTAGACTGGCCACCTTGTACTTTCCACTGTTCGGTCTTCTTCAGGAGAATGTCAACAGGCTTAATGTGAAAGAAGTCTCCCCATTCCCAATCAACCACTGCAACAATGTGAGAGCACCACCTAGTGGCTTCTTTTGAGTACTGACACACATCTAACCGAAACACATCTACAACAAACATTAAATTATAACACAGCCCTGCATCCATGGGCGTAGGTTGCATAGGGACCATAGGGACATGTCCCTACCAAAATTTTGGACCGACCTACAATTCAGCGTTATTGCAGCAGTAGAGGAGTTCTGGATTGAGAATATTGACAGACGAAAACATTCTTCTATCTAAAATGCTAAATTTTTATATATATATATATATATATATATATATTTTTTTTTTTTACAATTTTGGTATTAATTACTGCTCTAAGTGTGTCACTGTGTGAGCTAAAGACATCTCTTAGAGTCTCTATACTCCAGTTAATGATTAATCAATTACTAAATTTGTTGACATTATTTCAATAATTGATTAATACAATTAATTTTTTCAGCTCTAAATAAAATACATGAAATGGGTTAAACAGAGTAACTACAGCCTAGATGTATAACTTTTAGAGTGAAGTTAATATATTAAATGCTCAGTGTCAGTTCCTCTTCTATTTCCAGTGCTCATGTAAGTACAATACATTTATTTGGCGTCCCTTGAATCTATTATTTCGCTTTGTTTCATGATGCAAAGAGAAAATTTAAAAGATAAGAGTGGGTTTTAACCTCTGTTTACCTATGCACAATTCTATATCTTCAAAATAAAAGAAAGTATAAATCCACATATAGCAGACATATTTATATTCTGTTAAATAGGCACAGATTTACCTACTGTCTTAGTCCCTGGTAATTTCAAATGCAAATCTTTTCAAAGTGGGAAAAAGTCCTAATTCCTCATTCGTCAGAGCCAGTTAAGCTTCGGTCATTGATAAACAATATCTAGTGTGCGTAGCGCTTATACAATTTGTATAAATATAGCAAGAAATGCTGCTTTTCTCTTTAAACATAATAAACCCTGATTTTGACGTATAGCATAAAAAAAAAATGAGCATACATATTTTTGTATAAGACTAATGACATCAGACCAACAGTGTCCCTACCAAAGTTGAAATCAAACCTACGCCCTTGCCTGATTCATAGTTAGGCCCCTTCAAGCTTTAATAGTGCAGGAAGAGAAGAATGATTGTTCTAATTATAGGAATAAAAGAGAAAAATAAGCAGGTAATGAAGGTGCTGGGTTGCTCTATCAGTCCTGTCTATGCGCTGCCTGACCAAGAATGTCAGTGTGATGCTTCACCGAATTATACAACTAAATACACGTTAGTCAGGCAGCTGTAAATATATAGACGTCCCCAAAGGATTTAAATCTGTTACAAACGTTTAAAATAATTATCACTGATTTGTTTTTAGGTGTGTTTCAGAATGGGGTCTTTTGCACCTCTTCCAGAGTAGAAACATATTTCCCAATTGACATAAACACATTTCTTTAGAATTGCTTATAAAAAAAAATAAATAAGTCTATAACTTTTTGATAGATGACATAATAATGAACATTTTAAATGGGTTACACAGTTCCTCCGATTTTTATTTTTTATTTTTTTTTAGGTCCCAAATCACTGACCCACTCCCAAAATAAAACCTCTGGGTTTAATATAAAAAAAATGACAGCTAATTCCTTTTATATATTTTTATATATTTATATATAATGCTTTATATTTCTTTTTTCTAATTTTTACCCAGAATGGACGAGAGGATCCACTCCTGACCAACGCCTTGATGACGCCTCCTAGGTCCAGCACATTTCTGGATACCAGTTTGCACAAAGATGTTTTTGGAGCTATCTCAGGCACCAGTGAGTTAGAAATGAAAATAAATATATATATAACAATTTTAAGGGACTTAAGCTAATACCTATTAATGAAGTTAAGTATTTCAGTATTCAAATATCCAGAAAGTTAGTGAAACTAAAAAAAAGTATATTGCTAAGATTGGAAATAAAAAAAAAATTAAGAATCTTATTTTGTGAATCTTCATAAATCTCATATTGTATTTTTTTTTTCCTTTGTTTTCAGCTTCCCCTCATGCGTCCACCCCTAATGTGAACTCTGTCCGCCATGCTGACTCTCGCGGATCCCTCATCAGCACTGACTCAGCAAACAGCCTGCCTGAGAGGAACCATGAGAAAGCCAATTCTCTTGACAAGGTAGCCTATATGATCTAATGTAACCTCTCTGTGGCATCCTGTACTCATTCCATTGTTCTTCTTTACTGCGGGTCCATAGATTTCCCAGGTTATAACAGAAGTCTTTAACTCTAAGCTCAACATCCTGCCTTTATCATCTGTCCAGAGGTTTGTATGGAAACAATTTTTTAGTGACCTGCTTCCCTCTGTGGAGACTGAGACACAGTGGCTGTGTTCAAATCCAGCGGCTGCATCCTCCGGCTGCGTCCTCTGTCTTTCCTACGTCATAGCGCGGCGCCATGGCCTCTTCAGACCCACAGACTGCTTCGTTCGACAGCCGACAAATGCAGCCTTCTTTTTGCCTATTTTGAAGGACCTTTCCGGCGTATCCTACTTAGCCTTGGGTATCCCACAATTCATTGCTAATCCAAGCAAGGCGGCTGCTCTGTGCTTAGAGGAAAAAGGGAAGTGGCGCTGAATATTGTAGGTGGAGTTTAATATAAAGCAAGTTTGTGAATAGCTCCATCTGAAATTAATAAAAATAGTTGTTTAACCTGGGTACTTAGTCAGATAAGTGGCAGGTAATTTTTGGTTTATTGAAAGGTTTTATCTGTCCTTGTGCAAAAGGGTTTGCTTGACATTTAAGGACAGATTCCAATTTCTCTGCAGTGTGGGGACTATAAATATGATATCCACAACAACAGCACTGCTGAAGAAGCTCCTGAGAGATGAAATTAACCCTCAGAACAGTAGTGAGAAGTTCAGTATCCATTTTTCGCCTGCTTTGTGAGTCAACTGCCATGGTTGCTTGGAGAGCTGATTTGAGTTAGTCTAGGAGGCAGTAGAAGGATTTTACTCTGCTTTCACAAGCCAAATTTGTTTGCTTTTGATAATTGCTAATCAGGAAAAAAGGATACAAAATCCTTAAAACGTTTACAAAAAAATAAAATAAAACAAGAAAGTATGGCATGCATTTGTATCCAGCGGCATCAGAGGCCTGTAGTAACTCTGGAGGTGAGGCAAAGATCAGGTAATATTTAAAAAGGAAAACAAATATTCATAAAGACCACAAATCCTGTCTTTTTGAAGATGTAACAGGAAGAGAGCCATTATTAAATGAAAACTATTAAATGTTTGCACTTAGCCGCAGGTTTAGGCAGGGGGCAGAGCAAACACATGGAAGAAGAAGCTCTTATTAGATCTGAATGAAAGTTCAACTATTTGGCCTTGAGGGGTGCTAAACCAACTGACCATGCCCATTGTGAAACATGGTGATGGCAGCATCATGATGTGGGGATACTTGTCTTCAGTTCTTGTTACGTTGATGGGAATGTTGTTTGAGTTAAAGACAGGTCAGCCTTTTAAATAAATCTGTTCAGAGGGTACAAAAGACTCAAGACTGAGCTGAGGGTTAAGTTGGTAGGAATATTTTTGGAAGGTACTGTCATCAGGTTATTCAGTGGTTTCCAAGTAAATGTACTGAAAGCAATAGAGGTGTTGCAGGAAGTGTAAATCTCACGGTTGATAGAAACTTATACTGAGATGGAGCTTCTTACAGCAAACAGAAGGCACTTTTTTTTTGTCTGTGCTTTCTGCTCATTTTGTGCGTTTGTTGGAGAAATCACATTTAAGCAAAATGGTTCCCTTCATTAAACCAGTAGGGGACGCCAAAATACTGACCAGAAGCATGCTAAATGGAAAAACAGAAAGCCTCATTTACTTTTGAGGACCATTAAAACCTAAATGTTATCTGACCTAAAATTACCCTTTTAAAAAAACTGCTGCAATTGCATCATGGCATCCATGAAGTCACCCACCTTCAGTTTTATAGTCTAGACTGAACACTGGCAATAGAACACATGTGGCTTATTTCCCAATCTTGTCTGTGGTACGGCTGTATTTAACTGCAGTGGTTCCGTTTTTTTTTCTCTACTTTCTAACTTAACTGAGAGAAATGCTTTTTATTTTAAGACATATTTTCCAGAGAAGCATGCAACATCTTGGCAAACAGTACTATTTCTGCAGACTGCTTTATCCCTGCCAGTGAGGGCATATATCCTACAGTATTTTTACAGTACTCACTTTATAAATCAGATTAAAATTTATTTTTCTGTCTGCTGCAGCATGTGTCAGATTCAAATGTTTCGATTAACTTCATGACTGAAAAGAAATGGTGAAACAGACATTTTTTATTAACCGAATTAGTCTGATGTGGCTCAATTCAATTGGGTTAATGGTCCAAAACCGCTCCAGTCTCATTACCCCGACTTTGCCTGCCTAGACTGGACTTCACCTTTGTCAGATTAGGACCAAATATGAGGCTTAACCAAAGAAAATCTGTGAAGAATTACTGAGCCAGAGGTTTCAAGCATGTGCAATAGCCTCAGCCAGCTTAACTAACATGATTACAAGCATTCTAGAGAATTTTTGTTGTTTTTCTTTCTCCATATTTTATTGGGGTTAGTTTTGTTTTCAGTCAACCTATGGTCAAATGTCCTAATTTTAAAGCTTTCTTGAAAAAAACATGAAAATATTTTTTTGGTGTTTTCCTCAGCATATTAAAAATGATTCCAGGTGCTTTAGGAAGATAAACATATCATAAAGAGAAGAAAAAATGTAGTTCAGATTCTATTCAAAAAATAATGAAATGCACATTACAACTTGCACTGATTATGCCTTGTTTAAAGGCCACCAGCTTAACAATGAAACGACTTTAACATACAATCCAACAAATAATTGGGTTGTATGATTAGAACACAGTGGGGAGACTGGACCTGTGCAGACCACTCACTAATTTCCCCCAACTGCTCCTTCCTCGATATAACCAAGATGGATCAGAGGTCTATTTTAGACGGAACTATACAGAAGAACCTTCCACTTCTGCTTTTCTTGTTAGATTTAAAGGATAAATTGCCATGTCTGTGAAAAGGATTCATTTGTCTGTCGATATATAACAATATTTTTGTTTTCTCCTTAGAACCAATCTGCCTCTGCCCTGGGAAGCTCCCTGGTGAGATGCGATAAACTGGACCAGGCAGAGATCAAAAGCCTCCTCATGTGTTTCCTACATGTTCTTAAAAGCATGTCTGAAGGTAAACACTCCACATAACTTTGTGATTTAAGCAATAAACAATATCCTGTGCTGTTAAATGAATAAACAAACAAGCTCTCTATTGTTTTTTTTTTCTCTACTTCAGATGCTCTGTTCACATACTGGAACAAAAGTTCACCTGCTGAACTGATGGACTTCTTTACTTTAATAGAGTGAGATGCTTTTTTATTGGTTTTAGCCCAAGTTTATGTTAAAAATGCTAAAAAAAAGTGTGTGATAACGGATTGCTTTCTCCCTTTCTTCAGAGTATGCCTCCATCAGTTCAGATATATGGGGAAAAGATATATTGCAAGGTAATGTTGCAGACTTTTATGGCTTTTTGATTCCTGCCAACCTTACAGAAAATGATTGATGTGCATCAACAAAAAAACAGCATAAAATGTCAGCCGCACTAATTAAGAGCTTGTTTCTGGAAAGAGCTTCGGTGATTCTGGGCCCCAAGTTTTAATTCATTCAAAACACATTCCTACTAATATTTGGAGAGATGCCACTTAGAGGATTGAAGGGAAACAGGTTCTAGCAGAATTCTGGCTGGATAAATGAAAAATGTTACAGCTAATTGAAATGGGTTGGTTTCCTGTGATATCTCTCCAGTGGGTACTTGCCTTGTAAGGGAGGGTAACTGCAGTTTTAAATGTTGCTTGGTCTCACCAGTAGTCAAGCAGCTTCCAGATTATAGCAGGCTTTTATTTTCCTCAAAATTGCTTGGACTAAATTGGGTGCTCTAACTGCACAAAGATCCCAAAGGTCACAACAGTTTCTAAATGGGTAAAGCCCGTTAAACATCAGTAAGCTTTGAAGTGAAGATCCACAAATTCTACCATGAGTGAAATATCAATACAGAAATACATTAGGATCTTATTGATAGCTGCAAAGATGCAGCCTGCTAAATGTCAACTACAGTACAATACAACTACAAGAAATGGAATAGTAAAGGTTTAATTATCCTAAAAAATGTTATGGTATTTACTCTGATACAGTGATGATAAAGATATTTAATAAGATATTAGAGCCGTGATTTCATGTTATTGCGACCAAAGCGCTGCCAATACTATCTGGAAAATTAGGATACAATTAAAAACATGCCCATAAGGAAACTAATTGAATAAAATATTAAAACGTATTGCTTAACAGCACACAACAGATGCACAACCATTCTCTTAACACGTGTGTGTGTATATATGAAGAACTGCATGCAATGCAGTGCAATTAGTTTAGTTTTTTAGAAAATGAATTGATTTCGATTTTATTTCTCATAATAGAATTAAGATTCTTAGCATGATCATATTTTCACACTATAGAGAAACAGTACAATAACAGTCTTCCCATAGTGCATGCATAATGATTAAAAAGTGATAATGTAGCTTAAAAAAGTCATTAAATAAGAGAATCATGCCTATTATGAAAGAATATAAGCTGTATCTGATTTTTGGATTAATATATGACGATAATGTTTGTAAAGAGTTCACATGTTTCTTAACACCCATTCATTCCTTTTCTTCATATTTGGGAGCTTTGGCCTCCATTCCCAGAGGCCTCCACTCTCTCTAACCTCCCATTACTGTTTCTATCTCTATTCACTCAAATGCTGGCAAGTTTAACTTACTGATAAATAAGCTGGCTCCTGCCCTCTCCTGCTTTGGGTAAGCTAAAGGCTAAAGGTGGAAATAACTTTTTTCAAATTGAGTGCATGAAATTTTCTCAAAGAGATGTTGCAGTGCTGTAACAGTTTTGGTTTTCCATCTCACTATCTTTATGCTTTTTATTTATTTTTTTTATTTTTTTCATGCATGGCTTAAGCTTTAACCTGCGGTGTTCATGCTGCAGCTGTGTCAAGTTTCACTCTAGGCTGAATGTTAAACATGCACAAATGTTTACAATTTTGACTTAAAAATATAAGACCTGCTTCCTGGCATATTTGAGCGCTGCCGGAACCTCTCAAATGTGTAAAGGGGGAAAAAAGGAAAAAATAATCTTGAGCTGGTCCACTAACTCTAGCGCTGTCTAATATATCCTGTTTCCTCATCAGGAACCAGGATGGGGCAGGACACGTAGCACATGAGCGGAAGTCTCAGACTCTGCCTGTGTCTCGTAACAGGGCGGGAATGATGCATGCCCGCTTACAGCAGCTCAGCAGCTTGGATAACTCATACACTTTTAATTACAGTAAGTGCCATCAACCATTCAGGACCATTCTCACCTCATGTAGTCTGAGCTCCCCCTTCCACTCATACTTCCCATCATCTTCCTCATCATCTTTTGTTTAAACCTAATCGGATGAAAATCTTTTCAGGATAACATCCGTAAAGTCTATTAGAGCTGGGTAGAGGCAGCTTTTTGTTCATTTGAGCAAAGCCAGGTGCTTATTTTTTAATGAAAAGGCATCATTTAATAAACTTTCTTTGTGTTTTCAGTGTAAGAAAGATTTCAAGTTTACTTGGAATATCTGTAGAACATGGTAAGAATGTGACAGGTTGCCAGGATGTTTGTCGACCATTTTGTTTTGATTTAAAATGCAATAAAGCATGCCTACTTTAACTTTAAGATTAGCTCTCAAAGTCATCTCATCGTCTGCAACGTTCATCTGCTCTTGACTTTATTTCATTTTGGAAAGAAACCCATGTAAATTGGGAAGAGTTTCATTCCAAACTGGGCAATGATTGAAAAAGTACTTCTTGGTTATCAGCAAAAAAATAATAAAAAATTGCTAATTTTTACGCTTAGTTTGTACCATTTCACCCTTTACCTACTTACATTTCGTTCTAATGAACAAATAAAGAGGGGAGGAGCTCTTTTTAAGGGTAGCACAGCAACCTTCTTTAGGGTCAGGCCCCTCTGGTTAAGAAAGTTTGGATACAACTCAATTAAGTTAGATTTTTAGTTTGCAAATTAGCATATTTAGCCATATTTGGACTAAACCTTGGTCAATAGATGGCAGCAAATTGCGTCCAATGTGATTCAAAGCATGTGTGGTACTAGGGGTCGGCAATATATCGAATATACTCAATGTATCTAGAGTTTTATCACGCACAAAAGTTAAAATGACTCTATTTCCACCATCGAGTACAAATTCGCATGATGACATTAAGCTGTCTGCATCCTTTCCGCTAAGAGTTGTATTTTTCCCACATACTTTGAATGCATCATAAACCCATCCTCCAAACAGGATTATTTTATTTGCGACACGCACACAAACTAAAGCAACTTGCAAACGAAATATGGTGACAGCAGGTGTTTCAGTTAAGCAATATATGGCAGTTGTTAGGATTTCACGTCAAGGATGTTGAACAAAAGGCGGTAATTTGTAAGACGTTCAAGACTTACGTTATTTAAATGTTTTTTAGATGCTCTACTACCTGTGATGTGATGTAGTCTTGTTCAGAGGTTTGCAGGTGTTCTCTAAACTTGGCAATGTTCTCAATTTTACAACTTTTTGTGCTTCTTTAGAAATTCTCAGCACATAAAGATCAGTGCAAATAGCTTTGAGATGTTCTGATAATGCTCTAATTTTTTTAACTTTTGTTTTTGTAATTTGAGGTCAATTTCTTTTTTTCCTCCTGCATTTATTTTATTATGCGCAAAATAGCCCCTTTTTATTTTGCATTTTATTCAGTATTGCATGTTTTTGCTGTTTCCTGTTTGGTTGCTGGGATCTTTTGAAAGGTCTAAAACTGGCACCAAAAGACATAATGTCGCAGTATCATTTGTTAAAAGCTTTGAGCTGGTAAAAATAAAATGTTTTAAATTTGAAACCAAAAATTTGAAAGAATATATCAGTGCAATTTTATGCAGTCCATTTTTTTTTCAGGTAATTTAAACATATCGTGATATATATCGTTTATCGCAATATAGCCCAAACATATCGATATATTAGATTTTCTTCATATCGCCCAGCCCTATGTGGAATATGCATCAACAGGCATTAGAGTTCCTGCTGCATATCACCTTAACTATGCCTTGGTTTTATAAGAGCTTGAGTTTGAAGCCAACAAAAAGCTAATTCCTGTTTTTTAAGCAGCTTGGCTTCTCCATGTTTTGATAACATGATCAAAATCATGAACTAATGTCTGAAACACAAGTCAATAGGAAATTCCAACAGAGGTTGGTGCTCTCACTAATTTATCACCAGTAATCTGACTAAACTATTTTTAGCTTCAGCTTGGAATGAAACTTTTGATGTTTAACATTATTGAATAATACGTCCATCATTTTAGCAGCAGCTTTGCGTTAACATAGAGATATGACTCCATGTGATGTTAATTGCTTTTCATGATGTGTTTTACATGATGAGCATGAAAGAGCTACAGCATTATCTGATATCCTTTCAGCCTACAGTCACTCTGATGCTGATGTGTTGAATCAGTCGATTCTGGAGGCCAACATTGCCACTGAAGTATGTCTAACAGTACTGGACACTCTCAGCATCTTCATCATGAGTTTCAAGGTATCAGATCTAACTCCTGTTGGGTGCCGAGATGAATTATCTGCTCATCAGAATTACAGAATTACCTTGTTTCCGCACAGACGCAGCTATGCTCTGATCACGGTCACAGTCCTCTGATGAAGAAGGTGTTTGAAGTCCATCTCTGCTTCCTGCGCATCAATCAGTCGGAAACAGCCCTGAGGCAGGTCTTCACATCACTGCGCACTTTTATCTACAAGGTCTGAAAAACATTTGGTGCAGTGTTCAAAGATATTATATCAATTTTAACAAAGAACTGGTTGTAAAGAGATAAACTGGTATTTCATCTCTTCTTTAGTTCCCTTGCACGTTTTTTGAAGGGCGGGCAGATATGTGTGCGGCCTTTTGTTATGAGGTGCTGAAATGCTGCAATTCCAAGCTGAGCTCTATACGCAACGACGCGGCCCACCTGCTCTATTTTCTCATGAAGAGCAACTTTGACTACACGGGTCGCAAGTCCTTTGTCAGGACACACCTGCAGGTGAGATGGCTTTGCTGCAGAGATTAATTATCAGAGTGATAAACATGACCTTAATGCTTGCAAAACAGGCTCAAATATAAAGTTTTTTACAGCAGCATTTACATTTTTTTTACTCCAGCTAAGGAAAGGTTGAAATGTTTAGTTTTCTGTGATATTTTCAGATAACTCTATGTTCTGTAAAGCTCTGCTCTCCAAACCATGTCTTTTTTTTTTTTTGCTTTAGGTGGTGATTGCTGTCAGTCAGCTGATAGCTGATGTGATCGGTATTGGAAGCACCCGTTTCCAACACTCTCTGTCAATTATCAACAATTGTGCCAACAGTGATAGAACTATCAAGGTGGGGAGCTCTCTAACAAATAGAAATAGCATTAATTCTTATTGTTCAATATAAAGGTCCTTCATAACCCTACATCTTTGACACCACAATCTTAAATAGCAGTGTGGAAAGAAAATTATGTATGGATCAAGATTGTAAATAATTAAAATTCTGCATACTGTAAATGTGGTGCATGTATTCAGCATCCCCATACCATGATGCTGCCTCCACCATGTGTCATAGGTGCTGATGAGGCCAAAAACCTTAACTATTATGTAACTGGAAAGGTTTGCTATCATTCCACACTCCTTCAGACAGCTCTTTCTGAGAAGTTTGAAGTTTCAGACCTTGTTTGAAACTTCTCCACCTATTTATCTCTGCCAATTCTGCAGTGCTTCTCAGTTTTTATGATGCAGTTTCTTGATTGAAACCAGTCTATAAACACTGATTTGGCTGAACTCCATCCATATCAACAGCACACAGCTTTTCCATCAGATGTGAAGGACCTTACCAAACGCATCAGGACGGTTTTGATGGCTACCGCTCAGATGAAGGAGCATGAGAGAGATCCGGAAATGCTGGTGGACCTGCAGTACAGCCTCGCCAAGTCGTACGCCAGCACACCTGAGCTGAGAAAGACCTGGCTAGATAGCATGGCGCGAATCCATGTGAAGAATGGAGACCTGTCAGAGGTCAGGGGTTGGACTCCAGTCTGATTATTTTAGTTTAATGGATAAATTAGCATGTAGTAGACCAATATTTTTGCATTTCTTGTGTTGATTTGTGCTTAGCTCTTAGACTGCTGACTTTTTTTGGATAAATGGTTGTCATTTAGCTTTTGTGACTCTGATTGTAATTCATTTTTTCTTTTGTTCCAAGGCGGCCATGTGTTATGTTCATGTTGCAGCCCTGGTAGCAGAATACCTCCGGAGAAAAGGTGTTTCCCTAATTTCTAATGGAAACCTATTATTTTCTAATTCAGTTTTTTTTTTTTTTTTTTTTTATTAGTTATCAGAAAGCTTTTACTCAAAGCATTATCCCATTTCACGCAGGAATGTTTAAGCAGGGCTGTTCAGCTTTCCGAGTTGTAACTCCAAACATTGATGAAGAAGCAGCAATGATGGAGGACGTCGGGATGCAAGATGTACATTTTAATGAGGTAAACCTATTGCTCTTACCCCACCAGGACTGTAAAGCTGAGAGGAAGTCTTAAAAAATCTAAATTATCTACACAAATGAATGACGGTTAAATTTGTTTTACAGTAGTTTCTCACCGATGCCATTTTTTTGGCCCCTATACCTGGCTGTGCAGAATTGGCCCATACCAATACCATCTGTTTGAAATTGATGTGTGTGTGTGCATATATGAAGAACTATATACTACTTGGATGTAACATAATTGCCATCATGGCTTTGTAAAGCTGCTGCCTACCTTTGTGAAGCAGGAAAAAGAATAATACAAAGTGAATCCAGTAGAACTTTTTATTTCCTAACTGGAATGGGTGACAATAGTTGAATAAACCTTTGGCTCTCAAAATGGTACCGGTGGCCTATTTGTTGGTACTCGCAGATACTAACAAATCGGTGTAGCACTAGTTTATATGTCAATTCAACTGTTGTTGGAACACATTAAATCACAGATTAGTCATGATTAGCAGGATCAAACTCAAGTTTGCTCCACAGTTGCACTGTTTGATTCACAAATAGCAGCCAATTTTAGGCTAGGATGAGATCCTAGACCACAAGAAAATATTTCCCCTTTCTTCATTTTAATTTTAACTTCTATCCCATAAAGGTTCTAATCTCCATTAAACACAAATATAGATGCCTTTTTATGTAAAACCAAATAAATAAATCTTCAGAAACATGATGGAAACCCTAAATACAGACGTAATCCAGGGTTTCTGCAGGTCATTAAAAGTCATTAAATTATTATTTTTTTTTAATTAAGGCCCTATTTGGCATTAAAATTAATTAAATGTGATTATTGTGGCTAAAATGCTTTGTTTAAAAAAAAAAAAAAAGGTAAAAAAACAATTTCGTCAGATGCATTAAAAAGCATTTAATTAGAGTTACTCATCCCTGTATAAACCCTGTAATCTACACTTAAACCTGTCTCTGTTAATAACATTGACATAATATTTAAGTCTTATTTCTATCTTATTAATGGTATTTTAATGACTCCTTTTTTACAGTTGTCATACTTAGTTTTGTTTACTGAAAAAAATAATTAACAACCCTTCTTTTTAAATATATTTATTTTATTTTTTATATTTCAGTCTAATTTCATATTTGTTAAAGTATTAATAAATCTCATTCAGAACAGAGTTGCCATTTCTGTTGTATTGATCCTACCAGTCAGAGCTACAACAAACATGGATAAAACTGTATGTTTTTCAGAAGTGACAATCACCCACCAATGTCATTAAAAACACGCAAAATGTTTTTTCGCATCTAAGACAATAATTTGGGGACATTTTCCTTAGAGATTTTAGTGTTTCTGAGATTTTTTCCCTTAACCTTATGATATTATCAATTTGTAGGGATCTTCTAACCTGTTCAGTTTTTAGCTGTTATATAAACTCACCTGCTTTTAGTTTATCTACTCCAAGTCTGGAGATATCAGGGTTTGTTTGTCTAATTACCAAAGTAGGAGACAGACAAAGCCTGAATATTCTTCTTAAAAACCAAATGTTTAGGTTAATGTGTCAGTTAAATGTCTTCCTATTCTATTTCTTAAGGAAGGATACTGTAGAGTTGTTTTCCCAAGCTCTCCTTCATGCATTATTTTCTCCATTTGTTGTCCACTCAGGATGTTTTAATGGAGCTTTTGGAGGAGTGTGCAGACGGCCTGTGGAAAGCAGAGCGCTATGAGCTCATCTCAGACATCTATAAACTCATTATACCCATTTATGAGAAGCGCAGGGACTTTGAGGTATACTTTCCTTTCTCCTTATTCATTTGAACTGACCTCCAGCATGTTCTATAGCTCTGCTGTTTGACTTTGTACAGAAACTAGCCCACCTGTATGACACTTTGCATCGAGCATACAGCAAAGTGACGGAGGTGATGCATACAGGAAAGCGGCTGCTGGGGACGTACTTCAGAGTGGCTTTCTTTGGCCAGGTAAGTTCAATTTTTAATTAACATGTGGGGTACTGTTCAAAACAAAAAAAAAATATTGCATGGAAGTCTGACTTTAAATCATTAAAGGAAAAGTCCGGTCAGCAAGGAATAATCAATGGATCATTACGTATACCTAAAACTAATACCTATCATTAATCAGTAAAAAATAAAAAACAATCATTTTCGCTTCGATCACCAAGTAGGGGACCCGCCAGAATGTTTTTTCGAGATGACTTGGATAATTGTGAAAAATACCAGATACAGCACTGGGACTTGCTCAACAGCCTATACCACACTGTGACGTCACAAACCAGTAGGTGGCAGTAGTGTTCTTTGACAAACATGGATGTTTCCTGTCAAGCACATTCAAATGAAAATTACTCTTAATTAAAAACATTTATCATTTATTGAACAGTATGTAATAATTTCATATTTAAAGTACTTTCAGAAGTTTGAATTCTGAATATGACCGGACATTTCCTTTAAAACCTCACTAGAGAGCACAAGTCAGCATGATGCTGAATATTTTTTAAAGCATGAGGGAGGCCTTTACTGACCCAACTTCTCTGCTTTTTCTGTCCTCTTTGAAGGCAGCGGTAAGTCATACAGGAGTCCTTCTTTCGTCAGACAGTCTGAGTCTGTCCTGTTTGTGCTGCTTTAATCCATTTGCACTTGTCGAACACTGCTTGATGCTTCAAATAAAACTCTTCTGTGTAGTTTTCATTTACTGCTCTGTTTCTTTACATCATTTTTACAGTTTGCTTGTTGGTTTCTTTCTGTCGAAAGGTTAATCTAAATAAAAATACATTTTTGGGGAGATTGGAAGCTGATTCAACCTTAGCCCAGCATAAATGTATCTTTCTTGTTCAGTTGAAATATGCTTTAATATTTGCAGTTTTATAAAAGTTCAAAGGATTCAATTAAAAGGTAAAAAATTCAGTCAAGACTAGTTTATAGTCTATTTTATAACTGTTGTATAGCTGATTTGGCAATGACACAACTGACTCTACCAGAGCATCCTCATTTCTTTTCTTAGCAATTTCTGATGCATTCATCAACAAGCTAATATATATAACTGGGTTAAAATTTAATTTCAATTCAACTCAGTTTATTTATATGGCGCCAATTCAGAACACATGTCATCTCAATGCTCTTTACAGAGACAATTCAACCAGACCATACAGTCTGATTGATTCAAAGTTTTCTTTTTAAGGAAAAACAGCTGATTACATTGACTTATTAATTTGAAGGCAATCCCTCACACTAAGTATGCTTGTAGCGACAGTGGAGAGGAAAACTCCCTTTTAACAGGAAGAAACCTCCAGCAGAACCAGGCTCAGTGTTAGCATAATTCTAACCCTTAAATAATAACCCTAAATAAAATATTTTACTAAGAGGTTTGTTAAGAACTTAATAATAATAATAAATGAATAATAACCTTTATTTAATATAAATTAGATATAATAAGAAGTAAAACTTTAAAAATATTCTTTTATTTACTTTATTAAAATATATTTAATATTAACAATCTTTTAAGCCCATTTTAGTTAACAGTGGAAAATAACATCGGGACTTACTAAAAATAATTTTGCATATTTTGTAATTTCTTCTTTGCTCTCAATATGAATAAGGCAAAAAAAATACATTTCAAACTCTCAGAAATGTCACTGTAGTATGTGTTGAAAGTCTCTAAACACAACCATGGTAGCTTAGTTTAAAACTTTAAAGAGAAAACGATTTGGGGTTTGACTCTTCACTGTCAGGCTACCAACCCTTAAAGTTTATTTAAGCATAACAGCCCCTATTCTGCAGAATAAAGGAGGCAATCAAAGCAGTCAGAATCAATCCAACTGGCCAAAATGAATATTGGTGTCTTTTTCCCAGCATTACTTTGCAATAATGATACAATTTTCCTGGCAGAAATTGCAGTTGAAGCTCAAATTTAGCTCTGTTGCATGGCCTTATAAAAAGAAACAGCATAAAAATGTAGTAATGCCGGTGGGGGATCGCAGGGATGGAGTGCGTGATCCATCGATTGAGTCCTGGGTTCAAATCCCACCATTGCTGTATGTCTTACACCTCCCTCTCCAACCTTTCCTTTCTGTCTAATGTCAAAAAGGGCTGCTAGTGCCACAATAACTTTAGAAAAAAAAATGAAACTATGATATTAGAATTATTCTTGAATAGATTCTCTTTTTACCAGAAAAAAGGCTAGCTAAATGAGATGGTTATGTAGGCACAGAACGTGTTGCATGGCATTCATTCACATAAGCACTCATGTCAGTGTGTCTGCTTTTCCTCCATATTTGATTTGATAGCTTTTATTACTGACTATTGATAACTTTTAGTGGTATTTTCTACTTGTGTCTGACTCCACCTGTGTTCCCTAATACATTATAAATCTGATGCGTTATTCTAGTAGGACAACCTCATATGATGTGTTTAAGGTAAATTGTAATGATTTTAATATTTTGTGTCATTTACACTCCTGTAGCAGTACCAGTTTACTGACTCAGAAGCTGAGGTAAATTCATATGACAGCTGCAGTGTGTTTTAAGGCTGCTTCAGTGTTGTGCTCTTTCACTAATGCAGTCTGCAGTGCGGTTTAATGTGTGGTGCTTAAGCCCCTTAACTCCTCCTGTGTCCCAATCAGAGTAGGAAACTCCTTTTAAAAGGCTAATCGCTGGGTTTAGCTCTCGCTGTGTAAACGCATGGCTTCACGCCTCATTTTACAGGACTTTAGATATAACAAATCAAATAGCTGGTAGTCTGAGCATCCATATTAGATATAAAACCAATAAACTAACACTAGTGTTTTTCTCTAGTTGCTGTTCTGGGAGCTTAGACTCTAGGATGTGTATTTAGGAAGACTCCCCACCAGTGTCAGAATGCCTCCCATTCACTATTTTATTTGGTTTGATGTGCTTCAATCTTTTTAAGTGGGTTACTCTAATGTTGTGCTTATTGAAACTGACTTCTAGGGGTATTTGATCTTTTTTAGGGCTTCTTTGAAGATGAAGATGGTAAGGAGTACATCTACAAAGAACCGAAGTTCACACCGCTGTCTGAGATCTCCCAGAGGCTCCTGAAGCTGTATTCTGAGAAGTTTGGACAGGAGAATGTAAAGATGATTCAGGACTCTGGGCGGGTGAGATTCTGGAAATTATTTATCTATATATAACTTCTAACAGGGATCCAATTATCAGGAGATGAAAAAGTTACGGGATTGTATCAGCTAATGCAACAAAGCAAGTTCTTCACCTCTTTTATTTTTCTTTTCACCAAACATATGAGAAAATGCATCACATAACCTGTTGCTTCTTGATGCCTTTACAAGAGAAAAAGTGTGTTTTTCTTTCGGATGCATTTATTGAAGCATTCAATAAAAGAAATCCAGCATTAATTGTTGGCTGTTTGATCAGTGTCACACTAGTTGTTATTATTTTTGTTTCCTCTACAGATCAACCCAAAAGACCTGGACTCCAAGTACGCGTATATCCAGGTCACCCATGTGACTCCATACCTTGACGAGAAAGAGCTGGCCGACAGGAAGACTGAGTTTGAAAGGAGCCACAACATCCGCCGATTTGTATTTGAGATGCCTTTTACAATCTCTGGCAAAAAGCAAGGCGGCGTGGAGGAGCAGTGCAAACGCAGGACTATACTTACCAGTAAACTGCTTTTTTTACATCTAAGTATTGCTGTAATTGTTATTCCTTTGTTAAACAAAACTATTTCATTCATTAATGGATACCTTCTGAGAGAGTAAAATTTTAGAAATTATATCAGAGAATGTATTTTTTGGGGATTTTAAGTGACTGACCAAAAAGCGCATGATGGAATGAAGATGATAGCTGGAAAACGAAAAAAAGAACATTGTGGCCTAAATATGTGTTTAAAATGTTTGATGATGATACAAAATAATATTTTTAATGCACCTTATAGTCTAAAATAAGTACACTTTGTGCAGAGTAATATTTTTTTAAATCGAGGGAGGAAAAATAATCCCTGTTGCAAAGAGATGAGCATTTTCACCCTTTTTTGGTGATTTGGTTTAATTGTGTAAAGATATCTTTGTATGTCAGTTTGCACCTGACTTTTAGAGGCACTAAAAAGGTGTTGAAAATGCAGCGACGGTTGCATTTGTGATTTCGAAAATCGCTTTGCACATTTGCATATTCTACCACAATTAATTTGCATGGTTTGGACATTAGAATATGATCTGCTTATTGATGAAGGTAAAGGTTCAAAGAAGGGTTTGCACACAATGTCTTTTGAATTGCAAACAGCAATCACTTTGCACCTTCATTAAAATTCTGTTCTCTGGCTACAAACAACGTTTGCACCCGTTTTAAGGCAAATAAGCCTTCTGAAGATCAGGCCCTTAGTGCCAGAACCCAACAGCATGCCACACATTTAAAATTCCTTCTACTTTTAAATCTGGAATTACTAAACACAATTTATCCTGACATAATTATTTTCTTAAAGAAAAACATAGTCTAATAAAGCCTTCCCATTCCTGAGCCACAAAATCTGTCATTAACACACACAGCAGATTTCCCATCAGTCGGTCACTCCTTGCATAAGTCAGCAAAATGTTCCTGTTTATCAGTAGAAGATCTTGATTAGCTTTTGGACATGTCAGCTGTTTAACATGTACATTTCCTAATCCCAATTATTGCTTTATGGTTCAAACGATACAAAAGTTCAGTTTTATCTTCTTATCTGCAATATGTGGGAGCTTTCATTTGATGTGCAGTCCACATGCAGGTGAATGCTGAACCGTAAAAGTGACAAAAGTGTTGAATATATTGCAAGCTTTTCACTTTTCTGTTTTTCGGCTCCCTTTAGCGACACACTGTTTTCCCTACGTGAAGAAGCGTATCGCTGTGATGTACCAACACCACACCGATCTGAGCCCAATAGAGGTGGCCATCGACGAAATGAGCAAAAAAGTAGCAGAGATCAACCAGCTGTGCTCCTCCAGCGACGTAGACATGATCCGCCTGCAGCTCAAACTGCAGGGCAGCATCAGTGTCCAGGTTTCTACTTTGGATCTTGTCTCAACACAAATAAACACCTGCAAAAAAGAATAGTATACTAAAATAAAAAAATAACACCCTCTACCACAGGTAAATGCAGGACCACTTGCATACGCCAGAGCTTTTCTAGACGACTCTAGTGCCAAGAAGTATCCAGATAACAAGGTCAAGCAGCTGAAAGAGGTCTTCAGGTGAGATGTGAAGGTCTTGCACCTGGCTGCACATAATCCCTCCTCAACACATGCTTACCATGTTTTTGTAAGCAGGCATTTTGTGGAGGCCTGTGGCCACGGTTTGGGCATTAATGAGCGACTGATCAAAGAGGACCAGCAAGAATACCACGACGAGATGAAGGCAAACTACAGAGACCTGACCAGAGAGCTGTCCATCATCATGCACGAGCAGGTAAGCAGCAGCTTTTTTTTTTTTTTTTTCCAACTGGAGTTGTTGTAATAACGTAACACCTTTAATCTCTCATTGAAACGGTTTGTTAAAAGCACTCAGAGGTTATTTGTAATGTTTTATAGAGGGATAAAACACTCTCTGATAACATTCTCTGTATTTTTTTCTTTGTGCTGACATGAGCAGATATGATGGTAATGCAAGTGGCAACAGTATGCAACTGATGGAGTTGGTAATTGTTGGTCTAGCTCAACAAACACAATTGGAATTGAAAGGGTTAAGCTGGTAAAAGTCTCGGCTCTGATTCAGTTATACAAAACTAAGGTTTCAACACTTGACCCAAAGACTCAGTTATCAGATCATAAACTGCTTTATCTTTGCACGTCTGCAGTAAATGGGAAATCAGCCTGACATGAATATTCGTAAACATGAGGTGCACTTTAGCTGTGCAGTTACATTATTTATTTTCTAACATTTGAGCTGTCAGGAGCAATTGTTTTCATTATAAACTGTTTCTTTATTAACCTTATTCTTCGTCCCTGAAAAGTTTATTAGGTACTAATTTTCTTTTCTGGCTTTCTATCCTAAACCTGTGAGACAAGAGCCAGAATATTCTACCAAGAGTCCAAATTTAAACCCTGCTCAATCTCCTAATGCTCTCTAAGCTAGCTAGACCAAGAGTTACCATTTGGCTTCTTTTATTTTGGCTTGCAATGTATGTTCTTGCATGCGTGTCCAGAATGTTTGGATGCATGCAGTATGTGTTTTTGTGTACATATGTGTGCTTCAAATTTGTTTTATCTTAAATGCACCAATACAAATGTTGTAGCTTAATTCTGTAACATGTTAAGCTGATTTTAATACATTTAGAAAGGAGTGTTATATGAGAAAGTACAAGAAAAGTCCATCCATCCATTTTCTGACACGCTTTTTCCTACTCGGGTCGCGAGGGGTGCTGGTGCCTATCTACAGCAATGAGCAGACAGGAAATGCTGCATCCTGTGTGAGCAGCAGTAGCTGTTATTACAGAGTTATTACACAGTTGACTTTTTAAACTAATAGATTCAGGGTTTTTTTTTTAACATAGCCTGTAATCTACTGTTCCTAAAAAGTTACAGTTTAGATAACTTGTTAATGGATTAGAATAATTTCACCATGACTACATAATTGCTCCTTTATTTAATTTTAAAACTGTCCGTCGAACGTCACAAACCTCAGACTTGCAGTGTAGGATTAAAGGAGAAGTCTGGTCAGCAAGGAATGATCAGTGGATCATTATTTATACCTAAAACTAATGCATTTGCAGTGATTTAATGAATTTAGTGTTAATCAGTAAAAAAAAAAAAAAAAATCAAAACAATAATTTTTGTTGAGATCACCAAGTCCGGGAACCGCCATTTTTGCCCATATATAGTAACACCTCCTCCTCCTTCCTGACATTTTTCGGCAATGATATCACTGTGTGATTAGTCAAAGGCCATTCTCCACACTTTGTAAGCAAAGTCAATGGGAACTACTCGACACATCTGCAATCAACAACAATTATTTAAGATTTCGAGAGGACTTCACCATTGAAATTCGTGCCAGCTATAGTTAAACTGACAATGCCCGCGTGCATGACAATTGGATGTTGTAATATATCGGATAAAAGTGAAAAAAAATTTGTTCTGTCACCTTTCCGATTCATGATCCTCCACGGACGGTTTCGATGTTGGATTGCCAACTTGAAGAGGGAGGATTAGCCATCAAACTTCTGGCAAGAGAAAAATCACGTAATATGTAGCCAACATTAGGAAGAAGAATGTTTTCAAGATGACTTGGATAATAGTGCGTTGTGACAAACACCAGATACAGCACTGGGACTTGTTTAACAGCCGATACAGCACCATGATGTCACAAACCGGTAGTTGGCAGTAGTGTTCTTTGACAAACATGGGCAAACATTTCATTTGAATGTGTAAAGCACATTCAAATGAAAATTACTCTTGATTAAAAACACTTGTCATTTATTGAGCAGTATATAATAATTTAACATTTACAGTGCTTTTAGAAGTTTGAGTTCTGAATATGACCGGACTTCTCCTTTAACAGTGAAAAGATGGCTAGTTTAAAGTTAAAGCTGTGCGAATTATTCAACTGTTTTAAGTGGAAAAAAATAAAGATTTTACAGCAAATGATCAAACAGGATTTTTCATCTTGGCATTCTGGGCCCTTGAAGAACAATAATAGGTTGAGTCTTCTTCCTGACAGTGTGCAGCCTTGGGGAGCAAAGGTAAATGAACTGAATCTTTTCAGCTTGTTATGGGATTGCTGCTGCTCTGTCACTCAATCTGATCAAATACAACAGAAAACTTTGCATTGCATTAGGTAGGGGGAAGACTCACACTTGAGAACAGCAACAGGTAAACGTTGTAATAGAAACAGCTTCCCAGAATTTTTTTTTGTGAACAAAAATAGCTGAAAATTCTTAAAATAGGTTTCATAATAATGAGCTATGAAACAAATGTAAGGAAAAATAAAAGATTCTTTAGCGCCAAAACAAACCATTATGGAGCTTTTAGTCCTTATGCTGCCTACTGCACTTCTGAGGTGTAATATTTTAACCCAATATGAGTAGCTGGATTGTGTCACCATTTATCATGGAGAGAGGAATTTGCAGCACTAGAAGAGATTAATACTGAACTTTAACAAGAAAAAAAACCCTGTAAACGAATCATGCTTAGAGTGAAGGGGAGCAAATACAGTAAATCAGAGTAAAAAGTTGGCCAGTTGTAATAATGGGTGGCAGACTTAATCAGTGAAAGTCATTGGCAAGTGGATCATCTTTAGGACATCTGAACAGAAAGCCTGGCCAGGTGTGGCTACAATAAGGCTAAGAAAAACAGACACAAGAAGAGCAGTAAAGAGAAGATTAGCTGACAAAAGCAATATAGTCTCCTTTTTATTATTAACATCTAAATGATAAAAGTGTGTATATTTTGAATGAGAGTCCAGGTTTGTTAGATCAACAAAAATAATGCATATGGCCTCCATTAGGGAATATTCATTACACTCCACAGGGTCGCTACCAAACAACACGGTGATGCCCTCTTCCTTTACCTAAGGTTTGCCCGTATCGGCCTTCATCATGAGCTTTTCTTTTTGATTTGATTGTCGCCTCACAGATTACTCCCGTTGAAGACGGAATGAAGAGTGTCCTCCCAGACTCTCTTCACATCTTTAATGCCATCAGTGGAACGCCGACCTCTGTCACCATCCAGGGCATCCCGCACTCGGCCTCAGTGATATGAGCAGCTTCTGGTTGTGAGACTAGTGTGTACACCACTGAAACCAGATTGGATGGGTCAGCTTACAGAGAAGATGCTGGGATCACCTATAACTCTCCTTTCCTGCTTTGTTTTCGGCTCCACTCAGTCAGCCATGGTTTGAGACTCTCTGGATGGCCATATAAAAAGCAGAGCCCAACAAGACAAGTAGCTTTGCAGCAGAAATTTTAATCCTGCATTATAGGCATTTTTTTTTATATATTTTTTTTTTAATGAGATTTATAATGTCGCCTGTTTCTACAAAAAGACTAAGCACTGTTTTCCGTAAAGACTTCCTTTTGGGATTTTTAATACATGCATGTCATCACGCCCTTCTAACAGCCCATTGTTGTTTTTATATTGTGTTTAGTGTTTTTATGTACAGTATTACACTTTTATAAGCCAATGGTTTGTTTTTTTTATTCAAATTTATGCTGCAAACATCCATGCTCATCTCTCTGGACATGAAGTTACATTTTCAGAAAAGGCTTTTTTGTTAGTTTTTTTAAGTATAAGTCTTTATCATGTTAGCATTAAATCTATCTTGAACAGCAGTTTTTATGTATGTATTTAAAAGCCATTGCAAACACAGTGTATTCCAAGTTTTTTTTATTGTTGTACATAAAAAAAATACTATGTGCAATACTTGCAAAGCATCTTGCTGTGTCGAGATCAAACACTGTAAAAATATATATATATTCACCTTTTTGCCAAAGCGATGAGGTGTGGGTCGGGGGGGCACTATGCCTACTGTGGAGAAAATATGAAGCTGATACTGTTTTATGATTCTCTTTTATTGTTTAAGAAAATGTCGTATATTTGAGCATTTTGTTTAGAATATTTAACTCAAGTCACCATTCTGCTGTTATACAGAGATATCCCCTAATGCTTATCTTTTAAATAAAAGCACTCATTTCTTTCCACATGCACACACACGTCTTCATTTATTAAAATACTATAATGCATTCTCCTTTCCAAAACTCCTGCTTTTCATTATGCACTATGCTCTAACAAGCTTTAAAGCACCATGGGAAGAGAAACAGGCCCACAGCATCCTGGATCCACCACCACACTTCGTAGAGGACCTTGAGGTACTTTACTTTATATTCCTTTATTTTATACCAAACTTACAGTATTACTGTTTCATCTTCTTGTAAAGCTTTTTTTTTGTCTCATCTGATGAAAGTGCTGGGTTTAAGTTGGAGCTACAGTTAATTTTTTATAAAACAGCATCTTGTTTTTTCAGTATAGTTGGCATGAACAGAGTCTTATCCCCACTAAATCTGGACATCTATGAGCAAACATCTAGTTATTTCAGCACAGTCAGCTCTGTTGAACATTAAGCTTTTAGTCCTTATGTCCTCTCCAAATGTAAGACAATATTTGCCATTACCCTAATCTTTAGCTCCATCCACAGATACCAAAATGTCACAGTGTCATGCTCGGAAAACAAAAGGACCCAGTTTTCGAGGCAGAGAGACAGTTAGGTTTCACGAAATGTTTATTTAAGATGGAACTGCAGAGAACAGTGTCCTTGTCTAAGGCAGGAATCTCTGCAGGAGGAGAACAAGCAGCAGATAACAACAGAGCAGACAAAGGAAGGCAGGATAATCCAGAGGGCGAAGTCAAAGAAATGCTTGGGAGTCAGAGCCAGGAGATCAGAGGTCTGAAGAGGTGCCGAAGGGAATTCCAGGACAGTGTCGGCATAAGCGTCATTAGACCTATTTAAGGGTGGCTTCAGTCATCCTTTCTTTGGCATTAGCCACCCTATAATTATTTTGCGATTTTAAAAAATATATTTTTTTTTTTCTGTATTTATTTTTTCCTCATATTTTCCCAAAACAAATGCAGTAAAGCACTGAATAAAAGCCATAAAGAAGACAAGTTAATCTGAACAGACAACGCCTTAGCAGGTGCACTGAAAAAATTTCGGCGCGCACTACGCGCGCAATATCTTCTAGGGGCTGAGTCACCCTTGTCTCTTAAACCTAGAGACGCCCCTGAGTGTCGGTAAACAGTTTCATGTTCCATACACAGACGGGCAGAAAACCAGCAGGAGTCCGAATACAGGTCAGGCAAACTGATCAGAACAGGAACAGGCAGACTAACAGGTCCAGAAGAAGAACGGGTCAGCATCTGGCAATCCGAAAAACTCAGGAACACTGGAAAACTCTCATTGAAGGCTCCAATAATCTGGCACTGATGACTGGTGTGAAGGCTGGTTAAAAAGAGGCTGAAGCAGGTGGATCAGATGAGCGGTAATGAGAACTGGGCAGAGATTGGCGGGTGAATGAAATGAGTAATCAGACCAGTTATTAGCACCGAGATCATGACATACAGTACTACCAGTCAGAAGAATTATGTTGTTAAAAGTAAAAAATCTGGAGTGACTTTGGGCTTTTCCTTGCATTTAGAAGTTAAATGTGTCCTTTATTTTTTCAGCTTTTTTTTGCATTGTTGAAACAGATGGCAAAAGAGCTTATTCGACTTCTGCATCTTTTTAAGGAAAATTTGTAAAAATGAATGGTTGTTTATGGAGGACTGGGGACCCAAAAATGCCAGTCCCCTGCAGTGAGCTTTCTGTTTCACCCTGCTTAGTTTTTTAATATCCATCTTTGTTTATAAAGGGTCACTTTATAAAAACTGCCTTTGTTTTGTTGTCATATCCTGATTTATGCATTTCTGAACTTATCTGTTTATTTGAACTTTTCTATTTTGAAGAGTGGTTATAAGCAATGGGTCACATCTTGGTTTAACCTGAAAAACAGAAAATTATGGATTACTAATTAAAGATTTTTATGTAGTTATATTACCATTTTGAAATGAAAATTGCATTAATCGGCTTTCCACATTTTGGAGTACTGTCTTGCAAAGTCTAATGGAATGATCATGCCATCTATCAGCTGGATCTCACGTTCCCACCCTGTTGTAAAAGCAACAGAGCAATGGAAAAGACAGCGGAAGGGTTAGAGATAAGCAATATAACATAAAGCATTTCAACTCCCACCTGTGAGGTGTGAAAGATACAGGATCAGGTGCTCCTGGAACAACCTGCAAAGGATTACCAAGGGCCAAGAGAAAGCAGGCAGCAGCCTCAATCAGACATCATGACCGGTGAGATTATAGAGCAATATTCTGTATGATTTACAAGAATATGTAGATGCTTTAATAAAAAAGTCGAATTAAAGTTGTTTTGTTGCTAAGGAAGATTATTTTGCCTTCAGACAAAGACAATCCCAAAAAAGAAAAAAAGGGAAGAGGAAAGGTAAAGAAGTTCATTTTATTTTTAAACTGAGCTTTAAAACAGATCATTTTAAGACTAAAATTAATTTTAAATCCTAATTTGAATGCTGGATTATTATCCCAGAGTTTGATTATCACTGTGAGGGATTTTTAATTATTTCTCTACTTTTACATTTGGTACAAAAGTAAAGAATTATTTAAATATTTCAACTTTTTTTATACATCAATTAAAATGCAATAAATAAATACAGTAAATCATACAATTCTGATTTGCTCATTTTCATGTCTGATTTAATGTTGAATATTCTCTAAAAGTAACTTTGTGCTGATTGGTCCGTCTATATCTTGAAGGTGTATTTTCTTTTGTTCTTTCTACTTCCTGAATAGAGTAAAGAAGTGTTTGGCTACCCAATCAGCATCTTTTTCATTATAGTTAATGAGTTCTGTGAGAGGTTCTCCTATTATGGAATGCGAGGTGAGTTCTCTGGCAAGCAACACGTTAACCCTTCGAAGAAAAAAAAAAACTCTAATAAGCAGACTACATCAAGATGACAAAAAGAATTGGTTGTTGGGAGGGAGTCATTTTATTGTGATTTAAATAAAGGTCTAACCCAAGTTTGTACATAATGTGTATACTATATAGTTATATTTTTTGTTTTTCAATCAAGCTACAGCTTTCTCTCAGTTCAAGTTGGTTCTTTTTTGAACCTGTAATTATATGATACAGTAGTAAATGATTCATAAATTGATCATGGTGCAGCAGAAAAAGCTGTTGTTGCCTTTCCACAGCTGTGCTGGTGTTGTACTTTAAATACTTTTTTCAATGGAACGATGACTTGGCCATTTCCATCTATCACACCTTTGTGGCTTTCTGCTACCTGACCCCCATATTTGGGGCCATTGTGGCTGACTCCTGGCTTGGAAAGTTTAGGTAAGTTTGTTTTCAATCTGAGGTAAAAAAATACTTTTCCACTTTTTTTTTTTTATTTAAAGTCTGGCCCTTTATTTCCTCAGCTTTGTTTTAGTAGCCTTTAACACTGCTGTATTAGATACATGAGGGATTAAATCCCCACTGCATTCACCAGCCTTTGGTTCAATAAAAATAAAATCAAAATACTTCAGAGACTTGATCTAAGAAGGACTACCTGCAGAATTAAAATGCTTTCACATTTAAAGTTTCATTACTTATTAGGCTATTCTCTATCATTTATCTCCCAGGACTATCATCTACCTTTCGATTGTTTACGCAGTTGGCCAGGTGGCGATGGCTGTCAGCGCTATCCATGACATCACTGATAAAAACAGAGACGGGACACCAGACAATCTGACCTTTCATGTGTAGGTCCACATTTTTCTACATGGATAAATATTTGTTTCTAGTCAGCCCACTGGCCTTCTCCTGCACTTGTTCTTTTTCCTCATACAGTGTGCTGTCCATGGTGGGTCTCATGCTCATTGCTCTTGGAACTGGTGGCATCAAACCATGTGTGGCTGCCTTTGGTGGAGACCAGTTTGGAGATCAACAGGTTGGAACAAAGCAATTAGTTTAGCCTCTAATCTAAGGTCACATATGCTTGATTTTCATCTTCAGCTTGCATATTAAACATCCAGTATCTTAATGACTTTATTGCTCATGATTCCTCCAAGCCAACCCCATGTTTTATCTGCATGCGTTGTCATCCTTCACACTCTTTTTGGCTGTGAATCATGCTGCAATGCGTGCTTACTATGTCAGCTTTGACCCTGGCAAACTAAATAGAAGAAGATTTACACCGATTAAAGGTGTCATTTGCTGCAAATACCTAAAAGTTAGATCAATGTGCTTACTTTAAAAACATCTGTACCTCATCTAACTATAGTTAGCTGCAAACCAAGGAGATGTATCCAATACAGCACGTATTGCTGCAAGCATTAAAAGTTTAAAATACGTGAAGTCACTGTTTCTATTGAACCTGCTGGTAAACCAAAAACCCTGGTTGGTCAGTGTCTGTGTGCTGCAGGATTAGTAACAAGTCATGCATTTTGTTCTGGCCTAGTTAGGAAAGAGGTATGACCACATTTGACATGAAGGAAGAGTGGTTCAGATGTGAAAACAAACCTATCATTTGTCAACCCCTCCTATAGGACCCCATATATAAATGCAGACTTTGCTTTGAATATCAAAATATGAAGTGCATTTCTCCTTTCTTTAAGACGGGGGTTTAAGGTTATAGTTCAGCAACCTTAGCATACCACAACATTTTTCAAGCGAGGTCAGGTATTTTTGAATATTTGTGCAAATCCTCCACTATACCTTTAATGTGCACTTGAGGCAGCTGAATAAAGTTGCCAGCCATCCCTTGCAATAAAGAAACTGTCCTATATTTAGAGCAAATGTATGTGCGGAAATGCATCCTGGTTAAATGTTTACAACATCACTTCATACAAAGAGAAGAAAATGCAAAATGAAAAAACAAGTTTATAATGCCACTAGGGTGGAGGACAACACCTGACCAAGAAGTGGTCCTTTAAATAACTTCATATATTTTCAGGGAGTTGGCAACCCTATATAATGATAGAGCAACTTAACAAGAGATAATCTGCTAAGCTATATTGGCAATAAACAATAAAACAGTTGTGGCATAAAAATCTACAACAATAAAGCCATCAGTAATACATTTGCAGATTTTTCCATGGATTCCCAATAACTAACCTATTGTGTCTTTATTTAGGAAAAGCAAAGAAGAACTTTCTTTTCAGTTTTCTACCTCTGCATTAATGGTGGAAGTCTTCTGTCAACCATTATAACTCCGATCCTCAGAGGTACATGTTGCACACATTTAACTGTTCAAAAACCTAAATAATGAATTTTAAAATCCAGTTCACTGACTAATGATGTTTATTTTCTGCAGCTCAGGACTGTGGCATCCACAGTAAGAGCAAGTGCTACTCTCTTGCTTTTGGGGTGCCTGCAGCCCTGATGGTGGTTGCTCTTGGTATGATTAAATAAACATATGAAAAAATCTTCCCATAATAAGTTTTTAGTAGAAACAGAGTCCTTATTCTAAATCTTCAACAGCGGTGTTTATCATGGGAAGCAGTATGTACTACAAAGCTAAACCAGAGGGGAATATCATGTTCAAAGTGTCTAAATGTATAGGGGTAAGTCTTCTAAATTACTGTTGTCTATTTTGATATAATTTTACCAAACATCCACTTTTAAGATTCGTTTTCTCTTTTATTTCAATTATCTGAAACACAGTTTGCAATTAAAAACCGGTATAGACACAGAAGCAAGCAATATCCTAAGAAGGAGCACTGGATGGACTGGGCGGAGGAGAAATATGATGTGAGTTTCTTGTTTCATGGATTGCAGCAAGGTGTTACTCTCTGTAGAGGTAATTATTTATTTCCTGTTTATCTGTGCTGTAGAAACTCCTCATTGCTCAAATCAAAATAGCGCTGAGGGTTCTCTTCTTGTATATCCCACTGCCCATGTTCTGGACCCTTTTCGATCAAAAGGTATTTCTATATGAGTCGTCATTTCTCAAGGGAGCATGACATCCTTTCAGCAGATGTTTTATTTATTTATTTTCACTTTGATAAAGGGCTCAAGATGGACTCTACAAGCCACCACAATGGATGGAAATTTTGTAAGTTTGGAGACAAAAGCGACAGCATTGTGTTCATGGTTCTACATAGCAGTTAATTCATGTTGTTCTACATTTGTTTGATTTTTTTCTTTCTGCAGGGGGCAATTGTGATACAGCCTGATCAAATGCAGGTAAGTAGAGAGAATATATTTTAAAGGGTTCGAACACATTTACCGCCCTCTGCTGGACAAGATGGTCACTGTAATGTTTGTTCGCTGAAGACGATCAACCCCATCCTGATCCTGACTCTGGTTCCAATTATGGACAGCCTGATATACCCTCTGATCAGAAAGTGTGGTCTGAACTTTACGTAAGTAAGGTGGAATATTTTGTTTTCCTTTACTTTTTATGTCACAACAAAAGCTTAGATCAACTCTATATTAAATATTATCGGTTTGATACTCAGAAAGCAGTTTTAGTTGATTGGTTCATTTATTTACCAAATATTAATTAAGTGGCAAAAACAAACCCTCGCTTTTTTCTAAAATCTTGTCTGTTTATTTTGTTGTAAATACACTCTTTTATATTTTTCACACACAAAAGAATTAAATCATTCCCTGTTTTTTCTTAAACAACTGTTAAGTATGGTGGTGGCAGCATCATGCTGTATAAATGACTCTGAGTTTGTTATATTCGGATCATTTGCCAATTGAAGGGAATTATAAAACAGCAAAAAAAACTTTAGTCCTGATTGTTTCCTTTTAGAACTATTGGACAGATTGTTGTATGACTAGTCCGCTCAAAAGAATAAAGTTTTAAATAAATCAATAAAACTCAAAAATTAAATGGTATACTTTTTACTGGAAATAGGCAACATAAAATAATCATCCTTAGAATAGACCTACGTTTCAACCATTAATGTCTTAGAAGTTAAATTAGGATTTTCTTTTGTTGCTAAACTAACTCTTCCAATGGTATGGATGGATATGGTATGGTACAGATATATTTTTATTTCATATTTCCACTTTACAAATGTATGAATTATACAATAAAACAGCAATGCATTATTTCACATCAACAGACCCCTGAGAAAAATGACTGTAGGGATGATTTTGGCAGCACTTGCTTTTTTCTGTGCAGCGGTGATCCAGCTTCAAATTGATGTAAGTTGAGAATTTATTTTTGTTTTTTCTCTCCTGCTATGTCAAGTGAAATATTCAAAACAAAATAAATGTCAGCCTTTTGTACATATTTCTAAAAACGAACTTCTTTGACCTGATTTTCAGAAAACCTTGCCTGACTTCCCATCTAAGACCCAGAGTCAGCTGAAGTTACTCAACATGGGAAACACTGCTATTAAAGTCCAGCTTCCAGGCAGTGAGGAGTTCACTCTTCCTGGAGCTCAGGTATTTTATTTTTTAAATAAATGTTTTTCCCATCATTAAATTGCTTAATATTCAATACTTGATACATACATACCTTTTCTCAAAGTTGTTTTTTGCAGTATCTAATTTTTTATTTTTTATTTTTGGCACTAATTTACAGGCCAGTGAAGATTACTTCCAATTTGATAGTGAACAAATTGTTGTTTCAGTCGGTAATCCTTCTGTCACAAAAAGTGTTCTCCTTACCAAAGAACAGCGGCAGACACTTCTTATCCCCTCAGCTATCAATGATGAATGGCTGCTGGTGAGAGACCATCACAAAATAATATAAAATAAAGTTACACAAGAGTATCTATAACTGCTTAAAACAAAGGTGTTTGTTATTGGATTTCTTCAGGCTGATGATTTGATTTATAAGCCGCAAGAAGGAAACAATGAAATCCGGTAGGTCCAAACATTTATTCTTCACCTGCTTTAACAGTTTTGCGATCTGACAGAAAACATGAAGAACCCTCTGTTTTAATTCATCAAATCTACTTTGTTTCTGTTCTCTCAATGGTTTTGGTGAATATCTTCCCATTTTAGATTTATAAATGGAATGAGTAAACCACTCAACGTCTCTTCTGATGCAGTCCAGCTTGGGGTGATTAACCCATTTCATTATTCAAACTACACCCAAATAAAAAATGGAAGGTGAGGGTCCTTATCCACATTTCACAATGTTTTACTTATATGTTTCCCTGCCTTGCTGAGCAACAGTTTGTTGATTATTTTCTGTCTTATGAAGGGCCACATTCACCTTGCAGGATGGGTCACATTCATGTGAATACAGCAAGGATTTTGGATTCGGAGGCTCATATACATTCTTTGTTCCCAGCACACTATCTTTTGGATCCAATGTAAGTTTTACACTTGATGATTATAGTTTTTGGTAAAGTGGTAGAGGGACTCATAAATGGAGGAGGAGGATGGTGATCTACATTTTAACATTGTGTTTAAAGTTTAGACAGCTGTTTTTTTTTATTACCGGTACTCTGCACCACAAATGTGTTGTTTTCTGCATTTGTTAACCCTCTCTTCCACTACAATGAAGCTGACCAAATGGCACCCACACTATCGCTCTCACTGTTTTAAAACGAATCTTCTTCCTGCACAAGCTGTGCTTATCAAATCTGTTCATTTTGGCAAAACTTTTAAACATTTTCTTTCATTATAACCATAAACTTCAGTGTAATTTAGAGGGGTTATAAACCCACTATATGGGATTATATATACCAACATTATTCAATGCATAACTGCAGTGGAAGCATAACGAAACATGGTTTTCAACATAAATAATCTGAAGTGTAAATGGCCTTTCTATAGCAAAAGTCCAAGGGCCCCCAAAGCCCTGTACTCTACATTCAGTCAGTCACCCATTCACAAACACATTTACACACTGATGATGGAAAGCTACATTGTAGCCACAGCTGCCCTGGGGCAAACTGACAGAAGTGAGGCTGTTGTACATGGCCCACAATCAGTAGGTATTGTGGATGAAGAGTCTTACTGAATCTCCCTTTGGGATTAAGAAAGTTTTGGTGAATTGATTTGGAATGGAGTGAATTGAATACAGAGATGAACAGAGTTGAAGTTCTAACAATTGACCCTCTGGTTGCAGGGCAAACCTCTGCATCACTTTTGTCCTACTTAAAATAAAATCCTTCATATACCACTTAATTAAGGAGCTGTGTCCACCTTTTATTGAGCTTTTTTATTCCTGTTTCAAACTATCTATAACCTAAGTATGATATGCATGGGAAGTGTTTTGCGACTTGAAGTCTTTGAAAGGAGCTTTATAGATAAATTTAACGTACCTACTGTCTACAGTTTAAATTAGTCGTAAATCCAGCTGGTCTGTATATGCACCAGAGTCTGTTAGAAAACCTCGGTGAAAAAACATCATAAAACAAAGGAGCAAACCAGACAAATCCAGAATAAAACTGTCAAAATAATTCAAACCCAAATTATGGTATAAAACAAAAGTATTAATGCATTAATGCTACCTCTGGGAAAACCTGTTGACCGGACAAGCATTTGTCCCACAGTCCATTTTTCTTTCAGGAAAAGTGGCACAAGAAAATCCAGTGTTGAAAGAAGTCGTTACGAATCCCTTTGTGTTTTTGCTTTGTTTTTTGTTATTGTTTTTTTTTTTTACATGAATGTGATAAATATGTTTATTTTCTCTAATTTATGATAATTGGTTGACTTGTTTCAGTGTCAGGAGTCGATAACTGAAACAGTGAACATAAAGCCAAACTCGGTACACATGGCTCTCCAGATCCCGCAGTACTTCCTCATCACTGCTGGTGAAGTGATGTTTTCTGTTACTGGCCTGGAGTTCTCCTACTCACAAGTACGTATATTTAAAAAAAAAAAAAAAAACATATAAATAAAAAAAAATCATTGTTTATGCTACATATCATTGTATAATGACATTTAGCCCTACTTGAGACTATAGTCTAGGATGCAGCAATCTGATTGAGCAACGACGAGTAAAAGGATCAATTAATTATTTTAGATTTTTGATTAACTATAAATTAATTGAATTGTTGCAGGGGTTCATATTTTATAAGATAAACTATCTCTAATGATTATTCCTGGCTTTTAACTTTTAAATCATCTCTTCTTATTAATAAGGCACCCAGTAACATGAAGTCAGTGCTGCAGGCAGGCTGGTTGTTGACTAATGCCGTTGGAAACTTTATTGTCCTCATTGTTGCAGAGATTGCAAAACTTCCCAAACAGGTAACAAAAATATTAAATTATGTCACCAAAAAGAAAAAAATATAAACACATTTTTTTAAGTTTCTCCTAACATTTTCCCTCTTTTACTTTCAAGTGGACAGAGTATATCCTTTTTGCCTCTCTCTTGGTGGCGGTGTGCATCATCTTCTCCATTATGGCAAGCTTCTATACCTACATCGACCCCACAGAAATAGAGGCACAGTTCAAGAATAAATCATACGATTCTGACGAGGATGATGATAAGAAGAAGCTTGAGAAATCAGAACACAAGATGGAGAAGCGAAACTCGGTTAGCAGTGATGAAGAAGACAATAAATCTAATCAAACCAGCATGTGAGCTCCAGCTAGCAGGAAAGAAAACCTATCAGGGCATAGAATTTTTTATGGGCATACATTGCAAATATGTTTAAATTGCAATTAACAAAGAACATTATTAGTTAACAAAATATAGACATGAAAAAAAATTATTTTGTATGAATCTTAACATTTTCATGATTGATGTCTTGAAAATTTGTCTGGACTGGTTTTGGAACTATGATAAATCTTTACTCCAAAGATATGATGATTACTGAGCTTCCGCATTTGGGATTCTTCCACAGGGCAACACTTTAACTTAAGAAAATATTTCCTCTCTTTGTTTTCCCTTTTTTTATCTCCATTTTATTTCAGAATGTGTATGATGTACTTGTAAAGTTTGTAAGAAATAATACTGTACTTTTCATTATTTACTGAATACCCTAAACTGCCTTTTACCTCTACCCATTTTAGTTGTCATTCTTATTGTTTTCTTTAGTTTTACATTAATATTTGCTGAAAACAGAGTCTGTCAAATACTTGGATATTATTTATGGAATACTCAAGATGCCATATTTATCTCCTCTAGGATTTCTACCTATCCCTTGAAAAAAGGAAGTATCCTGTTTTTAGAAAACTAAAGTATGCACTAGATTCATGACAAATGTTTACAAAATAATTTCACACATACAAAAATGAGATGTCTCATTTGAATTTCAAGAAAACTTCCCTGATCTGTTCATTCAACTTTATACAAATACAAATATCATTTGAATGTCCAGATATGAAACCCTTTATGAAGGAGACTGGTTTTGTGTAGAGGTGGGTAACTAAGGTTCAGTTAGTAAAAGCCTGCTGAGGTTAGTTTGAACCATTTGCATTTCCGTTTCCACTGCACAAACAGCTGTTAATGTTAAATTCATCTGGATAAGTTAAAATGATTAAAGAAATCTATGCAGACTTCATGCTTTTTGAAGCTGGATTTACTACTCTGGTCCAATGTGCCTCTAATGAAGACCGTTTGATATATATTAACCCCAGAATAAAAGCCAGTGATCTTGTGCAGATGCTGACTGAAGCTGCTAGGAGCACTATTACAGTGCCTTTCAAAAGTATTCAGCCCCCTTTCATTTTTTGACTTTTTGCCACATTTCAGGCCTCAAACATAAAGATCTCAAATTGTAATTATTTGAAGAAGAATCAACAAGTGGAAAGAAACTTATTGAATATTTTAAGCTTTTTTTGACAAACAGAAAACTAAGAAATTGGGTGTGCAAAATTATTCAGCGCCACCTTTTCCTGTGATTGCAGCTGCAAATCACTTAGGGCATGTCTATCAGTTTTCCACATCGAGGGCTGAAGTTTTTGCCAACTCTTTCTTCAAAACAACTCGAACTCAGTGAGGTTGGATGAAGAGCATTTGTGGAGAGCAGTTTTCATTTATTTCCACAGATTTTCAATTGGATTTATGTCTGGACCTGGATACGTTTATTTGTGAACCATTCCACTGTAGATTTTTCTTTATGTTTTAGATCATTGTTTTCTTGAAAGGTAAATCTTGTTTGCTCCAATGAAAGTAAAGGGGCCGATTAATTTTGCACACCCCACACTTTAGGTTTTGATTTGTTGAAAAAATAGTTTAAAATATCAAAAATCATGCTCTTTGGGGGGGAAGTCCTTGTTTTCTGGCTTGCTGATATTAAGACAACTGTTTTTTGGGGCTTTGGATTTGGTCTGATGTATCACATATTTGTCCAACCATTTCACTTCTCTCTGAGACCATATTGCACAATTTGTCACTGTCGGTTTTCTCTGTTTTTATCCAAAAAGACATTTTGGAGAAATATCCCTACCTTGTCTTCTTTGATAGCATAAAATACATCAGAGCTAATTTAAACCTGGTCAGAGGTGTTTCTGACTTTCTTTAGAGAGAGGACAGAGTCGCTGCAGTCTGTAGTCTGACCATTAGATGTCACTGAAAATTACACATTTGTTTTCTGTCTGATATCTTAGGAAGTGTGTGAGAGTTTCTAAATGGTTTCATTTATCTATAATGTGTTTGTTTTAGTGTTGAACTCCAGTCAGATCAATACATACCATCCTTTCAATTCAGTCACTAAACTACTCTTATTTGAATATTAACTACTTTCTACTGGTGCATTTTTGAATAATAAAAAAATCTCTATTGGCTGTCAATGTAGAATCTTTAACCCAACTTTTCAAATTCCATTTGTTATTAAATATTCTAGATAATAAGCCCTTCTCCAATTAATATCACTAAATAGATTAACCTATATTAATAAATTCACTTTTATTACAGTTGTTATTATATCCTAACAAATCTGCTCTAAGTGCAAATGGAAATGAATGTGTTTGATATAAGGATAAGGTTGAAAGGATAAGAGGTTGTAGCAACAGTTTTGCTGATGTTTGATTTCAACGCTGATGCTACAAATTTGCTGCTAGTGTCCCTATACATTTAGTTATGGTTAGGTGTGTACTCTTGCAAACTGAATTCCAGTATCCTTAAGAGGAAGTTAGATCCTTAATGTGGGAGATGTTCTGTTATACACTGTCATACTTTGTCACGCTGCAATGCAAAGCTGCTGAGATGAGGAAAGGTGAGAAAGAGGTGCAGAAGGAGGATAGGGAAAGACACGAGATAGCAGTGGATTGGTGCAGCATGTTGATTTTACCTTATGTTCAAATTTCTATTAGTTTATAATAGTCCTTTTTTACTGATCACTACACTACACATCCTAAAATATACATTTCCTGACCACTTCTCTTAACTGAAAAATGTCATAATTTAGGGAGCTACCTGATGTTTTTTCTTAAAATAATGACTATTAACCAACAAAGTAGAAAATCTGGCCTTTAATTTAAACAAAAGGAGGGCCATTGTAGAAAAGGTCCAAGAAGGAAAAGATTTGGAAGTGACAAGATATGTTCACATAACATAATTCACATAATAAATGTATGTATTGTACCTCGCTCTTATCTGAATGTTGGGATTTTCTGTAAGCAAATCCCATTCATATGCTACAGTGGAGTGTTATATCTTAATGTGTGTGTAATTTCCAACTGCTCCAAAGTTTCTTTTGTGGTGTGTAACCTAATTCATGTTACATGCAATATCGTAAAATCCATCTGATGTAGTTCATTCCTTTGTGGTCAAGAAAGTTTATCAAGATGCAAGTATATAATTTCAATGCAAAATTTACACCTGTGATTGTGCAGCAAACAGTCTTTGCTGGAATTTGAACTTGAACCTCTACATACAGGGTCTTACCTCCAGCAGAATATCTGAGCTCAGCTCCGGAAAGCCCCTAAGGAGGACTCGCAAGCTTGTTCTGATGGGTTGTCTGGAGCCTGGCCCCAAGCATTCAAGGTCGACACATGGTGGGGCAGAGATCTTATTGATGGATAGCCTCAAGCCAGCAAGCCAATTTGGACTCACTGGTAGGCCTGGTTCAGCCACCTAAACAATGATGCCCTCTCTGTGCCTGCTAGTTATCCAACTCGTGATCCTTTGTTTTCCCCTGCCCAGCCGGCTGTTGCTCCCCCAGGTGGAGAGGACATTAATGTCATTACAGAGTGTGTGACTAACTATGTAAACTAAAGTATACATGACAACACACATACCAGAATAATGAAATGCTTCCCAAATAAACTATAGATCAAAAGCTGTCTTTAGAAACTGCTTAGCAATGAAAAAAAGCCTTTAGGAGGAGAGACAGAAAATTGCTGAGGAGTATACAGATGTAATCTAAGGTCAAGATAAGAGAAAGCAAGGGGGCATACAGGAAGAAGATGGAAAACAAGTTCCAGCGGAACAATATCAAAGATTTGTGGTCAGTGATGAAGAAGATCAGAGCCTTCAAGCAGAAGGATGATCAGACAGATCAAAGTCTGGACAGAGCCAATGAACTGAATCATTTCTTCAAAAGGTTCAGTTCAGGAACAAGCTCAGCATGCTTCTCTCCTTCCCACAGTTAAATGGAGATCATGCCCTTCTTTGACCCAAAGCTTCCCTGTTACACCTCAAATGTTTCATCTTCCCCCCCTGCAACTGACTCTATAGCTTTTATTAGGTTTTTCTAAGCCAAATCACAAGATGGTGCTGCGCCCTCTGCATTTCATTGGTCTCTCTCTAGAAGTCAAGTGAAGGGGCAATTGGAGATAGTAAACCATACTTAGTCACCAGGTCCTAATGGTGTTAGCTCCAGAGTCCTGAAAGCCCAACAAGCTGATAAAGAATGTCACATTTGTTCAAGGAAGTCATCTAGAACCTCTGGAGATTATTTAACAAAAAAGAAGTCTTCATAAGGTGAATACTGTTATAGACAGCAGTGAGCACTCTCTTCATCAGACTCAGTCTGCCAATCCATGAGGACTGTCTCAGACCTCCATGTGATGTTGAAGAGGCATGTTCGCCATGACCGCCCAACAACATCCAGAGCTCTAAGGTAATCAGGGCAACCTCATCCACCCCTGAAGCCTCGCCACCAAGGAATCTTTTGACAATCTTATTGAGTTTAGCCGGGATGATGAACAAAATCAGCACATCTAACTATGTCCTTTTCAAGGTCAGCAGCTCCCTACTCCCACTGACAACAGTATTAACAAAGCACTGCTTCCCCCTTTCAGAGGTGCCAGACCACTTGCCAGAATCGCTTTGAGGCCAGCCAAAAACTCATCCCAGGCCTGAGTTTTCTCCTTACTATACCTTCTACTGCTTCAGGAATCCCACAAGCCAATTAGGCTCTATATGACTTTTTCTTCATTTTGCCCTGAACAGGACAAAGAGGCTCATCAGGCCCATCCGCATCAAGGTGAACAAGCTGGAGGGGCACAGTGTGGCTCGCAGATGAGGCCACTTTAGGAAGAAACACAACATCAGGTCAGAAAGTAACGCCAGAACAAACTGGGTTCTAGTACTTGTGAACAGCGTGAATGCATAGAGCAGCACTCTCGGCCACTCGTGCGCTAGTGCGTCCAGACCTAGGGCACTGGCATTGTCTGCCAGGGAGAACTAAAGGGGCAATGTGTCATCTCTTCGGACGCAAATAGGTCTACGGCTGCTTTTCCATGCTTCTCCCAAATGACCCCCACTACCTCTGGGTGGAGCCTCCACACCCCCGGTGGTGGGCGTCCCCAAGACCGAATATCGGCTGCCCCCCTGGAATGTTGGCTGCTCTCAAGTTGGCAAAGAGAGGGGCTGCCCAGGTCAAGAGCCTCTGGATCAGCCTCCATAATATTATTGACCATGTCCACCCTTGATGGGTAATTTGAAAAACCACTTAATTGTTGTCCGACTGCACTAGGACATGGCTTCCACGCAGGTTTGGGAGGAAGTGCTGCAACGCCCGATGCACAGCCTCCAACTCCAAGGCACTCCATGCCTTATTAGCTGTTTGGAACCTCCTTCGTCATAAACACTTCATCTTGCCACTGAGCCAGTGATGCGAGTCAATGAGAGGACACCCGCTGTTTCCTGTGACGATGCAGCAAACGAGCAGGGTCCAGCCTTAGGCTGTTAAGCCACATCTGTAGTGGTCGCAGAGACAACAGTCACAGGGGTACTACTGTAGTGGCAGCAGTCAGCTTGCCCAACAGACGAAGATAGAGAATAAAGGGGGGTGCATGACCATGCAGAAAGGCGGGCAGCATTTGCAGAATGCCCTTGACACACTGAGGAGATGATATACAGGCAATATAGCACCTTTTGCCAGCAAGGCATCTATCTCTTGGTTCAGAGCTTGAGCCTTTACCTGGTTGCGAATCACCTCGACCAGGAACAGGAGGGCGGTGGCGGAACTGTAACGTGTAACCCTGGGTGAGTGTAGACACCACCCATGGATCAGGAACAAGAGCGGCCGAGCAACTGAGCTGGTCCAGGATAAAGTGTCCCACCTCCACTCAGTGATATCATCTCCAAGCCCCCCAGCCTTTAAGGGTGCAGAAGGGTTGCCAAGTGAACTGCCTGGATTGAGAAGTGACATGAGCCTGACCCCTGGGTAGATCCTACTGGCCATGAGCAGGTCTTGCAGCAGGCCCTGCAGCAGGCTGTGGCTGCATCAAGCAGGGTGTAGTCTGGGCAGGATAAGTGCGCGAAAGAGATGCAGAGGCACTCCCAGCAGGATGCTGGAGGCCGGCCAACTGCTGCCTGCTACTAGAATCCTAGGCTGACTGCTCCAAGGCTGCAAGCACAGTGGAGCCAAACAACTCCCCACAGACCACTTGAAGGCCCATAAGGGTCCTTCTAAAAGCTTCTGTTAGAGGAGACTGAGCTAGCCAAATTTTGCGGTGTGCCTGAACAAGGGTAGACCACACACGTCCAATTCCCCTTGACAGAAGAGCAAATGCATGAAGAGATTTGTCCATCCAAAGAGGCTGAGAGACCCAGTAATAAATGCGACAGAGAGTTACCAAGTCGCCCCAAACAAGACCCCGAATCATAGGCTCTATGCAGCAGATCATCAGTCACATGAAACTGAGAACGAGGGCACGTGGCATTAGCTCTCAAAGCTTCATCTGGCGCCACATTGAGGGAAGCTATGGCAGGTACAACCGAAGGCATATGGCCCAAGCCAAACTTGGGCGCATCTTGCATGGCTGCCAGGGCCTTGCCATCGGAGGTTGGCCCTGAAAAGGCCTTAGTGTCTGCTCAATAGGAATGAACCTCTTTCACATATTCAGCAGAAGGGAGAGCCATAAAGGTCAACCTAGCAGTAGGATGTCGAAAGAAGGCACTGGAAGCCGCACGTTGGTCCTGTGTAGCATCCAGCTGCAACCTGGCAAGAGCAGTTCTCAAAGCACCCACTAATGAACCATCCTCTTCCGAGTAAGAGCCAGAAGAGATTTGTGAACTGACAGATGCAAGCAAGAGTCAAAAGGATCCTGAAAATCAGTGCCACATTCTGCTAGGGATATAGCATCGTCTTCCAAAGCAGAGAGCCCTGAACCGCTGCTCTGCCCTGGGTCAGGGTCACTGGCAGTTCTAGACAGGGGCCAATGAGTGCCCCTCTAGATCAATATGTAAAATTCCTAAATTATGAATGTATATTTACCTATTTAGACATAGATATTTTTATTAAACCAAATTGAATAGACATTTCACATCATGCGGCTCTCTTAATATATTTTTTATTTGATGCTTTTCTGTGCCACCATGAAAACACGCAGGATCTCCAGTCAGGCTAGTGCCATGCTCGCCCCTAGGGGACTAGAGCAGCAGTTTCATCTCCTCCACCTCAGAAGTGAGATGGGCCATCTGCCCAGATATGCCTTCTGATCACCTGGAGCTCCTCTTGGTCCTATTCCGCAGAGGCCCTATAGCCTCAGGAGCCATACGCTTCATGGCTGGCTGGCGCCTTGAAGGCCAGCCAAACGTGCATTACGCAGGGACAAGGGCAGGACAGTATAATTAGGGTAGGCCGCATCAGTCAAGGCCTCTTTTAGGTGATCTGGTCCCAAAAAAGAGGGACACAGAGCATGCCCATCCTCCAACTGGAGATGGCGCCAAACAACAAGCTCTGCAACATGACACGTCCAACATCCCACACTCACAGAACTAGGTCAGGTAAAGCTGAAATCGCCAGTCTTGACACTAAAGCTGACGAGCGAACAGGCCAGGATACCCGGTCGAGCAGAAAACGCCACCAGGGGTTCCCCAGCAGTGAGAAGCTGCAAGGAGCACTACGATCACCGTAGCCATTGAGAAGTACAAACCAGCAAGATTGCAACAATGAGGCAAGCAGAGTATGGCAGTGAATTTAAGAAATTCACGCCTGAATACGGCTGCTACATAATGAAATATGGACAGCCGAAGATGGCTGCAAAATTAAACAAATAAACAAAAGGAAAGCCCAAAAACTGCAGTGATTAAAAAATACAGGCAAGCCGGACACGGCTGCACAGTATATGAAAAAATGCAGGCCTTAAAACGGCTGCATTCTAAACAAAAATGCAAGGCTGAATACGACTGCACAGTAAACAAGCCCGAAAACGGCTGCACAGTGAACAAAAATGCAAGCCCAAAAACAACTCCACAGTAAACAAAAATGCAAGCCCGAAAACGGCTGCAATTAACAATAAAGGGCAAACCGAACACGGCTGCACGACTGAATGAAAGAAAGGCAAACAAGCCAATCAGAATCAGCTAATGCCTTAGCACCAGTTATAGGGAATTGATGCGGAAAGCGAACGCATCCCCGCATCGATTCCCTTTCGATTCCTGTTCTTCCTTTGTTTGATTCCGTCGAACAAAGGAAGAACAACCTACCAATCAAAGAAACTAAGTTGTGTCTCTGGAGGGCGAGATGATCCTTGCAGCTCCGACCGTAGTCTCAATCAGTGACCTACCTCCTGTTCAACCTGCATGCGAGAAGATGAAAAGGGACTGAGCTGTCATTGTCACGTGACTATATAGACTTACCGGTGTCACCGGAGGAATTCATCCTCGTCAGAATTAAGTTTAAGATAGGAAGAATGTTATTTCAGACACCTGAAAGTAAAAGCCCAATACACACCAATGGGAAATGTGACGTCGTTTGTAGTAGTAAGAATTACATTTAAGATATCTAAAATTTTCATTTTAGATAGGAAGAATGTTATTTAAGATATCTGAAATTTAAATTTTGGTTAGAATGTAATGCATTTGAGACATCTGAAATATATATTCAGTCAAGCTAATAAATGTCCAAATGGCCTCTTAACATTTTTAAAGATTTCTGGTTTCTTACTGTACAATAATATTTTTTTGCATCCTGAAATTAAATTTTTGCCGGCAAAAATGTAATTTAGGATATCTATGTGTGCAGTTCTGACTAGTAGCAATGTAGTTTTGACCAAGAAGAATCTTATTTTAAAGACCAACTAATGAAACAATAGAGGACAGCGCTTCTAATAAATGTCAAATTTGCCTATCACCGGTTTTTATTCAACTATTACATGATAAATGCACTTACCATAGCTTAACTCTAGCTCCATCCCTATAGTGACGTTTCACTTAATGAATGACGACGTGTTCTCAGTCTGCTCTTCGTTTCTCTGATTGGTCCAAAGGAAAATGGAAATGACATTAACCAAGATGGCGCCGGGAGACAGAGGAAAGTGATGCCAGAGAGGAACAACAAGCGTCACAGCTGGCACAAAAGTGTGCATATATTCTGTCTTTGCAGCTGATTACAAGCGGACGCGTTGGACATCTACGAGCACCTGATAAAGATACATGTTCTCCGTTAACTGTTTACTTTAACAAGCGACTAAAAGTGGCTAACGTTTAGCTTTCTAACTGCGGAAGGCGACTCGGGGGAAGGCAATAGCCCCAAGTTGAGGTGCGATTGTTTTAAAAAGTGACGTCTCTATATCATACAGCAAACGATTTTAAGGATTCGGTTGGACTCAAAGCAATTGTTTGGGAAGTTACGGCGTTGATGTGAAAAGGTGAGCTCAGGAGACAAGGAGAGGCGTCATCTTTGCTCCTTTGACGCCATGGCTCACTCCCCTCTTCAGAGCGCACTACCGGGGGTTCAGGTAAATATATAACCTCATGCTGTCAATGTGGAAGTTAAATTAAACTACTATTAGACTACCTGCACCTTAAAAAAAATTCAGTGAGACATAAAGGAAGTGTAACCGTTTATTTCTCTGTTACATTTGGATTTCACTGATAAAGAAAAACAACTTATCAAAGTCCATTTAGGTTCCTGGGGGAAAAGGCTGGCTGGTTTATTACCCTGCTGAACGCAGATAACCCTTATAATTGTCTAAAGATTGAACTCTCTCCATCTTTAGTTTTATGTTGTGTTCTTTGCCAAAGTTTACAAGTTATGTAGTTTGTTGGACTTTGGCTGGGTCTTGGTTGGTTGCTAAAACAATCCTAGCTATTTGGAGCAATCTGGAGGCATTTTGCATGTTATTTGCCGTCTCCTTTCATTTAAAATAAATGCATTTAATAAATATTTAGCATTGTAAGTTTTAATTTTTGTTGATATTTACTCAGTAGTGTTGAAAACATTCACTTTTCTTTATGTTTTGTTGAGATTAGTAGTCCTGTATGTAATGTAATTTCCTGTATGATGAATTAATGCCTTTGCTTATGTGGGGTGGGGGAGGATCTTTTTAAACATTTTGCCTGAAAAATGATTGTCAATTTTATACTCTCCCTAAATTAAAAATCTAATTTTGTAAATATGGGATTGATAAAAGTTGATCTTGTTTCCTTTTTTATAGGAATATTTTATTGCTAAAACCAACATTAATAGGGCTCAAATAAGGGAAAATAACATGCTATGTGTAATGTGGACTTAAGTTAATGTTGACATTTTTTGAAAAGAGGAAGAAATCTAATTATATGCAGTATTTGTTAGGCCAGTTCTGAAACTTATGAGAAAAAGACTAAAAGTATAAATCCAGTATGGGAATTGAAAGCACTTTAAGTCCATGACTATAACAAAAAAAAAGTATTTAATCAGTTATTTGCATTTTTTACATGATGACATTGTGATATCAAGTGGAATTCAATATATTGTGCAGCTGGTATGACTGGTATGCCATTTTCTGCTTTTTAAATGCAAAATGTGTGAAATCATGATTTCATTATAACCAAACTTAATATACGGTATATAATCATAAGGGAATTGCTACCAAAGTCTTTTCATTTAATTATTTGTCTTCACGTGTGTATTTGTGTGATGTAGAGGGGTTTCTGTATTTGCCAATAAAGTGTTGCTTGGTTGCAGGGTCTTTCATTTTGGTCTATGATAGCAGACCACAAAGCTGCACGGTGCTGCTGGTAGAGAATGAACCACATGGTTTTGGAGCGAGGTTTAAGCAGAAATAGTTGTTCCAGTAAACCTGCTGACTAAGGATATAAAAAACTACATTCCCTATTATGCATAAGCTTCGGTCATAGCATTGCTTTTCCAGAGGTCATCCTTAACATTATAAATTTCCACTGGATGACTGATCACACCAGTGTTATGAGAGCATTTAGGGTTTGTTGCTTTTGCATTGCTTTGTTCTGCAGTGCTTTGCTTTTCCTTCCCTTGTTTTAAAGTCTCTGCTATTCAGTTCAGCGTTTCCCTCTGCCAGCTGTTCAAAGGGCTACTACTCATCCCACCTGCCTTGTTGGTTTGACCATCATGCATTAGCAGTTTTTACAGGAAACTATTCTCACGAGGCGGGGGCTGTAAAGCAATTTACTCTTGAGAGCCTGTAGATCATCGCTTTAGAGCTAGGTTACACTTAGTTTTAGTTTGTACTCTTTACTTTGAATTCAAATGTTGCTCTCTAGTACTATACAGAATAATGTCATTATGTATTCTAAACAATTTTTAGCTTTCATCTGGGCTTTTTTGAAGGCCATTATTCCCTCCCAGGGGTCCCATAGGGAAATGAGCCATTTAGCTCAGTCAATAATTTAGGATGCAGTCCCTATGTTTTTGTTTAGGCTTTGCTTTGGAGGCCATTAAACCACAGTGATGTATATGCATTATGTGGCTTTATGGCAGACGATTTACTAATTGTAGCACTTTTGAAAATAGCTCTGCATACTAATGTCCATGCAAATCTGAGAACAAAAAGATATTGGCTTTTCAATATTGATCAGATTATATCAGTTTGGAGTCATTGGGACTTGCTTACTTGTCCACACTTGGTGTAGAAGTCAGACAAAAATGGAACTAGGTTGAAGTAAACTCTAAGTTTACATTTAAAACTTTGTCTGTTGGCTTAATTCTGGCATTTAGAATAGAAATATCCTTAATTGCCCCACAGCAGGGATTTTCAGGCATTTTAGTCACAAAGTGAATCTAGGAAAACACTCTGGGAGCGCAGACCTCTGCCAAGTAGCTAATTTCCCCCCAACATAATGTGACTTCCACCTTAGGTTAATACCAGTATTCACAAAGTCTTTAAAAAAAAAATAAAAAATCCTGGTTGCAATTTGTTGCCAATCACAATACGCACCTTCTCTTAAATTTCAGCTAAATCTGAGCATAACTTTTTTTAGTTCTTCCAAAAACAAACCAATGCATATGAAGACATAATTTGCTTTGCAGAGGTAAAGAGACACATTGACGCAAACTGGTTCACACATCAGTTATGTGATGTTTATAGACTTAAAAATAGGATTGAAAACATTGGACTATATAATAAAGGAAATACCTAAATAACAAAAATGAAATCATGTGTGACGACCTAATTGACATACGCAGTTTAATCACATTAAATAAGCATCACAGTCGGCTGACTGGAAATCCACAAAAAGTGCATCTCTGACTGAACTACAGAAAAGAAAAGACCACTCATAAGTTAAGTTACCAGCATTGCCAGTTTGTAGCAATGATTGTTTATGATCATACGCTAGCTTTTGTTTTATGCAATTCATTTTGTTTACATTTATGCGGTAGCAGATTTTTTCATACAATTAAGTAAAAACTTATGTTTCGCCATTTAAGTGAGGAAAAAGAAGAGCGACTGAACTAGGAGAATGTACACATTTATACACCTTTCCCACTGGCCAAAAAACCTGTTTATACCAGGGAACAATTGGCTTTTAGTGGCAGTGCGAACAGTTCACTGACATGTGTCTACCTGGTTAAAAATCTTGGCTCTGATCAGCATGCTGTAGGAATACAAGAGCCAGGTTGACTCACTAGATTATGTGATACCATTGAACGTATTAACGTATAGACATCAGCACACTGTACCAGCTGTGTCTGATTTAAAAAGCCAAACCAACTTTTTACATCCGTCAAACATGGCGCAGTGCTGGTAAGAGAGATTCGTAAAGATAATGGAGCGAAACAGTAAAGCACACTCACTACGTCCAGGCTTCTTTACATGTTGCTCTCCATTGTTTACTTTCCTGATTTATGTCACACAGCCGCGGGAGGTTAGAACCGGCTTTTTTTATTTTCAGTGGAAAAGAGGCCTTAGATCCACACCTATAGAAATGTGTACCAGTCTTAAGCTTTTCTGTGTCCTGTGGTTTGATACGACTGAAATTACAATGTTTTGTTTTCTCCCTTGTGTGTCTTTTTCTCTTTTCAAGAACTTCAACGCTGATCCAGAGGAACTTTTCACCAAGCAGGAGCGGATAGGAAAAGGCTCTTTTGGAGAAGTCTTTAAAGGCATTGACAAAAGGACTCAGAAAGTTGTGGCCATTAAAATTATCGATCTGGAGGAGGCTGAAGATGAAATAGAGGATATCCAACAAGAAATCACAGTGTTGAGCCAGTGTGACAGTCCCTTTATCACCAAATACCACGGATCTTATCTCAAGGTGACCTTTTTAGTTTAAAGAAGCATATTTGGTAAACTTGCAATAGTTTAGGTTCAGCAAGATTATTACAGTAAAGGGCAATCCCTGCATGCTAGAAAAGGCAAGGTAGGTCAATAAATAATTGAAATGGATGATGGAGCAGCTACCTTTGAAATAGAGTACAGATATTTTAAGAAAATGGGTCATAGTGTAGGCTTTTTGGATGGTTAGCACTACATTTAATAAGTGCATAGACATTTCAAAGCTGGTTTAGACTACTGCATTCAGACCCTCTAAAATGCCCATCACTTAGGTTATAGAGGCAGAAACCTAGTCGTATTTAAGCTTCCCTAAAATAAGAGTTTTAATGCTCTTGTCGCTGATGTGTTTTGATCTATTAGATTTAGATAGAATCCAAGCAAGCCAAGAAAAAGGTAAACCTGTAAATCAAATTGCTTTATTGACCATAATTTTTTTGGCAAGTTACAGATTATTTTCTAGGTATAATGCAGCTTTATGCTTCACTTAATGGTGCTTAGAGAGCCTTTCAAAGCTTCTAGTATACTGCATAAAGGGTCTTTTCCTCAGGGACCCAGGGTGGCAGTTTGTGGGAGTGGGGCTCAAACTCAGAACCTAGCGCAATGCCCAATGACGGCACTCCCCAAAGCAGGCATTAGCGTAAAGTGTCCCACCCTCCTGTTTGCAGGACGGGTGACTTACCACTAGAGCTAGCTAGCCGCTAATAATACATAAATAAAGACGGACTGAGGCTTTTGTTTACTGGGGTTTTTGTGAATGCTGTTCAAAACTTTATAAATGACAAGTTTTGTATTCTTTATACAAGCTTTTATATTCTATCTACAAAAAATGATTTATTTGCCATGCATATGTTTGTGTTATTGTATATTGTGCAGAGACCCCATTCCCCAGTGATTGTACTTGATTAACCACACAGCTATGAGGAAATGTTCTTGTGCTTTGCAAAAGCTCTCATAACTGTTGAACTTTACCACATTTTTTCCTAGACATAAATTAACTTCTTTGGGATTTTATGTGATGAAAACGAAACAAAGAAGTACATAATTGAGAAGTAAGGAAAAAATCTGGAAACTATGATACGTTTGGAATCACCTTTTACCTTAATTACAGCTGCAGTACTAAATGTGTCTATATTCATTCCCATGAAATATTTCAGGCTCTCGACAGTTTTAAAGTCATATCACACATTGTTATTAAGTTATTATAACACATGAATACACCTGAGGCTATGCTTTTCCATCATGGCTCTGGTCGAATGCTTGAGGTTTTCTTTCTGCTGGGCGGTAAACTTCTGATAGGAGAAGCACAGGAATGTGACAGATGACAGCACAATTTTCACACATTTACTTGACTCTTTTTTTTTTTAAGCACATTAAATAATGAGAATGTAAAAAGATATCAAAGATATTAGAGAGTTTGGGTTTGTTCTTAACCATACTTTTTCTTAATACCTGATTCTAAACAATGTGGCTGAAAGTGACCCTTTATGTTTGGATTAACAGACTGATATTGTTTTATTTGGTTCTCAGAATGCCAAATATTTTCCTGAATGGTGTCTTTAATTCGTAACAGTAAGTCAGATGGAAGTAAAGCTTCTATGGTTAGCTCTACTAGCAAAACTAACAAACTCTGAAAAGATAAATGTTTTAAGACCCATGAGTATACTTGAGCATTTCCTGAGGCGATTCTTGTTTAAGACATTTGAGCCCAATAAAGAAATAGAGAATTACATTTTATTTACCTTCAAGGTGTAGTGGAGGATTTTGGCGAGTTTTTGAAAAAGACCTGCCCTCTCCATTAAAAAATGAAAATAAAAATACACACACACAACCATGTACCCGCTCCCGAGCGGGAACGCCTATTAAATGAGTGCACAAGGCCATTTCTCCTTGTGCACTCTGTTTAAAAGTTGCTGTTTGCACCACTCATACAAGCTTACTTTACACAGAGAAGATTTGCAAAAAAAGTTAAGCTACTACATAAAGCAGATTTTCAAGAATTACTTTAAAATCTCTGATCTGATCTCTGTATTTTTTTTATTTTTTATTTTTTTTTTATGTTTGGCTGTAATCTGTCAACATGGGAAAATGTTTAAGGAAGTCCAAAATCTTTTGAAGGGTTTGTCTCATGAAAACAGTTTTGAAGGAAGTTCTTCTGGGATTATTGTTTGTCAGACCTGAACGTCTAACAATGTAAAAGAAAGCTGCAAACATTAGCCATCATCCTTCAATCTTTAACGTGTTAAGTTTAATCATAGAATGGTAAACATTCAGAGTTTTACTTCTAGTGGTTGTATTTCCATGTTTTCTTTAATTGTTCCTGATCCATTCCTCAGGGTACAAAATTATGGATTATTATGGAATATTTGGGAGGAGGATCTGCTCTGGATTTGGTAAGAAACTAGTCTGAAGTTGGTTACCAATTTATAAGAAAACATACATTTACTCAAGCGGCATGGAGTCACATACTTATATCTCTGTCCCAGTTGGAACCAGGTGCCTTGGATGAAACACAGATAGCCACAATCCTGAGGGAAATTCTCAGAGGGCTGGAGTATCTGCACTCTGAAAAGAAAATCCACAGAGATATCAAAGGTAAATCTGATAAATAGCAGTACTTCAGCCTTTGTTGGAACAGTAATCAATGTCATCTGGTAAGAACTGCTCTCTTTGATCCTTTTTTATTGCTTCTGTGTAAGTTTTCGAATGCCACGGCATCAGGGTTTATCAGTAATAATTGTATATGTGTAATTTTTATTGTCAAAGGGTGTAATCAACTTTGGCTTTTATTGGTGTTTTAGGTGTAATATTTCTTTTGAGAATTTAATGTATCTGAATTCCAAAAAAGTTTAAAAAAAAAAAACCCTATACACTGGGCTTGGTTTTGAAGATGTTTTGCTTCCTATCCAGGAAAGTTTTTCAATTTAAAATGTCAGAATTCCTGAATGGGAAGCGAAACGTCTTAAAAACTTGGAAACAATTCCAGTGGATTGTTGTTTTTTACTTTTTTTGGACCTACTATAAGCTGGATGACTGAGAATCTTCACCAGCAAATGAATCTGAAGTTTTCAAAAATGCAGCTAAAATGTACGAGATCTCGCTTTTTCCTTTTTAATCCTCTACGGGTTTATTGGAGTTATTTATGCAGCGTTTATTGAACTGCTATTTTTAGCTGCCAACGTGTTGCTGTCGGAGCAAGGCGAAGTAAAGCTGGCCGACTTCGGCGTGGCGGGGCAGTTGACCGACACACAAATAAAGAGGAACACTTTCGTCGGAACGCCTTTCTGGATGGCACCCGAAGTCATAAAGCAATCTGCCTACGACTCAAAGGTCAGTCAACGTTATTACAGTCACATACTGGAGGTGAACCGCAGCTGGGGTTACAGCTACATCAGCGTTATAAAAGATGCGGAAACAAAGTGTAAAAGGCCTAGATAAAGCAGCGTGTTGCTTAATCCTTTTCCAGATAGGAGAAGCACATGTTAATCACATCAATTAAATCATGAGAAAATCAAAAGAAGAGTTTGGATTTGTTCTTAAACGATACTTTTTTTTTTTTCTTAATACCTGATTATAAACAATGCTGCCAAAAGCGAACATTTCTAAGTTGACAGACTGATATTGTTTTTTTTTATTTGGCTCTCTACCAGTGAATCAGATGGAAGTAAAGTTTCTATGGTTAGCTCTTCTAGCAAAACTAACAAACTAAGAAGATTAGGTCAGTAGATGTTGGTGAGAATCAAGATATTTTGGGCCTTTTGAAATCACAGATAACCCGCCTAAATTAACTGGATCAGAATCTTAATTCACCAGGATTATTTTCAAGCTGTGTCTTGTTATACTCTTGTATTTATAGCCTTAAATTAAATGGAAATGTTGTGAATTTGTTTTTATTTCCTCTGACCTCAGTGTGCCTCTTTTGGTGATGAACACTAAAGCCCCATTACAGACGTGTTTTCTAGACTAGAGAAGCCCCAGTGTATATTTTTGGAACAACCACAGCATGAGTCAGTGCGACTCTAAAACACAGCTGCTAGGTCGCTGTCCTTGTTTTTTGCAGAACTACTTCAAATACTCAACTCAGTGTTCCATATTTAGAGTCACTTTGTTGTGTTTTAACTGGTCGCTTGTAGCTCAGGTGAGATTTTAATGAAATAATTCCATTTTTCTTGTTTTTACAGGCAGATATCTGGTCATTAGGAATAACAGCTATTGAACTGGCTAAAGGAGAGCCGCCCCACTCTGAGCTTCATCCCATGAAAGTCTTATTTCTCATCCCAAAGAACAACCCGCCGACACTGGAAGGAAACTACAGTAAACCTCTGAAAGAGTTTGTGGAAGCCTGTTTAAATAAGGAGCCTAGCTTTGTAAGTTTAAACCTTTTTTTTTTTCATATCGCTGTGATGAATAAAATAAAAAAACAATCGTTTCAAAATTCTGCTCTGACGGTGTTTGTTTCACAGAGGCCAACTGCCAAAGAGTTGCTAAAGCACAAATTTATAGCGCGGCACGCCAAAAAGACCACCTACCTGACCGAGCTGATCGACAGATACAAGAGGTGGAAATCGGAGCAGTCGCGGGATGATTCAAGCTCCGACGATTCGGATGAGTAAGTTCTGTGTTCTTCGTGGTGCAGAGCTGGAGAAGAGTTAGACTAAATACACTGTTTCTGAATCCCATTTCTCCACAGGGAGCTGGAGGAGGGTAGCAAACCTAAAGCTAACGAGGAGTGGATCTTTGGCACCATCAAGGAGCCCGTTATATTTGAAGAGCCGCCAGCTGAGCCTGTTCAGTTGGTTGAGCCTGTAGAGCTGAGGGTCAGAGCATAACACACCAAAGCACAGTCCTATTTAAATCCCTACAATCATTATCTCCTTCATTAATGTTGATTGAAAATACTTCTCTTCCAGGTGGAGCAGCCTTCAGAAAGCCTCTCATCACAAAGCTTAACATCGATATTCTCTCCATTGTTCTCGGAGGTATTATACACTAAATTACGTCTAATTGAAATAGTGATCTGTACCATTTAGAACCCATGCAATCTTCACTTCGTTTTCCCTTTTCTGGATTGAAATTTTCTGCGGGTGTTTAATGGAAAAGCTGTGACTCTGAGTCTATCCTGTCTGTCTGCATGTAATCGCGCACACAAATAATTCTGCATATGTTTTTTTGTAGTTGAGAGAAAAGGGTGAGACCAGTAATGGAAAGCCAGAAGCTGCAGAGGAGCTGAGGAAAGCCATTTTCCTGGCTGAGAACATCCACCCGGGGATCTGCGACTCTCTGGTCGCTGAACTACTGCAGAGGCTTCAGAGGTAAGAGAAGTGAAAGTGTTGATGCACCTTGAACCTCTTCAGATGCTGCTACTTTGAAACTGTGTTTTTATGTGATAGACCCACAAACAATACTGCATAACAGTGAAGCCCCTTTATGATGAAACACAATTAAGTGCGACCAGTTTACTGCAGTCACCTTACCTTCAGATGTTTTAAAAGAACATTTTGCAGTAGCCTCCACAGTAAAAGTTAATTTCCTCTTCTACTTTTATCTAAAACCAGTAGAGGTTGAGGTTTTGTCAGTTAGACCTTGTTTTGGATTTTGTTTATAAATCAGTTCAATTAAGCAGGACAATGTTTGAAAACTGCATCTTTCTTTACTTTTATATTCCATCTTAGATTGACATAAAGGGTATATATCTGTTTGATATGTTGGGAGTCTCCTCCTTGAGGGCATTGCATAGTTTGCTTTATTTTGTAGCAGGAACACTTGTTAATGGGTGTTAGTATTGAGAGAAATAGAAGGATTATACTGGAGATCTTTTTTTTAATGCATTTTGTGGATTAGTTTGATCAGTCATGCACCTTTTTGTTTTTCTTGAGCTTTTAAAGACATTGTCAGTTTATTTACTAAATGTGTAAATCATTAAGTCTACATTTCTGCTTGTGTCCCCTAAGTCCCAAAAGCTGTTAGTATAGGACATGATCTAGGACACTATAGGTTTTTATGGAAAATAACTAGATAATTGTAGCTGTGGGAAGTAAGCTAGCTGTTTGAAGCTTCTGATTTTTCAGATTTCCTGTTTTAAAATCTCTTGTGACCTCTCTGAAACTTTGTAGGAATAAGTCGTTTTGATTTTATTGCATTGTCCATTTATTGCATTCATACCATAAATAAAGTGCTCTAGAGTTCATTTGGGGTCTTTCCATAACTATAACCAAGCAGACATGAGGCGGTTCTTTGGTCAATACCCTAGTACTATTGCTGTGTTCACATTTACACAAACGTATAAAACAATAGTTTTAAACAGACCAAACATCTCAGGTGTGATAACACTCTAAAATGTGTTTGATAAATATAAAACATATACAACTTATAATAAGCTGTTTTAGGTGATTATTTCCTACCGTTCTGTTTTTTACCATTAGCTATACAATAAAAAAAAACTCTGTTTCCTCCAGCCAGTTGGGTTGGTCACCTTTAAACTAGTTAGAGGAGTGAGGGCGCTCCCAGTAAACCATAAAGGTTAACGCCAGAGAGGTCTGACTTTATGGCTTTTTCAAAAGATGCAGGAAAACCTTAAATCTGGTCCATATAGGCACATATCCTCATTTCTTAGGTGCTTTTAAAGAAGAGTTCACAAGTAAAGAATATTTTGTTCCCGCAGGTCATGGTTTATACCTGTTCCACCATCTTAAACCGGTGAACCATTATAGCTGACTTGGCAGTTGTTTCCCTCTTGTTAACTCCGTTAAAGCTTTGCTTCAAAATGTTAAAACCATTAAGTTTTTATTTTTTTTATTGTAATCATTTCTTAACCTCCACTTAAAAATAGTGAAAAAAAATTTAGTGCTTCATCGTTTACTTGTGAAGGTCACAGCATCTTTCATTGTGTCTTTGCTCTTCTTCGCTGAAATTCTTTTGAGCGTTAACGTTCTGCTCTGATGTTTGCCAGGTTTTCTGTGCTGCAGGCGGCCACCGCTCAGTGACGCTCTGTTCTGCTCTTCCACCCTGACGGCAGCAGTCTGACCTCCTCAGCTGAGATGAAGTCTCCCAGGAAGGTCTACATCCCTCATTTGCCTAAAGCAAAACCCTCCCGGCCTCCTTCCGGTCTGTTTTATCTGCTAGAGGAGCAGCAGAGGTTAAGTCAGCGGTTGCTTATCCAGCTGTGCTCTGTTCTCCCCTCTCTGCACCCCTTTCTCAGCTGTTTTATTTTTAGACTGGAGTTGACGATCTTTCTAGAAGGAGTCTTGAGTTTTTGGTTTAATGTGTGACTTTTTTGTCTTTTTCTTTTAAAAATGTTTACACTCCCTTTTGTTTTTGGAGAGAATCCCTCGCTCAGTTGGTTGTGTGCATGTGGCTGTGAGAGATAACGAGTGGGTGAAGGCGTTTTGTTGAAAACTCAGGTATCCTGCTTTAAGTAGATTTGGTCTTCTGGGAGATGGAAGGAGGTCTTACCGGGTGGTTGTACAGACTTGTAAATAAGCTTATTTCTATAGATTGTTGAAAGCATAGCAGGGCGTTTGACATATAACGGCCTAAAGCAAATTATAGGCTGTTGGGTGAAGATTGCCTCGCTTCTGTGTGTCTTCTATCCTTCAGTGTTTGATCTTTATTTTCATTCTCTCCAGTTGATGCCCTCATTTTGCTGTTGATTTTCTTCACCTTCTCCCTCTGCTGCTGTGGCTGTAATATTGTGGTAGAATGTAAAAGCCGGCTGGGTTTCCGAAGCCTCCCCGCTTTAAACACTGGATGCTGTTTCCAGCCCCTCATTCCAGGAGGGTGGGGTTCGAGCAGGTCTGTCGGCCTCTGCCTCACCCCTCTCCCTTTTTGCTGTGTGTGATTGCTCAGATAAACTGAGGTTTCGTCCATTCATTCCATTCAAATGGCAGTGCCATCATCTTGTTCTTAAATCAGCAGACTCTCAGTCTTCCTAGGAGCTGCGACGGTACTTGCTCTGGGTACCTTTAATTGCACTTCGAGTATAAATGCCTTTACGATAAACAAAGTAGCCATAATGCAGTAGCATGACACTTGCAGTATTTTATTTTTGCAGGAATGCACCGTATTATGGATTGAGAACAGTCTTTGAACTCGGGTTGGTCGTGCAGCACAGTATTTGCCTGGTTGTGCATTTCCATTTGGATTTGATATAAGCTTTCCTATAGGGATATCTCAAAGTTTCAGAATATTTTAAAAAGTCCAAACAATTCTCAAATGTCATTTGCAGGTTATCAAGACACAGAGTGATGGATTTCAATCGTTTATTTCTGTTCATTTTAAAGATTATGGCTTAAAGAGGATAGAAAAGGCTGACATACCAAACTGGTATTAATAAGTATGTGCAGTCAGTAACTAACTGATCTATTTTTCATCAGATCAGCCAGCAGCACACTTCAGACATCTCTTATAGGGGGCAGTTAAAGCTCATATTGCTGATACGTCTGTGTGAGGCGGCTCTTAGAACTTCAGCTGTCAGACACTCTTTGTAAGGCTCCCCAAAAAAGGCTTCGCCATAGTTGCCAACAGCACACCTTTTTCCTTCCACTAAACTTTCCATCAGTGTGCCTGGTTTAAAGCCCTCTAAGAGACGCATTCTTCCACAGAGGCCTTTTGTTTTTTATTCTCCGTGTGGAAGAGGGTCAGGGACAAATTTCTCAAACTAAATCTAAGTTCTGTTTTCATTAGCTGTTTGCTATATTCATCAAAATTAACAGAGATCTCTATTTAATTACAGAAACCAACTTTTCGATGATATCCTTATTAACTGAGATACACTTGTAGTTGCTCCCGCATTAAATGAAACTGCTGTGAGATGTAAATATTAGGAAACCAGAGACCAGCTGCACTGTTACTACTGTTTAAAATGATTGTGCATAATAGTGTTAACAGTTCAGAGCCTACAGACTGGTTTGGGTGGTATGCGTTATAGCATACTGTTACAGGATGGGAAGATGAGTCCCCAGACGGTGATGAAGCAGCCTTATAGTGTTTGAATGAACATGACCATTATTATCAGCTTTAAAAAGGTCGGATGAGATATTTACTTTTGACATTTCCTGTTTTTCTCTCTTTTTTTTTATGCATTAAAATTCATATGCAGTGATTTTTGACGAGAAATAATAAAAGACCAAAAGTATTGCTTCCATTTCTTTCCACGTAACATGTTTTTTTTTTTTTTTTTTTAAACAGTCCAAATCTTTTCAGTTTATTTTGTTCACTGTTGCTACGCTATACTTTCTATGTGAGCACAGCTGAAGTTAAAGGAACAGTTTTATGAAGTTTGGGATTAGACATGGGATTCTGAAAATAACAACCATCTCCTGTGTTTACACTTCAGTTAAAGACAAAAAAAAAACAGATCAAACTACAGAAAAGCAGCAATGAATCCTGCCGCTTAAGAAATTTTACAACTTTCATGAAATATTTTGTATATCTAAAGAATGTTATTCAGGTACATTTAAATAAACTCCATCAGTAGTTTGAAAATTGTTATTGCTCAAAAAATATATCAAGAATATATTAGTTGGTACTTTACTTGGATAAAGCTTTATTTCCAACAGGTGTAGGAGGATACTTGCTCCAGGACATTTGCTGCCAGTCCTTTAAAAAGGACTATTAATTAAAGGAACAGTACAAAAAAAAGTTAAAATTGTCTTTTAGTTTTAACAAACAGGTTTATTTTGACTGGAGGTATTTAAGTTTAGGGTGGTCCCTGACTTAAACGTGATCTAGGATTCAGGCCACTTCTGTTAAATCTTATGGTACATTTACATGTGATCCAGTGTAGGCAGTGGTTTACTTTCTAAAATCCTTAGGTTTAAACATTTTAAAGTCATTTCTTTAGCATTTCAAAAGTATTTAAGCAGTATTCCTTGGCTGCAACATCACACAATTCCTTTTAATGTCTATATATTATGCATAATGTTGTATAATAAAGTCCATAGTTATGTTTGATGTATAATGATAATATATTTAATTTAACACTTCTTGCTGCTTTAAGGTTGGATTGTTCTATCTGGATTCCTCCCTTGAGGCTCAGTGTTCAGTAAATGATTTCCCTTGATTACCGTTAACTTCTACTCATATCTGTGGATATGTTTACCAATGGGATGGTTTTCCCTGAAGCTCCTGCATTTCAACTGAACAGCTGTTCCTTTAACTGTCAGATCGGAGCTTTTCAAAGTCCATTTCAGTTTTATTTCAAAATCCATAATTGTGACATTCAGCTTTTTTTGCTAAAGCTAATGATTGTTAGAATTTAGCTACCGGATCAAAAGCTGCTATTAAGATTTTTTTTTTTTTCATGGTTTTCTTGATATTTGTTCAATGTGCCATGATAATGAGCTGCCCCTGTTAAAAGAAAAAAAAAAAAAGAAATCAGCAACATCATTTGCACCTTTTGCATGTTTTTATTTGTTGCACTTTCTGTGGTTTATTTAAGTTTTGGTACTCGATGTTCCTTTTCTTCCATTAAACATCTTGTTTTCTTTTTTTATTTTTCTCCCCGTTTGTATCAATGAATATCCATTTTTTTAAAAAGAAAAAGGCTCATCTTCAGCTGATCTGTTTGTTCTTTTAGTTTTGTGTTCAAGTGTTAACACTGGGAAACAATCGTTCAAAGCGAACATTTCATTTTGTGTGATTTTTCTGGCAGTTTGTTGTCCGGTCTCCACATTTGCAGTTTTCAAGGTGGCGCTGTTGGATTTCTGGAAAAGCCCTTAAATGATAAAAAAAAAAAATAATAATAATTACATTTTGTTTGCTTGCCTGCAGCTTTTTTTTCCCTCATTAAGACTTCAGTGCCTTTTGTTTTTTAATAATTACCCCGCAAAAAAAGTCTTGTTGATGGTAGTTTTTTTTTCCACTGGAATAAAATCTGGAAAATGTGTAGTTTTTCAAAAATGAATATTAATAATTAAATTGATACTAAATTACTACAGCGAAGAGATGAAATGTATTATTTGGCATCTAAAACCTGTTTTCACTGGTCTCACTGAGAGAGATATCTTTTTAAACAATCAAATTGAATCTTGGAAGCATTAGAGATGTCAAGAAGCCAATGAGAACCTCTTGTACTTCTGAATAAAGCTCAAATTACGACTTCATCTGACAAATGTGTTGCGTATTTATTTTTGGATTGAAAGTGAAATGATTATTTGTAGACTTCTACTTTTAAAATGTTTAGATGAGTTCCTGGTGACAATCCATAGAAGCAGAGAACGTGAAAACTCCACCCAACCGGGATTCGAACCCAGGACCTCTTGGATGGAGACCAAAAACAACACCAAGGCTCCTCAGTCATTGATACAGCAGAAATTCACTACAAATGTCACTGTACGGCATCTTGGAAAGTTTGTTCAGTCAAATAATTTAGACATGCTCAATTACACACCTTTTTTTTTTTTTAGTTGTGTTTCCCTTTGGGCATTTTTTCTTTCCCTCTCAGTCAAAAGTATTGATGATTGTCTTGGTGATTCTAAGGCATTTTATTCTTTCCATTCCAAAATTAAACAAAATATGTTGACCGGAAGTTGGTAAGAAATCAAAATAAATACAAATTAAAATAATAATATAAACATTTATTTATAAAGCTGGAGCTCCTCTGAGTTAACTCCCTTATAGTCACATTTAAATTTGATGAATTGGGAACAAAATACAGAAAAAAATTGGACTGACTTAATTAGATTTACTTTGTTTTCATAAAAACATCTGAGCGATAGAGAAAAACAGCTGATACCAGTCTGTTCCTCTGCCTCATTTTGGTGAAGACAAACATAAGGAAAACATCATTTTTAGTTGATAAAAGCTTGTTGGGCCATCACAAAGCAAAACAGATCCCAGCCCTATTTTATTTTACTACCTAAGAAATTAAAATATATTCATGTACCACTCACGGGCCACTAGGGGTAAGGAATCCCTGCTTTAATTGATGCATTTTCATTTAAAAAATGTAGGGTTTGTGATTAGTGTGAAAAATTACTCATACCCACTATGGTTATAAGTTGCATAGGTCTATTCTAGTTTGAATTAATAAATAAATGAATAATAATTCATATTTTTTCAAAGTAATGTAAAAATAACTCACCACTCACACTTTATTTTACTTCAGGTTAATTAGGAACCACACAAGAAAACCTGTTTTTCAGCAAATACCTCACAGCAAGTTTTATTTATACATCCAAAAACAAACAAAAGATCAGATTTCTCACACTATATACAGATATTACATACAGTGTTTTGTACACATATTACATAGTTTGTACACGAGAAAAATATACATAAAAATGTAAACTTTTGTATACAAAAAATACCTTAGACAATTCAAACAAGGACCAATAACAAAAGGTGACTAGATTAGCTCGTCCTATCTTTAGAAACAGTAATACAGTACATTCAATGAATATAGGAATATCGTCCGCCATCTTTGAACTGGAGCGGTTTCCGTGCTCCTACGAGCCCTGCTGGAAGGTCGCTGTTCTACGTGGCTTTGTCTGCTGCAGGGACTAATCTCATGCCTTACGGTTACAGCAGTATTGTTAGCATCGGAGACGAGGCTGCAGTAAAAGCCTCCCCATCAGTTTAGAGCCAGATCTCTTTTTAGAAAGGGAGACAGACAGAACTGGGCCTCCTCACAGCTGGAAACAGGTGGGGGAGGGTCTGGTAATTATATCAGCTGTTCATGTAATGAATGTCTTAAGCCAGATAAAATGAGGTGGGGGGGAGAAAAAATACCAGCTATTAAAATTCCTGTAGATATAATCCACTGTTTTCTTAAATAGGTGAATCCAGTCAGTAACGACCACTGAATGCTGCTGTGCTGTGCGACACCCTCCGGATGTTTAATAGCTATCAAAAACCACTTCCTGTCAGATTACTGGCGAGGATGAAACCCACAGCACCTCTTTCACAAAGATTCAATCATTTTGATAGCTATTAAAAAAAAAAAACAACTCACTCCACAAAATACAATCTCCACTCTGACATGTTGCAAATAACTTCCACCCATTGCTACTGAAGAGTTCACCAACAAACCCCAAGATAGAGACTTATATTCTATATACCAAGTATTCAACAATTTGTCAATGTCTATCATATATAATATATATATTTATATATGTATTTAAATCTATCAAAAGTCATTGTTATACTGCTGTATAAGTTAGCGGAGGAGGGGGAGGGATTTGTTTGCAAAAGCTAAAATCAGACCCCAGCTTTACATCCTGTAGCTTAAAAATCACATGGCGAGATAAAACAGTGATTTACTTGAGATGTACAAATCATACCACCTTTTGTTCATTTATGCAGGGCCTGGCAAAAGTATTCACACCCTTTTTCCCCCTCATTGGTCATGTTGAAACCACAGCCTCAGTGTTTAACAAGACGTCCATATAAGGAGGAACATTTAAAATTGTTTTCATGATTTTTTTTTTTTTTTTAAAGAACCCAGAAATAAAATTCTGGACATTTAAATCGTTTGATTATTATCAAGAGGTGATGTTAAAAATACAATTTCTACACTTTGTGCGATTATAGAAGCAGGTAAAGATGGTGGACAGGAGGAGGAGTTGTTAAATAAATAGATTCCCATCTGGAAAGTACATGCCTATAAAGAGTTAGGCATAAATGGACTAAAACAGCTCAAATAAGGGCCTCAGATAATTTGCATGGAAACATTTTGGATTGTAAGACACCGATGCAAGTCTGGAAACTCACAACATTTCTTCATGTGTTCAACTTCAACATGAGTTTCCAGACTTTGAAATTGACATAATCAGATTCAAAGCTTTTGATTGGACATGGACGTCTGACCAGTGGCTAAGAGGAACAGTCCAGAAGCGTTAAAAGGGTGGCATAAAGAAAGCTGTTTAGAAACTTCCAAAAAAACATTTTTAAAGATGTCCTCTCCATCTATTAAAAAGAACATCGGCCCAAGCGATTGAAATGTTTGGATCTAAACATTTTCCTGTGCTAATTTGGCCTAGTTAAAGTTCAGAAGAATCTAACTGAAAGCCACTTAAGATCCCAAAAAGAGAGCATGGAGGTTATGGTCGCAACATGAGAAAACTAGGAAAAGAAAGCGTTGTGATTATGTTTGCAAGGCGCTGAATGCCCAATCCCCACCACCAAAGTCTTCTTTCCTGAGCCGATGAAGACTGTGGTACATGTGGACCTTTCTAGCGTAGACACTTAAAAGCCCCTGCATTCATCACCATCTTCCTCCTCATTGAAACGGTCGCTCATGTATTCACCTTGAGAGTTAACTCCTTAGAAATAAGAGATGGCCTGAGTGAAACTGTTGTAAAAATCTGGAGTTTGAGCCATAGAGGCCCTAAAGAAAAAAAACTAAACAGAAACAACCTGATCTGGCTGGTTTCAGGAAGCGGAGCTACATGCAGTGACATCAGGAAAAATACCTCACAATCCTGCAGGTGATGGTAATGTGTATTTTTATTGCTTTAAGAAACTACTACCTTCAAGTGTCTACTAAGCCACTCACAGTGCCGCATCCGACAGTGAGGTCAGAGACTTTATCACGTCCGAGCAGAACCAATAAATGAGCACATATAATATACACTATATTAAAATCAGCCGTTAAAAAAAAGTGTTTGGGTGATGATTAAATTGGACTGAATCCGTATCATGAAGACGGTTAAATAGCTTGAAACATAATGGGTTACAAAAAACATCACAATGTCTACTCTTTAAAACGGAGGGAAGGGGTGGGGGTGCAAATGGCCATCTGAGAAGGGGAGGGGGTGTGAAGCAAACAGAGCGGCATCTGGGGTTTTCTGTCATGGTTATAAATAATCTTTGCTAATGTCTTTTAAGTCATCAAATAATCTAAAGCGCTGCTCCGCAAACATACAGAACACAGAGGGTGGAGGGGACTCACAGCTACTTCAAATCTGAAATCCGTCCGGCTACAGGAGGGGGGGAAAAAAAGGAAAAGACAGGGGGGTTGGGGGGTTAGAGATTGTGCAAATCCTTTAGCAAATAGTGCACTAGAACCACATTGCACACATAAAGCAGATAAAATCAGAAGCCGGTCGGCTGGATTGGAGATAACTGTGAGCCCACCGCAGCTGCTGCTTAATCATTTACTTTGCGTGAAGGGCGGCGTGGCGCTGTTGGCACTTGCAGTGGTGGCACTAACTATTGAGAAGCCGGCAGGGGGCGCCGTGGAGCTGTGACTGGGCTGCACGTCTTTCGGGATGCCGCTGTGGGAGGCCAGTTGATGGCCGAAGGCCGCGCTGAACTGAGGGAGCTGCTGCTTGGGCTGTGTGGGGGTCAACAGGTGTTCGTGTGAGGAGGAGGAAGAGGACGAGGGGACAGGGGGAGCGGTTAAACCCGTCACGGCGCCCTGAGGCATCGCCGACAAAGCCGCCATCGGCTGCAGCGTTACAGAATGGGTGGTGGCGGGCGGCGTGGACAAGGAAGTGGTGATGAGGTGACTCTCCGACCTGATGAGATTGCCGAACGGCGTGGGGTCTGTGAGGGGGAGGTTGTTCCATGTAGAGCGGGGGGTCCCCGGAACCCCGCTGAGAGGGACCTCCAGCAGCAGGGGGGTGTCTGTGTGGAAGGAGGCGGCGTGCGGGGACGATATGTGTTCACTGTACGGGGATGGCACATGCTCGCTGCTGTAGTGGCTGACCTGCGGAGACGAGGCGGAAACCTCAGACTTTGCCAGGACATGCGTCCGAGAAAACGTCCTCTCTGTTATGGAGGTCTGCGTGAGCAGGGGGATGCTGGTGGTGGCCGCCACGGAGGAAGGCGAGGTCAGCGTGGAGCACGATGGAGGGGGCTGGTTGGCCGGCTGGGATGGCAGAGATGGGGAGAAGTGGTTCCCGGCGGCCTGTAGCAGATTGTCCTCCAACTCCAGGCTGGTGAAGTTCTCAGCAGGGATGCGTGTGTTGAGCAGGTCCCCCATGCCGCCCGGTTGGACCGGGCCAGGAAACACCGTCAGGGCACGGTTGTCCACTCCGTCCGCCGAGGCCAGATCGGCCATGGAGGTCAGGCACACCAGCGAGTCTGGGTAGGAGCCCATGGCCTGCAGGGCACGGACCAGTTCCTCAGCCTCCTCTGTGGTGGGAAGCAGCTCCCCGTTCTTCACTGCAAAGACATTTAACATCAAGCTGTCACACAGATTCTAAATGATCCTGTTTCCATAAAACACCAGTCTGCTTCTTGGGTATAAATAGGATATAATGTTTCTCCTGAGTGCAGGCTTTTAGACAAACAGGATGGGTATCGCTGTTTCCACTCTTATCCAGCCTGAGAAAATGAGTTCCATACATATTCATTCACTGCGGCAAAAAGAAACGGATACAAACCTTCAAATAAGTCGAAATCTTGCAGGTCATCAGGTAGCCGCGGCAACACATCTGAGAAATCCTCCTGGTTTAACTCTAGGTCATTTGGAATGTCTGCCATGTCGTTGGTGATGTCATCAGGAAGTTCGTCTGTGCTCAGGTCTGGGGTTGAGGGGCTCCTGCAGCAGAAAAAACAGTATAATTAGCACATTACAATAGCCAACTCTTAAATTTATATTTAGATATAATCCATCTTTTTTTTTTTATAAAAGGCGGACCTGATGCCAGCCTGTGGGGGCATCACGAGGCTCGTCAAAGGCATTCCCAGGTTTCCCTGCGGCAGCGCTGGCGGGATGGGTTTCTGGGGCCTCTGCGGCACTCTCCTTCTTTTCTTCTTGTGTTTTTTGGTGAGTGCTGGCGGTTTGGTCTTTTTCCGTGGCTTTCTCTGTTGCTGGTGCTGCACCCTCCGATTGCCGTCACCCCTTAGAAAATTATCCTGAGCCGGATAAACAGAAAAAAAACTAAATTTCCTTTGGAACATTTTTTTTAAACTCCCCAAAATGCAATTGATCAGCTGCTGAACTCACCATCTTTTTGGCATGCTCTTCACAGAGCGGCGTCTGGTGTGTGATATCAAACACGGGGATGGAGCACTGTTGACCATCTGCAAATTTGGCTGTGCAACTAGCAAATAGTTGCTGAGAACGATTCAACAGTATGTCTTTATCAGATAATATAGGAAACAAAACGAAATATTCTGGAGAGAAAACTATAAAGAAAAGACTTTAGTGAGGTGGAGTAAATAATCAGAAAAAACAGAATTTAATCCGTCATTCTGAGCATCAAGCTCCAACATAATACAAAGCAGAGCAGAGGATACGCTGAAAACAGTGCTGAGTGAAGGGCAGAGCTCTGTTGGTGCAGGTCTGGCCCTTGGTGGAGCCGGTACAAGTCGCCGCTTCTGTGCTCCGGGGCCTTGCTGGAAGCCCACTGTAAAGACAAACACATCCTGGACTCAGAGCCTAGCACTTTTCTGTTGACATTACAAAATGTTTTACCAAAGACAGCTTCTTCTCTGTCCAGTGTGGGGATTTACCATGAATGGCTATGAGAGTTTCCACCCAGCTCCTGGATCAGCTGCCCCGCGCAGTCTGGGTTGCTGTTGGCGGCGTGCAGCAAGGCTTTCCGGAAGGCATAACGATACCTCTTCTGACGGATACTCGCCCTATCCTGTCTACACATGTGCTTGTACTTCTCCCGCAGGTAGGAGCAAAGCCGCAGGAGGCGCGCTCTACGCGAAGAACCGCCATCGCCCTCCAAGCTGCACAGGAGAATAACATTAACATGACGTCGAGACGTTTCGACGTTATATGGTGAGGTTAAGCACTTTAAAGAGACAGACCTGTTCTCTGGTCTCCATGGACTCTGAAAAGGAGCAGCTCTCTCCACATCCTCTTCGTCATCGTCATCGGCGCTGTCTTCTGACCAATCCAGACCTGGAACAGAGCTGTTTAGATCGGCTCATCTATCTCAAAAAGCTTGTATAGGCTTAACGGATCTCACTGTATTAGCACTAGTGATTTGGACATGCAACATTAAGGCAAGTTACCTAGATGTGAGAAGAGATCTCCGTGCTCTCTCTGTCTCTTAGCACAGAGCTGCACCAGGTGTTGCAACCTAGCAAGGCAGTGGGCAGAAGGGGAGAAGGCCGTGGGGTGCATGACGACCATGTGCCTCTGATTGGTACTGCCACCATCCTTGCAGGAGACAGGCGGTTGTGTCGCAGCGGAAGGCATTTTCCTGCTGAGCGATGGTCCAAAATATTGCGCTGAACTGGGCAATGCGTTTGCAGGCATCCCCGGAGGCAGAAAGTTGACTGTCTGAGGTGGTGGTGGATTGCATAATAAACCCTGCTGCTGTGCTGGGAAGGAAAAAGATGTCACGCCGCACTGCTGAGGTGGCTGTAAGAGACCCGATGCCTGTCGCGGTAAATGAGCGTTGAGCGGTGACGAGGGGTGGATGCGCGGAACTGGCGAGACCGTAAAGTGCTCAGGCGTTGGCTGGAAAAGTTCTGTGTCTTGGGGGAGTTTCTGGTTGAGCGCCAGCCGACTCTGTAGCTTCTTCTTGATGCTGCTCCCCTTTCGAGGAGCGCCCACCTCCTCTCCATCCATTTCATCCTCATAGAAGGCAAAAGGGTCCAGGAGTTCGCCATCGGCGAGGGGTAACAGGCGTGAGCAGGGGGGAGATGGTGGAAGTTCATCTATGCCATTGGTCGCTCTCAGAGCTAAAGAGGGCACAGTTATGTTGAGAGCCACCGACTCCAGGTGAGCCCGTGGACGCATTTCCTCTAAAGCATCGTGTTTTTTCTTGCGTTCTTTCTTCGGGATAAAGCCGAGAACCTGCAGGTGGCTGTTACAGTATCTGGAAAATAGGAAACGTTCCCTCAGGTATTTATAAAACAAAACAGACTACTGTTTTTTATAAGCAGACTGAAAACCCACCTGCGATCCTCAGACTTGGGGATGGGGTTGGTGCATCGCTGGCTGTTGTACTTTGCAACATATTCGCACTGCTTGAAAGGAGCCGTCTTGTCCTCCAGAACATGCCGGATGCAGAAAGCATACCCATTTAACCGGCGCTGCTTGCACAACTTTGGACTATAGGAGCACAGCGGCTTATTGTCCACCTCTGAGAAGTGTATGTGTTTGCCTTCATACATCACGTGACTCTTGTCCTTGAAAACATCAGCTGGCAGAAAAAAGGAGCAAATTAAAGTTATTAAATTCCAAAACTTTAGCACCATCTATGCGCATAAAATGGTCATTCAGTCCATCTCGTTAATCATTTTGTAATCTATAGCCACTCAAAAAAGTAGTCACACATATTTGTTTTTTAAAATATATTTTGTAAACTTCCAGCTAAATATTTGTTTATTATAACAAACCAGATTGTTTTACATAATTGTGATTTTTATTTTCCCACAGAAATTTACATTCTAAAGGTGTAAAGTACATTTATAATTCCTGACCAGTAATTTTTTTATTATAATCCTTCCATAAACTGTAAACAGGATTTGGGTCAGGACTTTAACCGGACCATTAGGATCACTAATGTGTTTAGGGTCACTGTCTCAATGGAAGGTCAACATTTGTCCAAATCTCAGGCTTTTCTTCCAGAACCCCTCTGTATACCTACTGTGTACCTACTGACAGATAGAAGAGATACTGTCAAACAAAATTCCACTGTAACCTTACAAGTGTAATAAAGCTTATTTTTCTATTGAACAAAATATTTGCCATGTTTCCTGTACCCTGTAAATAGAAATGCATCCACCACTTTTTTTTATTTTGAATAACATAGAAAACATTATTTTGCTGTAAGGGCCTTTTGTGTTTATCTGAAACACAAACTACTAATATGCAACACTAATGTTTGTGGTTATAACTACACACATGGTGAGCGGATTTCTACTAGTTTTGTTGCAATCAAATTATTGATTGTGATATATTAATAATGTGAATATTACAAAATGTTTTAAAAAGTCAAAGTCCCTGTAAATTAATTTCTCCTCCTAGTCCTTTCATATCTGCTATGTATATTTAGAAGTTGTTCTGACAAACCTTTGTATCATATCAAATACATGTTTACATACAATGGGAAGTTTAAATGTAAATTGTGGATATTTCTGTTTTTCAAAGGAGGAGCTAACTGATATTAAGTTAGCTTTACTCATACCTTAATACTGTTAGCTTGTCACGTTAGCTTAGCGAACGACAGAAGGCTCTAAAACTTTATACACTTACGACACTAACAAATGTATATGTTATTTTTCCCGGTCTCCCAAATGTTTAAGCTTTACTCTTAAACGTGTTAGTGAGATACACAAGTTTTCAACAAAGACTAAACAGGAAAATATAAATGTTCAGGTTAGCTAACTAAGCTAAAAACACAAATTAGTAGGCGGTAGCTAACCAGGAAACGGAAATATATCCAAACACAGGACCATTTCCAGTTTAGATTTATTTCGAAAAACACATGCATTTAAATAAGATATCAGCCGCAGCTTATCGAGACTCGTACTGATAATTTAACCAAATTAATAGATTTATGGAGAAATGCTTAAAACAAAGGGTATGGATACGAGGATTAGGGCCCGTTCCACTGAGGCCTTTGCAATAGTCGATATGAGTTGAAGCCACTGTCATTACATAATATGACTTTAGAAAACTGTTAGAGACTGAAAAGTATAATTTACGCAACTCAATTATTAACAGGACAACGAAAATGTAATTATGTTCTTAAATACAGGAGCAAATCCGTTTATTAGAAGAGGCCTATTAACCTCGATTGGACGGCGGCCTCTGGTAAGCAGCCAGCCCGTTTGAGGCCAATGCAATGCGGCGCCCTCAGAAATCGATGCCGAGGCTTTTCACGACTCCGCTTACCTTGAATAGGTTTGGGCTGTGCACGGTATTCGCTCCAGATAGTCGGCCGAAATGTCTATTAGAATCAGCTAAGCTACTCGGGCATCAATAATCCAGGTAGGATGGTAAACGGCGGTCTTCATCGAGCTCGGATTTTCTTGAAATAAGGAGCCATGAAAACACAGGCTAACCAGCGCAAATTACAAGCCGTAGGTAGGCTGCTGAGGACATTTGTTGGATCCACAACAGACTCCTCACAGCACCACTACAGGCACTGCGGGGACATGACAACAAGGCGCTCTACAACAACAACCTATCCTACCATATTGGAAATGTAACTTTGTTAAAATCCATGCAGTGTGCAACTATGAGGATAAGAAACTATTTATGTAGAGCATGGAAGACAGTGCGGTTCACATGTTAGACATAGAAACCATGGAGTTCGGCAGAGGATAAAAAAATCCACCTGGACTCCGACTTTCATCGTTCACATGAGTTCTCAGCCCTCCTGTTGCCCCGCTGTTCACTGATGACAGATACGGTGTCAATCATAAACACACACTGGCATCTAGAAAACTTCAATAACTGTTACATAAAATAATTAAATTGTACACCACTTCCAAAAGTACACACTTAAATAGGTTTTAAACCATTTATTTGACTTCCTACATTTTTTTTTCTTCAAAAATATACACAAAATATACTTTGTTTACCTAATAAAAACATCTTCTAACATCTTACAGAAAAAAAATAAATATACCCCATAATGATTTCACAGTTTAAGGTCAGATTAGTTAAAATGAGAGAAGTTATTTAAAGCGCATCTCAGAATTTCTATTAAATACAAGCTGATAATATATTGTAACACAATGCCCCTATTACAGAACATCTGCTCCACTGTGCAAAACAGTATGCATAAAGTAAAAGTGCAAATTTAAAAGTTGTGCGCATCATTTGACAGCTCTTGTTTGTGCTTTAGCAAACTGCCGGCTCCTCCACAGCTTGTGCTCCCTCTGTGACGGCTTTTACACATTTCGCCATAGTCTGTGAGGCTCTGCTTATGGGATCTAGGAGTACATATTAAAAGCAGATTTTAAATGGGAATCACTGCCTGAAAGATTAAAAAGTTAAACAGCAGATTCAACATTTTAAAATGAAAAAAAAAAGAAACATAGTATAAGTATATATATCTATATATATATATATATCTATCTATCTATATATAGATATATATACACACATATATTAGGGCAGCAAGTAACAATTATTTTGCAAAATCGATAAATTTGTTGATTATTTTTTTCCATTATTCACTTAATGATCAGATAGCCAAAGGTTCCTTAAAGGAGAATTTTTGCTAAATTAAACCAGGTGAAACTAACACTTTTCCACTCGAGGAGTTCAGGATAGAGCATACTGACAGACAAAAAAGATTTTTTTTTATCTTAAATGCAAAATGTTTAGACATATTTTTTAACAATTTTGATATAATTACTGCTCTAAGTGGGTCGCTCTGTCTGCTAAAGGAATGTTTTACACTCTCTATACTCCAGTTAACCGTTAATCGATTACTAAATTTGTGCAAAAGTGTTCAGAAATTCAGGAAGACTTTTCACCTGCCATGAAAATCTGTCAAAGTCATGCAAACTTTTTAAATCCATAGGTTAACATGCTGAAAAGTACTATAGCTTACCCCAAATAAATCAAATATGGCTCCATTTAATTATTTTGATCTAAATAACATCAAACCGGATTTAAAATTGAACATTGAAGCTGAATCACATTTAAGGTCGACAACACCATAAAAAAATTATGGAAACAGCCTTTGTTGGATGTAAACTGTAAATATTCCTCTGCATGTTTCTAAATGCGCATTTACAAACGTATACATACACATTTTAAATCAAAGGGACACTTTAAGTCAAGTAGAAAAAAAATTTGGTGGATTAGAATATAAATATTCAATTAAAGCAGATAAGACGTAAACAAGCATGCATCCATAAAAAGCTGCATAAAGGAGATTGTCGGATCTGTAGCATTGATGCTACTTCAGTGATCCTGCTGAGCTGCTACAACATGATGACTCTCCGAAAAAACATGCTTAAATAGATGCAAAGTCATTCACATAATAATCTAGGAGCTGATTTTCAAATTGCATCTTTACAATGTAACCTATAAATGTACTTTTAACAATCAAACACATTTTCATTACAAAGCTTTGCAAGTGTTTGTGATGAGCAAATGGGTCTCAAAAAGTGCCACGTTGGCTGACTCAACTCTAATAATTATGACCCATCTGCATAATAGTCGCTCTGGGAACAGGATCCAAGCAGGCTCTGCAAGTGAAGGCTGGCATCTAGGGATTTCTATTGAATCTTTTTAAACATTAAAAGTACCTATCCCTCACTGCGTGTGACAGTATTCCAAATAGAAACATGGGGCCAATATTTCTATCTTAATAATATTCCCAACAGTTCATACTAATTTACATATTTACTTTTAGGTGGACTGCAGTTCCTTCTGCAGCATTTGATTTGGAAATGCTTGGTGATGGTGAGAGAAAACCCTTTTCCGCTGCATCGCTGCAGGTGGTACCAAATGGATTCATTGTCGAGTTGGTGACGCCAAACTGCACTTTGATCAACTGGTAACTAAAGTGAAAATTGCTTCAATTGCATTTATTAATTTATTATAGTCCCAATTATGCGTTTTTAGGTTATTAGTCTTTGTTAGACCTTTTAAATTATTATGCTTATTAGCATTTTTCAGGGATTATACTCCTGCAATAAAATACTTTTTTAAAATGCTTTTTTTTTTTTTTTTTTTTTTTTTACAAATCTTTAAGGGATTTGGAACACATTTTTATACTTATTTGGATTCATTTTGCTTCTACTTGCACAGCAACCATTAAATATCATGTCACACTAAGTTTAACCCTCCAGATTCGTTATTGAACATTTCATAAAACATAACTTTCAATCCAAACACAGGAGCATCAAAGCAGAACAATCAGAGGATGTGGTAACAAATCTAAATCTATTAAAAAAAACAGTTGCAAACACTACTTTCTGATTGAAAAAAAAAAAATCTAGTGTTGGTGTTGCAAAATTATATGAAAATAAGTCAACAAAAACTGCCTAACAAACTTTTTCAGCTGATTACGTGAAATATTAAAGTCATCACTGTAGCTGGATTTGCAGTTGAAACCAGCAGATTCAGATGGTTCAAAAAACAAAACAAAAACACTTCTCATTGCTGTCTAACATTAAAAATAAACCATTTTCCTGTGTTATGTGAGGTTTAAAAATTCTTTTTTATATATATTTTATAAATTCCAGCATAATGAAATACTTTAAAAATATTATCCACCAATATTTGGTCAAAATGAATCCAAGCTGTGTGACTTGGTACTAGAATGTACTGCACATTCTAGCTATAACTTTTCATATTTGCACCTAAATGTCTAGAAGCAGATAAAAAAGGACACCTTTAGCAATCTAAAACTTTTACCAAAGGATAAAAGACCTATAGGGGTAAACATTTTCCTGTTATCTGTCCTGTTTCTTTTCTACTTCCACAATGCAAGTCAAGGATGTTTTTATTTCCAGATGTTCCTTTTTGCCTCCATTTATTTAAAATGCTCTGATCAGAAGTCTGTATAAAAAAGTTCTCAAAGTTCTTAATCCTTGCCAACCTAAAACAGAACGTTTATTTTGGATAAATAACACATATATGTCTTTTTATTAATGGTATGTTAAGATCAAGTTGCAGTTGAGTGCAATGTTTACATAAGAGTTCTTTTATATTTAACAATCATGAAAGAATCTGAAGTTTTTGTTAATTATTTGGTCTAATGTGTACAATAAAAAAATAAAAAAAAAACGCTTATATTTGGGGATGTGTGATTCCAATATGAGTTTAGTGAGATCAGGTCAGAGGCATTGTAACGACCCACCTGTCATGTAAAAGTCCTTCACAGTAAGCTGTGGAGGAACTAAAGGTTCAGTGAGGTCAGCTTGGTTCACAGCCTGAAATAAAAAAACAGACCTAGATGATGTAAACCAGTACAAACTGATGAAACAACATGCTTCTGTTTTTTTTTATTGGTGATGGACTACTATCACAGTTAGGAGGACAGCTGCTGACCTTGGACAGTTCATTAGCCTGCTTAAAGTAGTTAGCCTCCTCAATATCATCATATCGAATAAGATTAGGGGAAACTTCTGCCAGTCTGTCACGTACTTCATCAAGACTGTCATAAGGCAGAGTCACGCCGGCCAGCTTAAAAAGGTAAAAACAACATTATAACCATCTACAGTCTTTATTTTTATTATTATGTTTGGAGCTTTGCTATGCCTGACCTCAGATATGGCTCTTATGATCCTCCAGTCCTCCCTGGCCATTCCAGGAGGAGTCACAGCAACCTTGGTCTGCTGGGCACGGCCCTCAGTGTTCACATAAGTGGCAGATTTTTCTGTATATGCAGCTCCGGGGAGAATGACATCGGCTGTTGGGGCGCCTACGTCGCCATGGTGGCCTGGGTGATCATAAAGGAGGTTATACTCTAATCATGTACGCCTTTTTTCCTGGAAAACTGACACACTATGAATTTTATTTCATTATTACCGTACAATTTAATTGTAAATTGTAATAATGCAGTACTGCACTCAAAAGAGTACAGTGACAAATAACAGCCAACTATCCAATGCAAATTGCAGGTTGAGAAATTAGCATTTATCAGAGAAGCGGCAGAGATCCACAGCTGCACTGGGGCAATCTGTTGACAGCATGACCAAAAGCAGTGCACTCCACATGTTTGGGCTTTATAGACGAGTGGCAAGAAGTGAGTAAAGGTCCATGTACAGACACAGCGAGCATGGAAGAAGGCGCTTTGGTCAAAAGACCAAAACTGAACGTTATGGAATTCATGGCAAAGCCCTCTAAAGCGAACATAATATTTCAGGAGCTCCTTACTAGAAAAACACGGTAGTGGCATCATTATTCTGTGGGGATTATGAGTGTCAATTCAAATTGTCAAATATCCTTCCTCTTTACAATTGTGCACAACTTCATAAAATAATAAAAACATTGTTTTTTCTTTTTTGAAACATGAAGAAAAAAAGGGAAAAATAAAACTATTAATATTTTGATAATGATGATAATACACTGTCGCAGGCTCTGATATCCTGTATAAACAACAGGCCTAACACATTGTTGAACTAATCCAACCATATGAAAACTTTCTGCACCAAAATATATCAGATTATTCATATTTTCTTCTGTGTCTGCAGGACTGTCCGAATTCAACTTAACCTTTAAGTATATTTGCTAAGAGAGCCTCTGATGCTGTGATGATATATAATAAAACAAAAAAAAAATGATAACCTTGATAAATGATCAGGCTGTCTTTTGCCAGGTCTTGACGAGTAATACAGCCAGCATCCGCCCCCAGCAGAAACAAAATTTTGGGTGGATTCTCCTTGATTGTTTTAACACCTGGCTTATATCCAAGATCAAGTGCCGCCACCTGACTGGCAACCCTGATGACACAAGCAAAATGGTACATATTGAAATCAGTTTTGAAAAAGTCCTATTAGTGAGAGTTGTCTGATTTTTACCTATGAAGCACATTGAGGATCTTCCAGGTTTCCTGCTGGCCGCTGCTGACTCCAGCATTCTGAGCAATAGTTGACACAGCAGCCATTATCGCAGCCCCGTCCTCTCTCTGCAGGCAGCTGCTGCCAACTACAACAACAGGGTGCTTCGCCTGAGCCCAAAGCTGCAAGAACAGCCAAAAGCAACACAGTTGAGAGTCGATGACTGGGAACACGACTGACCGTGAATGACCCAAAGGTTACCTGAGCAAACGGGTGTGTTCCTGAAGCAATTTCTCTCAGGACCTTGGCGGACTCTCCGAGATGATCATACGTGTAGCTTAGTTCCACTTCCTTGCCCACTAAAGCTATGTGCAGCTCGTTGTGCAACCAGCTGAGATAATGTCATATTGAAGTGCAGTTAAGTACAGTATTTAGCTAAACAGCCAAAAGGTATGTAGGTTATTCACCTTTTTCTGATGCGTGCATTGAAGAGAGGAGCCTCATAGCGAGGGTTAGTACCCACTAGCAGGAGCACGTCAGCTTCTTCAATGCCAGCAATGCTGGTGTTCAGAAGATAGTTTGAACGTAGATCAGTTCTATTTAAAAAGACAAGAAGGAAAGAACAGGATCATGTTTGTTTCCATCTCATTCAGTGTTGTTTTTGACAGCCATCTTGGATTTAGTCACATTTTAGTCATTACTATATGACATATTTTTAGTCAACTAAAAATCAAAAAGGTTTTAGTCTAGTTTTATGTTGCAATTCATAAAACAGTTAACCCTATAATTTCTAATAACAACCAGATTCTTTACTAGCCTGACAGCTCTTGCCTAGATACCAAAATTACTGGGTATAGAATGCTGCTGTGCAGTTTATCATTGCTGATGGGCAAAAAAATTGATTTATAGAATTCAAATAAACTTTTTATGAATTAATGCCATGCTTTATACAAACGTCTCACAAAATTAGTGTAAATAGCAGATCTAGTTCAACAAATTTCAAATGGTTAAAATAGCAGACAGACCAGCTGAAATAATTTACAATAAACGAATGGTTTTAGACATATAAGGTTTTTCATCCAAAAGCAAACACTTCCTGATCTACTATGAATTATGCATTACACACAGATCAATAAAACATTCATTAGTCCAAAAAAGCAAAGAACAAAAACATTCTTCTTACCACTTTGGCAAATTTGTCTTTAAGAATTTACCCCTTTGTTACCACTGCTCAGGGGTCAAAGTAGATTTAAATTCATAGGGCTCTGACATTAAAAAAATTCACAGAGAACCTACATAATTGCCTTATAATGCTATGGCAATCCGGACTTAAATTTCTAGAATATTTGAAGTGAAATGTTGAAATATTCAAAGGAGATGATTGTTTCAATGACTATACAAGGAAATATTTACATCATATTTGAATAGAAAGAAATGAGAAGGAGAGATTAGTATTCTTTTTACCTTTTCATCTGGGTCTTTATCCAAAAAGTGTATGCAATCGAATATTTGCTTTGATATAATTTAGGGATTCATTTTGGTAGAAATTAAAGACTGTTTACTATAACCTCTTTTGAGCTGGAAGAAATAAAATATTGATAGTAAAGGGATTTTTAAAGCTTGGCAGAGGATGATTGGCCACATATAGCTTACTAAGTAGCGAGAGCAGGAGTATGGAGCGATATTTGTGCCTTCGGTTTGAGCGCGCAAGAACCAATCCGAGCGCGCAGTGAGACAACACGCGTGCACTCAAAACCGGTCTGGCGCGNTATACATACACATATATTAGGGCAGCAAGTAACAATTATTTTGCAAAATCGATAAATTTGTTGATTATTTTTTTCCATTAATCGCATAATGATCAGATAGCCAAAGGTTCCTTAAAGGAGAATTTTTGCCAAATTAAACCAGGTGAAACTAACACTTTTCCACTTGAGGAGTTCAGGATAGAGCATACTGATAGACAAAAAAGATTTTTTTTATCTTAAATGCAAAATGTTTAGACATATTTTTTAACAATTTTGATATAATTACTGCTCTATGTGGGTTGCTCTGTCCGCTAAAGGAATGTTTTACACTCTCTATACTCCAGTTAACCGTTAATCGATTACTAAATTTGTGCAAAAGTGTTCAGAAATCCAGGAACACTTTTCACCTGCCATGAAAATCTGTCAAAGTCATGCAAACTTTTTAAATCCATAGGTTAACATGCTGAAAAGTACTATAGCTTACCCCAAATAAATCAAATATGGCTCCATTTAATTATTTTGATCTAAATAACATCAAACCGGATTTAAAATTGAACATTGAAGCTGAATCACATTTAAGGTCGACAACACCATAAAAAAATTATGGAAACAGCCTTTGTTGGATGTAAACTGTAAATATTCCTCTGCATGTTTCTAAATGCGCATTTACAAACGTATACATACACATTTTAAATCAAAGGGACACTTTAAGTCAAGTAGAAAAAAAATTTGGTGGATTAGAATATAAATATTCAATTAAAGCAGATAAGACGTAAACAAGCATGCATCCATAAAAAGCTGCATAAAGGAGATTGTCGGATCTGTAGCATTGATGCTACTTCAGTGATCCTGCTGAGCTGCTACAACATGATGACTCTCCGAAAAAACATGCTTAAATAGATGCAAAGTCATTCACATAATAATCTAGGAGCTGATTTTCAAATTGCATCTTTACAATGTAACCTATAAATGTACTTTTAACAATCAAACACATTTTCATTACAAAGCTTTGCAAGTGTTTGTGATGAGCAAATGGGTCTCAAAAAGTGCCACGTTGGCTGACTCAACTCTAATAATTATGACCCATCTGCATAATAGTCGCTCTGGGAACAGGATCCAAGCAGGCTCTGCAAGTGAAGGCTGGCATCTAGGGATTTCTATTGAATCTTTTTAAACATTAAAAGTACCTATCCCTCACTGCGTGTGACAGTATTCCAAATAGAAACATGGGGCCAATATTTCTATCTTAATAATATTCCCAACAGTTCATACTAATTTACATATTTACTTTTAGGTGGACTGCAGTTCCTTCTGCAGCATTTGATTTGGAAATGCTTGGTGATGGTGAGAGAAAACCCTTTTCCGCTGCATCGCTGCAGGTGGTACCAAATGGATTCATTGTCGAGTTGGTGACGCCAAACTGCACTTTGATCAACTGGTAACTAAAGTGAAAATTGCTTCAATTGCATTTATTAATTTATTATAGTCCCAATTATGCGTTTTTAGGTTATTAGTCTTTGTTAGACCTTTTAAATTATTATGCTTATTAGCATTTTTCAGGGATTATACTCCTGCAATAAAATACTTTTTTAAAATGCTTTTTTTTTTTTTTTTTTTTTTTTTACAAATCTTTAAGGGATTTGGAACACATTTTTATACTTATTTGGATTCATTTTGCTTCTACTTGCACAGCAACCATTAAATATCATGTCACACTAAGTTTAACCCTCCAGATTCGTTATTGAACATTTCATAAAACATAACTTTCAATCCAAACACAGGAGCATCAAAGCAGAACAATCAGAGGATGTGGTAACAAATCTAAATCTATTAAAAAAAACAGTTGCAAACACTACTTTCTGATTGAAAAAAAAAAAATCTAGTGTTGGTGTTGCAAAATTATATGAAAATAAGTCAACAAAAACTGCCTAACAAACTTTTTCAGCTGATTACGTGAAATATTAAAGTCATCACTGTAGCTGGATTTGCAGTTGAAACCAGCAGATTCAGATGGTTCAAAAAACAAAACAAAAACACTTCTCATTGCTGTCTAACATTAAAAATAAACCATTTTCCTGTGTTATGTGAGGTTTAAAAATTCTTTTTTATATATATTTTATAAATTCCAGCATAATGAAATACTTTAAAAATATTATCCACCAATATTTGGTCAAAATGAATCCAAGCTGTGTGACTTGGTACTAGAATGTACTGCACATTCTAGCTATAACTTTTCATATTTGCACCTAAATGTCTAGAAGCAGATAAAAAAGGACACCTTTAGCAATCTAAAACTTTTACCAAAGGATAAAAGACCTATAGGGGTAAACATTTTCCTGTTATCTGTCCTGTTTCTTTTCTACTTCCACAATGCAAGTCAAGGATGTTTTTATTTCCAGATGTTCCTTTTTGCCTCCATTTATTTAAAATGCTCTGATCAGAAGTCTGTATAAAAAAGTTCTCAAAGTTCTTAATCCTTGCCAACCTAAAACAGAAAGTTTATTTTGGATATATAACACATATATGTCTTTTTATTAATGGTATGTTAAGATCAAGTTGCAGTTGAGTGCAATGTTTACATAAGAGTTCTTTTATATTTAACAATCATGAAAGAATCTGAAGTTTTTGTTAATTATTTGGTCTAATGTGTACAATAAAAAAATAAAAAAAAAACGCTTATATTTGGGGATGTGTGATTCCAATATGAGTTTAGTGAGATCAGGTCAGAGGCATTGTGACGACCCACCTGTCATGTAAAAGTCCTTCACAGTAAGCTGTGGAGGAACTAAAGGTTCAGCGAGGTCAGCTTGGTTCACAGCCTGAAATAAAAAAACAGACCTAGATGATGTAAACCAGTACAAACTGATGAAACAACATGCTTCTGTTTTTTTATGTGATGGACTACTATCACAGTTAGGAGGACAGCTGCTGACCTTGGACAGTTCATTAGCCTGCTTAAAGTAGTTAGCCTCCTCAATATCATCATATCGAATAAGATTAGGGGAAACTTCTGCCAGTCTGTCACGTACTTCATCAAGACTGTCATAAGGCAGAGTCACGCCGGCCAGCTTAAAAAGGTAAAAACAACATTATAACCATCTACAGTCTTTATTTTTATTATTATGTTTGGAGCTTTGCTATGCCTGACCTCAGATATGGCTCTTATGATCCTCCAGTCCTCCCTGGCCATTCCAGGAGGAGTCACAGCAACCTTGGTCTGCTGGGCACGGCCCTCAGTGTTCACATAAGTGGCAGATTTTTCTGTATATGCAGCTCCGGGGAGAATGACATCGGCTGTTGGGGCGCCTACGTCGCCATGGTGGCCTGGGTGATCATAAAGGAGGTTATACTCTAATCATGTACGCCTTTTTTCCTGGAAAACTGACACACTATGAATTTTATTTCATTATTACCGTACAATTTAATTGTAAATTGTAATAATGCAGTACTGCACTCAAAAGAGTACAGTGACAAATAACAGCCAACTATCCAATGCAAATTGCAGGTTGAGAAATTAGCATTTATCAGAGAAGCGGCAGAGATCCACAGCTGCACTGGGGCAATCTGTTGACAGCATGACCAAAAGCAGTGCACTCCACATGTTTGGGCTTTATAGACGAGTGGCAAGAAGTGAGTAAAGGTCCATGTACAGACACAGCGAGCATGGAAGAAGGCGCTTTGGTCAAAAGACCAAAACTGAACGTTATGGAATTCATGGCAAAGCCCTCTAAAGCGAACATAATATTTCAGGAGCTCCTTACTAGAAAAACACGGTAGTGGCATCATTATTCTGTGGGAATTATGAGTGTCAATTCAAATTGTCAAATATCCTTCCTCTTTACAATTGTGCACAACTTCATAAAATAATAAAAACATTGTTTTTTCTTTTTTGAAACATGAAGAAAAAAAGGGAAAAATAAAACTATTAATATTTTGATAATGATGATAATACACTGTCGCAGGCTCTGATATCCTGTATAAACAACAGGCCTAACACATTGTTGAACTAATCCAACCATATGAAAACTTTCTGCACCAAAATATATCAGATTATTCATATTTTCTTCTGTGTCTGCAGGACTGTCCGAATTCAACTTAACCTTTAAGTATATTTGCTAAGAGAGCCTCTGATGCTGTGATGATATATAATAAAACAAAAAAAAATGATAACCTTGATAAATGATCAGGCTGTCTTTTGCCAGGTCTTGACGAGTAATACAGCCAGCATCCGCCCCCAGCAGAAACAAAATTTTGGGTGGATTCTCCTTGATTGTTTTAACACCTGGCTTATATCCAAGATCAAGTGCCGCCACCTGACTGGCAACCCTGATGACACAAGCAAAATGGTACATATTGAAATCAGTTTTGAAAAAGTCCTATTAGTGAGAGTTGTCTGATTTTTACCTATGAAGCACATTGAGGATCTTCCAGGTTTCCTGCTGGCCGCTGCTGACTCCAGCATTCTGAGCAATAGTTGACACAGCAGCCATTATCGCAGCCCCGTCCTCTCTCTGCAGGCAGCTGCTGCCAACTACAACAACAGGGTGCTTCGCCTGAGCCCAAAGCTGCAAGAACAGCCAAAAGCAACACAGTTGAGAGTCGATGACTGGGAACACGACTGACCGTGAATGACCCAAAGGTTACCTGAGCAAACGGGTGTGTTCCTGAAGCAATTTCTCTCAGGACCTTGGCGGACTCTCCGAGATGATCATACGTGTAGCTTAGTTCCACTTCCTTGCCCACTAAAGCTATGTGCAGCTCGTTGTGCAACCAGCTGAGATAATGTCATATTGAAGTGCAGTTAAGTACAGTATTTAGCTAAACAGCCAAAAGGTATGTAGGTTATTCACCTTTTTCTGATGCGTGCATTGAAGAGAGGAGCCTCATAGCGAGGGTTAGTACCCACTAGCAGGAGCACGTCAGCTTCTTCAATGCCAGCAATGCTGGTGTTCAGAAGATAGTTTGAACGTAGATCAGTTCTATTTAAAAAGACAAGAAGGAAAGAACAGGATCATGTTTGTTTCCATCTCATTCAGTGTTGTTTTTGACAGCCATCTTGGATTTAGTCACATTTTAGTCATTACTATATGTGATATTTTTAGTCGACTAAAACTCAAAAAGGTTTTAGTCTAGTTTTATGTTGCAATTCATAAAACAGTTAACCCTATAATTTCTAATAACAACCAGATTCTTTACTAGCCTGACAGCTCTTGCCTAGATACCAAAATTACTGGGTATAGAATGCTGCTGTGCAGTTTATCATTGCTGATGGGCAAAAAAATTGATTTATAGAATTCAAATTTACTTTTTATGAATTAATGCCATGCTTTATACAAACGTCTCACAAAATTAGTGGAAATAGCAGATCTAGTTCAACAAATTTCTATTGGTTAAAATAGCAGACAGACCAGCTGAAATAATTTACAATAAAGGAATGGTTTTAGACATATAAGGTTTTTCATCCAAAAGCAAACACTTCCTGATCTACTATGAATTATGCATTACACACAGATCAATAAAACATTCATTAGTCCAAAAAAGCAAAGAACAAAAACATTCTTCTTACCACTTTGGCAAATTTGTCTTTAAGAATTTACCCCTTTGTTACCACTGCTCAGGGGTCAAAGTAGATTTCAATTCATAGGGCTCTGACATTAAAAAAATTCACAGAGAACCTACATAATTGCCTTATAATGCTATGGCAATCCGGACTTAAATTTCTAGAATATTTGAAGTGAAATGTTGAAATATTCAAAGGAGATGATTGTTTCAATGACTATACAAGGAAATATTTACATCATATTTGAATAGAAAGAAATGAGAAGGAGAGATTAGTATTCTTTTTACCTTTTCATCTGGGTCTTTATCCAAAAAGTGTATGCAATCGAATATTTGCTTTGATATAATTTAGGGATTCATTTTGGTAGAAATTAAAGACTGTTTACTATAACCTCTTTTGAGCTGGAAGAAATAAAATATTGATAGTAAAGGGATTTTTAAAGCTTGGCAGAGGATGATTGGCCACATATAGCTTACTAAGTAGCGAGAGCAGGAGTATGGAGCGATATTTGTGCCTTCGGTTTGAGCGCGCAAGAACCAATCCGAGCGCGCAGTGAGACAACACGCGTGCACTCAAAACCGGTCTGGCGCGTGCTCAACTCTGAAAAACTCTTCTCAGCACACTGTCGTCGCGCTCAGTTCCATCTCTGCACGTGCTCGGATCAGCCTCTGCTCGCGGTCGACCTGCTCTCTCCGCCCTCAACACCAGCTGTGCGCTCGGCTCTGTCTCTGCGCTCGCGAATTCAGAAATGTATGTAAATAAACCACACCATCAGCCAATCAGGCCCAGCTTTTTTTCATCCAATCAAAGTATTCTTTCCAAATACTACATCCGTTTAAATGAAAAAAAAACAACAAAAACACAATCAGGTAATCAAACAACTCTGTTAGTTATGTGGTCAACATTCAAGTTAATGGACAGCAGATAGTACTATAAAATATTTTGAATTATTTTAAATAAATGTCAGTAAAATAGTTATTAGATCATCACCTCATCCATCTCGTTTTGCCTGCTATTGATATGGATTTAATTTTGCTGTTTAAAAAGAGAAATTAGGAGGATATTTCAGATTTAAGTATGGTTCAGCAATATTTAGATAAAAATATTTTAGATATGGGAACATTTTTAGGGATGCTTCAAAATGTTCAGATATTAGGAAGAGTGTTTCATTTTACTTACAGAATTTAATTTTAAATCGGGTAAAAGAATCAGTGATTGAATTCAGCCTCCAAAAGGAGAAATGTTTGTGATGATATTGGCCTTACAATGTATTGAAGAAGTTGTCCTATAAGGAACTGTAATTTGCTGTGATTCTAGTTCAGCGTTATTTTCATTTAAACACAATCATTCAGTCAGCAGACAGTAAGATAAATTTGTTTTAATCCCGATCCAGTTGTTTGCCAACCGCCATATTTACAGACATTTATGAATTCGCGAGCGCAGAGACAGAGTCGAGCGCACAGCTGGTGTTGAGCGCAGTGAGAGCAGGTCGAGCGCGAGCAGAGACTGATCCGAGCACGCGCAGAGATGGAACTGAGCGCGACGATAGTGTGTTGAGAAGAGTTTTTCAGAGTTGAGCGCGAGCCAGACTGGTTTTGAGCGTGCGCGTGTTGTCTCAGTGCGTGTTCGGATTGGTTCCTGCGCGCTCAAACCGAAGGCAAATATATATCGTTCCATACAGGAGGAGCCATACTGCTGAGAGCAAACCATCAGTGTGGAGCATAAAGCGCAGACTCTGAGCTAAGCCCCGCAAAGACACAATTCTGCACAAATACAGCTGAGTTTGTCAGAGTTGAGAGCTCAGTACTGTCCTGCCGCTGCTGCCATGGTCCATCTGTGGTCATACAGAATGTGCACCATTGCATTCCAGGTGGTGGGCATGTTCAAACAGGAAGCAGCAGCACAGCTAATCCAGCTTAGCTTGTCTAACAGTTTATAGCACAATGATGCATTTTAAACGTCTGGCAGACACCCGCTAACTTTTTTATTCAGTCCTGTCCCGTCAATGAAATAATTTCATCGTCGTTGACGAAAACAACACTGATCTCTTACCCAGATCCAGCCATGGGAAACATTTCCTCAGTGCATAGGTTATCGCTGTTCAAACGGTTCAGCAAGTCTTTCAGGGAAACCAGAGCCTCTGCGTCAGCCAGACCTCCGACAACAGCCGCAATCTCGCTTCCTTGGACGCTTTGCAACTGCCCAAAGAGATAGTGTAACCTCTCACTTCCTTGACTTTAACAGGAAGCCATAAATCTGTAAAATACTGACCGCTCCGGCCACTCGGGTTAGCACGTCTTCCCACGATGCTGGGACGAAGTTCCCTGACTCACTTTTCACCATTGGTTGAATAAGCCTCTGTCTCTTTAGTCCATCATAAGAAAACCTATCAACAATTTAAAAAAAAGATCTCGTAAACAAATGGTGCAGATGTTGCTTGTGAGGACTGGGGATGTGGTTTAGAAATGATAAGGACTGAACCTGGTTTTATCAGAGATCCATTCCTCATTTATGTCCTCGTGAATTCGAGGTAAAATTCTCATCACTTCTCCTCCACGGGTGCTCACCACTATGTTACTCCCCACAGCATCCAGAACATCAATGGATTCAGTCTTCCTGTAATCAAAACAAATATCAACATAGAATAGATTTTTGATCCAGTGAAAAGCTAACCCACACGTTAAGGACCATCTAAAAACCTGGTCTCCCAGGGACGAGCGGTGAAGGCGTAAGGTTTAGACGTCAGAGCTCCCACTGGACATATATCAATTATGTTCCCCGATAACTCTGACATGAACATCTTCTCCACGTAGGTCCCAATCTGGAGGTCGTTGCCTCTCCCAGTGGTGCCGAGGTCCTCCACTCCTGCTATCTCACTGGCAAAACTGCAGAAACGACAGCAGAGCATCAGCGTGGAGGCTCATTTCAAAGTGATACGACGTCCAGATTTAGAGTTTAAAGTGTGACCCACCGCACACAGCGAGTGCACTGGATACAGCGGGTCATGATGGTTTTTATAAGGGGTCCAATGTTTTTATCTTCAACTGCTCTTTTGGCCTCCGTGAAGCGGCTGCGGTCGCTGCCAAATTGCATGGACTGGTCCTACAGCAGAAACATTATTAGACATTTCTCCTATTAAAGGTGCAGTAGGAGATCTTTTCCAACGAATTACAAGCAGTGAAATAGAAGGTCTGGAAGTTAAACTAAAATAAATGGTCGCCGCTACAGTGAGAAATCAATGAATTACCCCAACCAATCACAAATGTGTGGTACCCGATTGGTTTCTGACACGTCAATCATGGTCGGCTGCTTGTCCCTCCGCCCTTGTGTGCGTACCCTGACACATGAACGAATCGACCCCCCAATGCTCGTGCAGGACGCCATGGCTGGAAGCTAGCCACTGTTATGCTACTTTCACACCTAAAGCAACAAGAGCAGCAAAAACACGTGTGCTGCTTCATTTTTTATGCTTGTACAAGTTTAGTTCTGATGCGAGGTTGAAGCATCGTTGCTACTCTGGCTGCACGGTTGAAAAAGTGGGTCTGATGCGCATTGGGCGGAACTACGGTATCCTTTCTTTGCCTGTAACAATGGCAGCTATATTTACTGTGATCAGTGGGTAAAAAGTAGTTTGAATCTATTTTGAAGTGAGAAGATTACCATCCTGCCTACAAATATTTTTTCAGACCCCCGTACACCGGCGGTGCGCTGTCACTAGGAATCCCATTCAACAGCAGCCTATTGCCCGATCGCCTCCTTGCGGCTGGAAGGCGTTTTTCATGTCTGTAATCCAAACTGCAGGCACCAGGGTAATAAAAGCGAACACATTTTGCCGGCAGATTTCGGTATTTTAAGTTAATTAGGCGTTAATAATCTGTTTTAGAGTTGTGATCATAGCACTCTGCATTGTCCTGCTATGTAGCGCTCTGCCAGCTCCGAGATCAGCAACACGCTGTTTCAGCTGCTCAGACGCTGCAGACAGCATGCGTGTTCATGTGTTTTGAAGCCGTGGTTTCGAGGGGTGGTCTGAAGGGAGAGGCTTGGTTGTGTATGTTCAAAACTAGAGCTTGCTGGAGCCATTTTTCCAAGATCTCTGACAACACCTTTAAGTTACAGTTCTAAGGTCTCTGCTCTGGCATCCCGTATATTTCAATGCTCTTTTTCTAAGAATCTTTAAGGGTTTTTAAAGCTTTTTATCTCTTATTTGCTTTTAAAAGGTTTGATTAATTGGATTAATCAAGAGTAATTGAATATTGAAATATAGGTCAACTAATTTAGTATTTAGTTAATCGTTAACTGGGGAGCAGAGACTCTAAAACATGGATTTATCTGACAGAGCAACTCACTTAGAGCAGTAATTATACCAAAATCGCCAAAAAATATATAAATATTTTGCATTTAAGAATAAAAAAAGATATTTTCATCTGTCAATATTCTCTATCCAGGAGCCACCAGTGCAGCGTTTTAGTTTCACCTGGTTTAATTCTGTAAAAACTTTTCTCTAAGGAACCTTTTGCTATCTGATTATTTATCGATAAGTCTAAAAAAAATAATCGATTTGCATCAATTAATGTTATGATGAATTAATTTAAGAAAAATGCTATTCAAACTAATTTGGCTCTATTTGAACATATGATTGACACCTAAATGTAATGACTGGTTCTGTTGCCCCTCCAGTAACTATTAAGTGTTTGCAATACTTGAATATAAATCTTTTTCAATAATTTTGGTCCATTTCTTTCACAGAACTGTTTAACTTTTGCCACAGTTCACAGTCCAGAATGAACGGCCTGTTTTAGGGTCACACCACAGCATCTAAACGGGTCCAGATGTTGTCCAGGCTTCTCTAAATAATTAATTGTGTGTTGACCTGCTGATGTTCTTTGAAACATTGTCCTGTTATATAACCCAAGTACATGGTCACAAACCGAGGGCTGGAGATTCTTCTTCAGGATTTCATGCTTAAGGGCAGAGGGCGTGGTTCCATCAATTACAGGAACTCATCCACGATCTGAAGCAGCCTCAGACTTTCCTTTTAGCAGCACAATCAGAACTGTGTCCTTATTTCTAAGATGCTGTGTTAAATTTAGACCAGATCTAACAGGACACACCTTCCATTTGGTTCCACTTTTACAAATCTTGGAGCAATAAACAGCAGCTAGGGCATAAAAAGATGTCTTTGAGCCTATCGCAATCAAAGAAATCTTTTTATGCAGGCCGGGCGCCTCTGGGTGCATTGCTGCCCCCCTTAGGACACTGGTATAGTGCATCATTTCATGAACATTACGCTGCCTTGCGTTATGCACAAGTTAGGCTGTCTTGGACATAATACTGGACACGTTATGAATACGCTATGTATAAGCCCGAAATTGAAAAAATAAATAGAAAGTTCAGCGAATGCCAGCGTTTTAGGAGATTCAGGGATGTCAGGCAAAAGCCGGCTAAAACGGCAAGGCGTGACAACGCCCTAATAGTTAATTTTCGTTTAAGTTCATACATTTTTCTATTTTAAACAGTCCTTACGCTATTTTATTTCATTGCTAGTTTTTCACACCTTTTTTTTTTTATATCCTCATTTTCCCTTGTATTGTATTGTATCTGCATCCTCCTCCTCTTCCCTGTCATGAATGTCATTGCTGTCCTTTTGATACAGTGTTCTAGCTTTTGTGCAGATAACGTTCATATCCAGCGTAATGTTCTTTTTTCTGCAGTCATTAATCAGCAAAGCTAATGCAGACTCGATCTTTACCTTGGTCTGGTTGCGGACAGTTGCAACCCTTTTTTGCATCCTTATCAAAACTTATTGCTACTGTCCTCTTTATGTTATTTTCCTTCTTCTTTATGGAACCAACGGAAGATTAATGAATTCCATAAGGGCGACCTACAGCCGCATAACCTCTATCCTAAATTAGCATGTCTAGAAGTTTAACTTTTTCTGCGATAGTTAGCATCTTCCTGCCTTTTGGGCCTGTCCGTAATTGCTTTGTCGGTGCAGAACATTTTGTCCACATTATGGGTTTCGGAGAAAATTTGCAAACTTAAATTTGGCAAGCTGTGTTACGTAAATGTATATTAAACCGTCACATTATGTACACACATGTAGAGAAGAAGCATGGAGACTTTTTAGCCAATCAGAAGGCAGAACACGATGCACAATGAAAATCCTTGAAGCAGCGAGGCCGTGATAGGTGAACAGCATTATAGCAAGGGTTCAGTAGATTACTAACCTTGTATTTGCTTTGATTTTTGTAGAACAGTTTGTGTGGTACATTGCCTGGAAAAGAGATGGACAGATTACCTGAAGATCGCATTCACCTCCTTGATCACAAATTGGACAATCCAGAGGATGGTTTGCCAGAAGAAACTCCATCACACCCTCTCTGTTCAAAATTCAACACAAGTTTTAAGATCGTTTCTAACAGAATATTTGGGAAACTTTAACATGTTTTAAGTCTGAATAAAAAGATCCAGCAAGCAATGAATAAAAACATTAGTTTAGCAACTTTTCTTGTAAGTTCAACCCTACCTGGCCTTTCTTGTTTTGTCAGAGTTGGTGAGGATGTTCCAGCCTTTCATGACAGGCATTGCACAGGCTGCAACAGGCTAGAAACAGACAAAAACATATAAGCTACTACAGCTACCTTCGTCTGTGTATAAAGACCAAGAATGGATGTAGCCTAAACATTACCTTGGGAACATTCTCTATCTCCACAAGACACATACGACAGTTTCCAGCAACTGACAAGCGCTCGTGGTAACAGAAGCGGGGTATCTGCATCCCAGCCTTCTCACATGCCTGGAAGAGAATACAGCCAGCATCAGGTAAGGAGATATGCAAAAAAATGTCTCAATCCAAATTTGGATTTAATTTAATCGGTGGGCAAATAAACCAATGTTTGTACATAATTTGATAAAAAATGTAAATATATAGGTAAACACTGCCATGTTCTGTTATAAAATAAAAAGCTCTTAGAGTGTTTGGCCGGGGATAGGCCCACAGCATCATAGTTAACAAGTTAACATGAGGTGTTTCTCCCACAGATTTACACATAACGCATTTCCCACCAAACCCTGTAAGGTGTTTTCAGGTTTAGGTAATTTTGTTAAACCAATCATTCTTTACCTTAGATTTGTTCTCACTGAAAAATTTTTTATAAAAGTTTTTTTCTTTTTTCAATTTTTTAAAATGACACCAAGAACATTTTTAAGTTAGAGTCTTTATATGACCTGCAACACCGTAGTTCCTTGCTCCACCATGACAGGCTTCCCATCCACAAACACCTCCAGGAGGCTCCTGGCAGCAGCAGCGGCTGTGGCTGCAGATGCAGCGCGAGCTTCAGACAAAGACATTCATAATTTCATCATGAATCTGTGCTACAATAAGTCATACAAAGTAGTAATCCATGATGCTCGTGAAATACATGATTATCCAATCAGGGTAAAGTCAACTGGAACTTCATGGTATTATCATAAATAATGCTTAAACACAGCAAGAAATTCTGAAGTAAAGTAATTGTTAAAACTCTCCCTTCCACTTAACTTTCCATTCATTTTCTGGGATAAAGTGCTCTGGAAACCTTCTTTTGCTCTGAAAAGCAATCATCCATATTAACATAAATACATTTTTCCATACATGGTCACTTACCAAGGTACAAAAACATTAAAACGTGCTGACGACTCAGTAGTTAGGCATATGTAGGTTACATATAAAGAGAAAAAAGTGGGTTTAGAGCCATGATGGCTTTAGATAAAAGTTTTTTTTTTGCAGCATCAGGAGGTATAGATATGTTCCAGAGTGGGAAGGCTGCAGCCGATTGTTTTCGATGCTGCCCTGATGACCTTTTGGAGAGCTTTCCTTTTACAGGAAGTGCAGCCGCCTTGATAAGCGCACTGCATGTCAGCACACCATTAACGATGCAGTGAAGGAAGCTAAGTAGAAGATTTTGGGGATGCCCAGAAACCTAGTTACTATCTCAACACACACATTTGAGTTGCTTTAACTGTCAGCATAATAATTCAACTAAACCGAAACTAACACTAGATTAACAAAAACTTATGTATAATTATTATTTTTTTCACTTATTTACTTCTCTTTATTTATTTTTCACATATATGCTAAATTATCTGGATCCTCCTGAAAGTGACTGAAACTAACCCTACTGTAAAACCAGCTTGGTTTATAATCCTTAATCCATCAGGTGGAGCAAAGTTACCAGTATCAAACCAGTATTAAATATTTTTTTTCGGCCACAGCGGACAAATACCTACGGAAGAGGATTAGGGTCACTGAAAAAAGTTAAGTGATGTTAACATTTTATTTCTGTATAACTTAAGAAAAAAGTCAGAATTCTAACTTTAATCTCAGAATTCTGAATTTAATCTCAGAATTCTGAATTTAATCTCAGAATTTTGGATCTTAATGTAAATGGCACCATGAAGGAAGAGATGTGGGAGCACTCAGCTTCACTGACAAAGATGTGAGTTGTTTGAGAGGGTTATTTTTTTTCAGCCACAGAGGACCAATAGCTATCGAAAAGGATTAGGGCAACTGAAAATATTAAAAAAGTTCACTGATTTTTTTATTTCTGTATAATATAACAAAAAGGTCAGAATTCAGACTTTTTTTCTCAGAATTATGGCTCTTTTTCTCAGAATTATGACTATAATCTCAGAATAATGACTTTAATCTCCGAATTTTGGATCTTAAAGCACATGGGCACCATGAAGGAAGAGATGATGGAGCACTCAGCTTCAGTGACAAAGATATAAGTTGTTTGAGAGGGCCAGTAACACATTGGTGAAAAATGACGGAATTAGGCGTCTTTTTACGTGGCCGAGGGGTCCCGATGATGCTATTTCATTAATGGGAGAGCAGAAGGTGATTAAAACAAGAGAGCTAGTCTCTAAAACAGACATGGCTACGGCTTGTTGCTAACACGTTTGCTAGCAGAATTCAGTCAGAATTGTAAGATTAAATTCAGAATTCTGAGAAAAAAGTCTGGATTCTGACTTTTTTTCTCAGAATTATGAATTTAATCTCAGAATTATGACTTAAATCTAAAAAATAATCAGAATTCTAAGATCAAAGTCAGAATTCTGAGGAAAAAAAAGTCAGAATTCTGACATTAAAGTCAAAATTCTGAGAAAAAAAGTAAGAATTTTGAGAAAAAAGCCAGAATTCTGGGATTAAAGCCAGAATTCTGACTTTTTTCTTGTATTATACAGAAATAAAATTTAAAAATCAGTTAACTTTTTTAATATTTTCAGTGGCCCTAATCCTCTTCCGTAAATAGCTGTTATGCAAGAACACAAAACACGTTGTAGGAGCTGTAACCGAGGCAGGATCAACTAATAATCTGGTGAAGTGAGCTGCATAGTTACCATTGTGAGCTGCAGCAGCCGCGCCTGCTTTAATGATAGCTGCTGGAAGGAAACTGCGATTCATAACAGGCAAACGCAACATGCTGGAAGAAACACAGAAACGTGCATCTTAACACTGAGACTCAAACCTACCCGACGAGAGGAAAATAAATATTATAGAACAGAGATTTAACAATATATTAGATTTTCTAAACTGACAGCTCACAAAAAAAAATGAAGGCTAGCTAACGTTTGCATCGCAAGCTAGCGTAGGCTACAACACTTTAAAGTAATAGAACAAGAAAAGAAACTCTCTCAACCGACAACGCACAGATAGGCAGCTATAATATGATAATTAAAACACTATAAAAATGTTTTTAAACAGCTGCTTAATGTCCCAAACGTAAAGAAAACTTGCTAGCTGTCACGAGCTAATACTGTTAATGTTTTGCTAGCGCGCTACTTATAAAACATAACTAATGAAAGCTAATTTATTTTATTTTTCACCTTTCTTTATACAAGCTGTCTCAGTGAGATTCAGTCATAATTTACAAAATATCCCTGTTTTAATAAAACAAGCAAAATTAAAAACACAAAAAGGCAAGCAGTTAAAATGTTTGACTCACGTTAAATAACCTAATTAAATGAGCTAAAAACAAGCTGTTCATTACACAAATGGGGATGCATTTTATATCTTTAACGTCAAATCGGATTTGATACCATTTTTTTTTTTTTTTTTTCATGGTAACAATTAGGTTATTAAGCATAAGAAAGCGCGTTATCAATATTTGATGCTTCTCTGTGTGATTTAAAGGATCGGTTTACTCACCCTGTGGGTATATGGTGGGCTGCTTGCCTCGCAGATTGTTGACTGTCTTCTATTTCTGCTGCGTCACGGATTAAGTAATCCTGACCATAATCCCGAACAAGAGGACTAGTTGTGTGTAATAGCTGAGTACATGCGTCTCCCAGTCTTTTTATAATCTTATTAAGCAGCTCATTTATCATAGCAACGTGAAACTAATGGGTTAAATAGATTTCTATAGAAACATTTGATGGTTGTTTGACTTTAAATGTGGGCAAATCTTCCTCTTAATGATCATCTTTTATTGATTGATTTTTTTTTATATTCCTTTGTATATGCTTTTAAAAAAATGTATCCCTCTGCAGCACTTTATAATTAGTTTTTTTTGTTTTTGTTTGTTTTTTTGTATAAATAGTATATAAATATATAAAGCTTATTATTATTACTATTATTTCGGGTATTACACTCCAGTGAAGCCAGAAATCAAGTTTTTGTAAAAATATGATTACCCAGATGGATTAAGTTAACACAACTAAGTATGTTCACTTGATGTGCAGTACATGTATGTATACTTGGTCAGGTGTGCTATTTCAATCTGAAAAACTCAAATGAAGAGAAGACAATTAGGAGAAATTTATTGATATAATGACTTTGTCTTTGGCGCTCAGACTTCAGCAGGAAACAAAGCGCTTAATTTTGATAAATATGCATGAACAGGAGCAAATAATAGGGCTGTTTCCCCCCTAGACCTGATTCTGGTGGTGGAGCGGAAATAGATGAAGTTGATCAGTCTGTAGACTGCTGTTTAGCGAGACGGTATGCTGAGCTTTATGGGGAGATCCAGTGGATTACGTGTGAGCTGATATTAGAGCTTCACTCAGGGACCTGGAAGATGGAAGTCCAGTTTGGATAACACGGGTTGAGAGAACCTGTCTATGATGAGCAAGCATGAAGCGACAGTGGAGAGGAAAAACTCCCCGTTGGGAAGAAACCTCTGGCAGAACCAGGCTCAACATGGCGGCCTTCTACCGGACCGGAATGACACTGATGAAGCTTTAGCTACAATGGTGGAGGAGGGGCTGGAGGTGTGTTGAAACTGCTTCATCTGATTGAAGTCATACAGCGCATCCGCTGCCTGCGCACAGGTGCGTATTGGAGGCCTTTTATGATGAACTTCGGATGCCGATTGGCTTTCGTCGAGGTGTGGTTCAAAGCTGATTGGCTGTGTCGTAGGTGGATGTAGTAAAGCAATTAGTTTCTTCAGTTGAACTTCCACCTAGGCTCCATATTACATGGTATACAGGGAATTATCCTGGTCAAGGTTGCTTCAGCTGGACTGCATTGTTGGTTCTGGTGTCCCATCCTTTTCTTGCTAATTCCATTAAGCAGATTTGCTGGCCATGCAAGCACAGCAGTACTGTAGTTATGTAATAAAACTTAGTATTTGTCTACTTTTTTGAAAAATACATTAGCATTTTCTTAAAGCTTGTCAATAGAAGGCCAGTAGGCCAGCTAACTAAGCAAATTAGATAGTTTCTTAATCATTACTTAATCATCTCAAGCATCTCTCAATGCTATAATAAATCTGAGCTTTATGAGGTCCAAACTGTAGATTTGGAAGTGTTATAGTAACACTTTAGGAGTGCATTTGGTCCCACTCGGAATTAGTGTTAAATTAGTACTATAGATAGTGTGTATTTTACTCCAGTTGTTGTAATAACTCTAAAAGAGTCAGTGTACAGTGACACTGCATATTTAACACTGTGGAATTTACTGTGTAATATCTTTATCTTGAATACCTTCCAGGACTGCGACAAGCATATCAGAGATAATCATTAGGTAGAAACAGGAAAGCAACTTCTATTTTCTTCTTCAAATATTTTCTCAGTCATACCAGTACCTGTTATGTTGATAAACCACATGTGTGATGAAACCCCTGAAATCCACAGTCAGAACTCAGGGAGGAAAAAAACAGGATATAGCTTCATTTTAAACAGACTCTGAGGAAATGTGTGTAAAATGCACATCTGGAATTGTTTCTCACTCAGGCCTGCTGTCCAGCCACATCTTAGACCCTCAGGATAATCCAATTAGTGTGTGCAGGGGAAAAAAAGACCAGTGGAAAATAACAAACAACTCAGAAGTACATTTTTATTAGGACATATACGTTTTTGCTTGAAATATGTTTGGATACATTTCATTTTGTATGTAGCCCTTTGCGTAGAAATGTTAAACATGCAACAGAAATGTAAATAGATGAGGTAATATATTTCTAACAGTCAGACTGAACCTGAACAAACATGTTTTGCAAAAGTAATCACATCTTAATCCTGTTTTCTTTTCCATTGGTTTTTACAAATCTTCATTAAATTCTATGCTATATAATAGATGGTTTTGTGTTTGAAACAGCAGTGGAAACAGGAAACATGGGCTATTGAAATTAAAGACTGAAATGTAACTTTTTTATCTACATGCAAAAATCTTTTAGTGCCAACAAACATATGCTAAACATCAGCCTGAATGCATGACAGCTGCGGTAAAATGCTGGGCTGATAGTATAGAGTTAAAGGGATACTTTTCTTATGTAGCAGCATCTAAACCGGTCATACCTGAAAAAAAAAATGGCAAAACTTTGTTCCCTTAAGGCAGTGATTCCCAATCAGGGGTAAAACTGTTCACAATTTTCCCTCCATTTCATTTAATATGCCCTAATCCAACCTAATGCTCTTGCGCCATGTGTGGCTTCTTAGTCCCCTCTTTCTAGCTTTATGAGTATAGCAGACGTAGAACTAAACAGCTTTAAACATAAAGGTAATAGAGCTTTAAAGCGAAATTTGCATTAAATTTCATGACATAAAGATAGTCCATTTTTAAATTAGAGCTTCAATCCTTTTTTTCTTCTCTATAAATGTTAAAATTCCAAGAAAGGAAATGCTATATTTATATCTCTTTTTGCAAACATTTACCTTAGTATTTGTCACATTTAACAAGCAATTTTTTGCATGGAGCAGTTTATATAGCAAAAATGTTTATATAGATACATTTTTGCAAGACACTAATGATTTAAATATTTCATAGCATGTTAGAAACAGTCCTACACACAGATACAGAGACTCTAAAAAAAAATAAAAGGAGCCAGTTGTTTGTTGCAAGTAGAACATTAGTTGGAAAACTTGTGCAACAATTTTCTTTGAAACCTTTACAAAAGTTACAGCTGTGAGTGTGGCCTCCATCTGTTGCTATAAAATAAGCGGAGGGAAACTTTAGTTCATGTGCATCTTGAGCTCAGCTTGTTAGTTTTTCCACCAGGAAGAATTTCAAGTTGAAGTGGGCACAACTATGTTAAAAAAAAGAAGAAAAATAGAAAGAGTTAGATATTATGAGAAAGAAGAGCAGCATGCATTTATATAGATGAAACACCACTTTTGTCTTGGATCATGTCCAGATGGACTCCAGGCGTGATCTCCACCTCCACTTCCGTGGCAGAGATGGACTGGTTCAGCTCCCTCAGCGAACTCTTAGTGATGTTCAGACATGCATCCTTGAGAATGCTGCGCACCTTTTTGGTTAGCAGCACATACAGCAACGGGTTAATGCAGCTGTTGAAGAAGCCTAAGCTGGTGGCAAGTGGGAAGCCAGCCTTCAAAACACTGTGCATTAAGCTGGAGTTGTATATAGACAACTCCATCAAGCTGAAAATATGAAATGGTGCCCAGCAGAGAAAGAAGGCCAGAGTAAGAGCTGAAACTGTTCTTGAGAACCTCGAAATGCGAACAACACCCTGTGATTGCCTCACCTTCATCAACAGAAGTATGCCTGTCACAAATATAGCAGTAAACGGCAAAAGAAAGCCCACAGAGGTACGGATTGACACTACTATAATGTGATTCATAGCACCTGTGTGTGTATATTGTGTTCCATGATAATTCATGTAGCACACCACTTTACCACTGAATTGTGTAATTTCTCGAAAGACTAGCATGTAGCAGCTCAGCAGGGCAACTGCCACCCAAATACAGCTGCACAGAATCCAAGCATTTTTTCGCGTGCGGTACCTCTGACACCAGCTCAGGTGCGCCAAAGAGACGTATCTGTCCACGCTGAGCACTGTGAGGAAGAGGACACTGGCGTACATGTTCAACACGCAAACATAAGAGTTCAGTTTACACATGACAAGACCAAAGTTCCAATGGAAGTCCCTCAAAATGTAGTCGATGTAGAAGGGCAGGAAAAGGACAAACACAAAGTCCGCGATGGCCAGATGGAGCAACCAAACGCTATTGACAGTTTTCTTGCTCTTAAACCCCGTCACCCAAATGACGGCTCCGTTTCCGACCAGGCCAAGAATGATGCAAATGATGTAGATGACTACAGAGATGATGTGGATTGCCGCTGTCTGACTATGATCCACTTTCTCCAAATCGCTGTACTCATCATATTCATAGATGTAGTTTCCATAGTCTTCAGACGAATTATCCATAGTTTCAGGGATAAGATCTCTACACTGAAGTTGATCTGGTGAAGTAAGAAGAAAATACAGTCAAAATGAATATATGCAAAACAACCTAATATCATGTTTGTCCTGCAACATGTTCCTTTGAACTGTTCAGATAAGATGATCCAGCCTGTTTAAAACCAACCATGAATTCATACCCACTAGGTTGACATTATCTACCCGCATGGAGAAAATGACTTAAGGTAATTCTCTAAATCCTACTTGTAGCTGACTAAGCACCCCTCTTGCTCCTGAAGCAAGAGGGATGCTGGTAAGTTCACCTCTTTGTCAAATTGTATCTTTGCAGCGTCTGTGGTTTTGTACCTTACTTCTTAGCATAAGAAAAAGGTTGCATCTGTGGAAAGACCAATCATGTCGTACCAGACAGAAGAAAGTTTTCTTCATGTTTTGACAACTAAATATTCAGTGTTTTTCTTTTTATTGTATTTCGGATGTCATTTTATTCCTTCACTATATAGTAACTTGGCAGCTTTGGTTGTTTTGCATAAAATGATGCTATCAATCGTGGAATAATTAGTGATCATTCATCAGTGAATATGATTTAATCTTTTCAAAAATAGTAATTCTTGCTGTTGAAGATTACTTTAAGAACTCCTTTCTTGAATGAGGTTGGATGTACGTGGTACGCTTACACATACATTTAAAACAGATAGCATGAAAGATAGTGAAAGTGAACATCATGTATCACTAGCAAGATTTTTAAACTTTGGCCACTGGACTGTATTTCTTGATAACATAAATAGCTTGAAAAACTTCAGTCTAGGAAACTGGATGTGAAGTTTTCTAGAAGACACTTTGCCTCTCATTCAAGAGGCTTCTCCAGTTCTATCTAGTGGTGGGGGGCAATGAGATTAATAAATCACAGTAAATTAATCTTAGTGCTCCCTACCGCTAGTTAGAACTGTTTCCTAGAAAACTTCACGTCCAGTTCACTGATCTGTTTATTCACTGGATTGCTGATAGAACAAAAAACTGAAGTCGACTGACTCCATCTTGGTACTCCCCACTTTCATAGAGTCGCGCCATAAATAAAATGCCTGTAATGTAATCGCCATAACAATGTAATTAATACATGTTCATTACATGTACATAATCTATTTAGCACTTTTGGCACATCATCAGATAGTGTGTGTGTGTGTGTGTGTGTGATATTCTTAGTATCTGTTTACAGTATTATTAAGCTCCATTAACACACACACAATTGATTTTTTGTTCTAAAAGTCTTAAGCCCCCCTGAAATTGAGAACATCATCTTTGTTCGATGCTGTAGCGCACGTATTGTTTACTTTCTGACCGGTCTAACTAGGGAGTACCAATCTAGCGGCTGGTGACTTTGCAGCACTGTGTACTACAAACGACCTATCAGCAATCCAGTGAATAAATATAGATCAGTGATCCAGTTGCCTAGACTGAACTTTTTCAAGCTTGACCATGACCTGGATGACTTAGAATCTTCACAGATAAGATAACATAAATATTTCTTCATTTTCATTTTCTTAGAAATGTTTCTTCCGAGGGAGATCCCAGTATTCACCTTTAAAAGTTTCAAACATGCTGTAGAGATCAAGAGATTGACACGTAAATGGTTTAGATCATATATGACTCACAGATTTATTTATGACCAAAACTAATGAAAGTACTCAAATTTCAAAGGAGACGAAAGATGCACAATGCTAATTCAGAGTTATGAAACAATTTGCCCCAAAGACTGTGTGTTATTTTTGCTGAACAGTTTCTCTCCTTCAGTCCTCTCAGTTACCAGCTGGTTGTTGTCAAAGTCGGTACTGGGTGTGTCGAACATTATGTCATCATCCATTTACATCAGTAACACAGAAACATGGTGAGATGATGCATGGATAAGGCTCACATAGAAAATATCTGTATCCATGTCTTGAAGTGTGTGGGGGAACTCAGGGAGGAACTGGGAAACACTATGGTTATAAACAATTTAAATAATATTTCTAACTGTCGTTAATAAGCACCACATAGTAAATTAAATCTGGGTGAAAGGTTTATGAACAGCTATTTTGTATCACCATCAAGGTTGAAGAGAGTTGTCAAAGAATTACAGACACCTGCAACACTGTCTCTACTCTTATCTAGTCATTTGATAAATCATTTAGTGATTCTTTTTTGTTTTTCAAAAAGCAAATCTCCACAGAACAATAATAACCCACTGATAAACATACTTTATACTCAGAAAAACAAGTTGACTGTTAATTAAGTTACATGCAGCCACTGTTTCCTGACCTTTATCTTTTATTTTTTGCTGAAAAACAAAAATGATTATTTATTGCTGATCTATCTTAAACAATTAATGCAAACATAAGATATTTTCCCAGCTTAGACAAAAGAAAGAAGCAGAAGCAATGCTGGGCAGAGAGCCAAAAGTTTTAAACAACAAACAAAAGACTGTTTGAAATGTCCCCCTTCCTTTTTGAGGAATAATATTATGATATAAGATGTACAGTGAAACTTGTTGGGGGTAGCATCATGCATTAGCTTGGTATTTTTTTAAAGGAGACAAGACATCTAGTCAATATTTTTGAAGCATGTACTCTTGTAGCTTTGCTTTGTTATCAGTGTTCCCCAAACATCTTTGTATAAGGTTGAAATTTGAGTGGATAAGAATATTTCATAAGTGTCATGATTCTGTTTAAGTTTCTTTTTTTAAAGTTTTTAATTACTCTTTGATTTATGACATTCTGTGTTTTCTTGAGAATTGCTTTCCTTTTTTTGTCATTGTAGTTGTTTTGTAGTTATATTTAAGCAGTGGCATGGTTGCAACCATCCCCAGTCTCCGCCTAACTCTTTAACTACATTTAGGAAGGTATTAAATGTAGGCTATACAATTGTTTATGCATTGCGTCAATAGGGTTTTTAAATGAATTATTCATTATTCACGTATTTCAAATAATTGGTGAATGATTTAAAATTACATTTTTAAGCTTTAAGTTAAGCGTATCTAAAACAGTAAACCTGCTTAACCCTTTATAGGGCACTCAGTGAAATACTTTAAAAAAAAATCAAAATTTCAAGCCAGTAGTGTTCAAGGACAAGACCTTATTACCTTTCTAACATTAAAAAAATATGGATATTTTGATGGCAGAAATGTGAAAAAAAGGAAACGCCAATTTTCCCCAATACGGACTATTATATTGTATCATATATTATATTATTAAGAAAAACAACAAAAGTGTTTCTATAAGAAATTCATGTAATTAACTAGGCTTATAAACTTTAGTTTTTAACTTTTCAATTAGCTCAACCTATTTTTTTTCTTGACATAACTTTTTTTCCCAACTTAATTTAGAGTAGGTAATATATCATTCAAGGGCTCGTCTAATTTGTTAAATGCCAAAATAAGATGTACAGACATGTAGCAGTATCTTTGCTGAATGGCTGGATATAGATCTGCTGCTTCTAGACCTCACTGAGGGATGGGGGGACTCAGCAAAAACGGTAACTTAGCCTATAAAGGGTTAAGGTTACGAACATAAACAATCAACTTATTAACATTACTACAGAGAATATAAATAGATATTTTAGTCGTGAGCTTGATCATGTTATATAAATATAATTAATGCCTTACCAGCAACATGAAATGACTGTAATGGGTTGGAAAAATATGCACATCTGGTGTCAAGAAGCCCAAAAGGAAAGAAGATGCAGAATCGTTTCATGTTAAGACAACTTTAGGTCAAATAAAGTGCCGATCAGCTGTTATTCAGCTTCACAGTGGGTTTGGTTCAGCTTAATGCCACATACACACAGTGTTGGGGTCTTTTACATTTCAGGCGTAGTTTGTGTGGCTTACCTTTATGTGCAGAGTTCCCCCAATCCAGCCTGTTTCTGCTCTCTCTGTGTTTACTCCAACTGATCCTGGTCTGGGACCTTTTTCTGTTGCCTTTACAAACTGTTTTACTCCAGGAGAAAACTGAGCAGCCTCTCCAGACGCTGATCTGTAGTTGCGCCTCCCTGATTGACCTTGGCAGACACGAAAGAATATATAGCCTACATAAAAAACAACAACAGACCCGTTAAAACAGAGAGGGAAAGGGTTATTAGTCAGAAGCAGGGAATGAAGGCGGCTTTTATTCAACAAGGCTGTGGCCTCAGTATTTTTTTTTCTCTCTCTCTCTCCCTTTGCAGCCACTCAGTAAACTCTGGGCAGGCTCTCCCACTTACTGTATGGGAGGATTCAAAGAGCCGCTTTGAAAAATCACATTTTTTATTGTTTCCGCCTGTATTGTGTCTCTCACAGAAAGCCTCAGTCAATTCTGTATTGACTTCTGCCTTTTTCTCCTGCTTATTTAACAGCCTGCTCACTTTGAATCTCTAATAGGATAACGGTTTGTGACAAAAAAGGCTTTAATTATGTTGGTCGTTGCTCTTTTGTTTGCTTTGAATCAATTAGCTCCTACATAAAGTGCCCATCTTACAATCTTTCTGTTTTTTTCATGCTAAATGTTTCATAACATCCACTATATGTTATCATCATACCAGATTTTTTTTTTCTATGTTTGTCTAAAGATTGTATTAATTAGAGGGGAAATTTTTTCCAAATTTACCAGGCCAAAACGATCTAGAAATAAGTAAAAATTTCTTAAAGTTAGCAAATAATATGATTTAACCATGGAATGAGTATTTTTACCCTTAAAATAAGATTAGAGAATATGCACTTGAAATAAGACAATGCAATTGTTTTTTCTTATTTTAAATGTAAATTGTCTTGTTCCATTGGCAAAGTGTCTCACTTTCCTCCTCAAGTCAAGACTAAATGCACTTATTTTAAGAAAAAATTACTTATTTAGATTTACATTTTTGCAATGTATGTTAAACGTAATTGCCTTACAATTTGACAAAAATTCCTGACTGAATGAGAATAAACTTACTGACTTCAAGGGTTACAAAGCTAAAAGACTGTTGGTCTTAGGAAACCTGAGATTGGGCGTAGGAAGGCGCTTTTAGTTGTATTTTTATTTCAATAACAAATCACTTAAAAGTGCTGCGCTTGAAGGAAACAAGAAAAAAAACTCACAAAATGAAATATTCATTTCATTGGAATTACAGAGGCAGGTAATTAAATTCAATTTACTTATATAGTGCCAATATATAAAACATGTCATTTCGAGGCAATTTACTGAGACAATTCATCCATTTTTACCTCGAGTAAAGGGTACTCTGTACATCTACATTTTTCTGGGAGTTTTGTTTTTTTTCTGTCACAGTTCTGGCTCTGTTATGTTTTCTTTTAAGTGTTCAGTTTTACTTTGCTCCTTGTTTTCTAGTTTTAGTGGTTTGGTTCTTATTTTGTTATGTTTTCTGGTTATAATCAGTTTTCAGGCTTTTATTTGTTACCCTCTGCTGCCCTCTTGTGTTCTCCTTTTTCCCTAGCTCCTTTCCTGTTCTGCTCTGTGAACACCTGCTCCCTATCTGCTCGTTAGTCCTCTCTTTGTTTCAGTCTCCCTTAAATACTCTCTCTGTCCAGTTCCTCATTGCTGGTTCCTCGTCTAACTTCCTCCAACTCCGTCTCTCTGAGTCTTCCTCCTCGTGATTGTTTTTCCCCAGATGTCTCCATGGTTTCAGGGGTTTTTTTTTACTTTGTTTTTCATGTTTTGATTTTTGGATTTTTTTGGATTCCTGCCTCAGTTGTTTGTTTTTACTTCATTAAATAATCAAGAAACTCATCTCTGCCTCCCTGCCTCTGCATTTGTCTCCTCACACCACAACCAATCCTGACATTTTCAGATTCCAGAATTTCTTCTATTTTTTGGAGAGCAGACTTGAGTCAGAAGACTGGAGAGGTCTCTGTGATTGATTCACCATTAACAAATCTGAGATGTATTTTGGTGCTAAGTCATTCTGGGATTTATAGACAACAGAAGTATTTTAAAGTGTATTACCATAGAGACGGGGGGCCAGAGTAACTCTAAGACTGTGTTGATGTGCTCTACTTTCTTATTTTTAGTGAGGATATAGGCAGCAGCATTCTGGAACTGCAGCTGTCTGATGGATTTTTTTAGACTGACCTGTGAAGACACTGTTTCAGTAGTAAATTCTACTAAAGAAGAACATGTGGATTAGTTGCTTTTGTTTTTATTTTTTGAGATCCTACTAAGACAGTCCTTTAATCCCTGCAATGTTCTTCAGGTGATGAAGGAATCAAATTCACATTCGTTACTGACTTTATTCAACTCTGAAGGTTCAGCCTGGCATCCATTACACCTAAAAGTTGGGCCTGATCAATGGTATCCTTTTAATGCTCCTGCTTTGATCCAAATATTTATAATCTAGTTTTGTTTTAAATAACCTAAAGAAACTTTTGGCACATACATGCATTGCGTTTTTCTTTGCATTTATCCAACAAATGAATGGGCTCATAGTAACTTGGGGACATAATGTATAGTTGTGTGTTGTCTGCATAGGTATGATAATGTATGTTTGTTATAATCTGAGCTAGGATGTAGATTTGAATAGGAGGGACACCAAAATAGACCCTTGGGGAACACCACATGTGATTTCAATGGTCTCTGATGTAAAGTTAACCACTATACAGACACATAATGGTCCTTATTCTTCAAGTAAGATTTAAATCAGTCAAGTGCTTTTGCCCTAAGGCTGACCCAAGTGTTCTAATAAAATGGAGTGATTAATGAGGTCAAATGCTGGACTAAGGGCCAAGAATACCAGCCCTGTGGTTCCTCCACAGTCTGCATATATATGGATGTCACCAAACACCTTGACAAGGGCAGTCTGTACTGTGGTGAGCACAGAAACCTGACTGGACGCATGTAAATGGCTGCTCACTGTCAACATGGTATTTAACTGTTGAAACAAAACATTTCCAACAATTTTACTGATGAAAGGGATGTTTAAGATGGATAGTAGTAGTTTTGTAGAAGCAGCTTGTCCAAACTGTAATAACTGCTGTTTCTAGAGTCTGACCAAAGGTACGTGCTTATTGTTTAAGAGCAATTCTTCAAAAACAGGATAGGCAATTCGAGCAAAATTACTCAAAATGCATGTCAGCAATAATGAAGGAGTTTATAAAAGATCCGTGAGCAACATGGAAAGCACTACAGGCTCCCACTCGCCTTAGATGAAGTCAGAATTCATCAACATAAATTAGGAAAGGCTGTGCAAAAATGCAAGAGCTGCTTGGACACAACCTCTGCTGACAGCCAGACATAAAGCCAGAAATACAATTAAATAGTTCAGATCCAAATATTTTCTCATAACAGATCAGTTGCAAAACCTAAATGCAATTGAGTTCCTCTGGCAAGACCTAAAAATATATTTTATGAATCGGGCTTCATTGCGTGTGAGCGAGGTTCAAATGTTTTGCAGAGAAGTGCTGGAAAAAATATCAGTCCTTGGAAACACTTCAAAACACTTTCAGCTGGGACCACACCTGGTTCTGGTTACCATCTCAGATGGCTTATTACAAAGGCACACAGCATTTTTTTTTAATTTTATTTAGAAAACAAAATTGAAGACAGAATTTATTTACCTCCATCTTCGTAATTTTGCTCCACTTTTTAATCTTACCCTTAAAATCCCAATATAATACTTATATTTGTAGTATTACACATAGGCAAAGATAAGTGGGGTTATAACAGCTTCTAATCGTTTGAAAAACAATGGGATCTTTGCTACGGTATGATGTTAACAGGGCTCATTTTCGGTTGGATTTTTATTTACAAAAAAAAACAAAAACAAAAAACAAACAGAAAAAACAGAAGACAAAGGTTCTCCATCATGACTTTCTAAAGTTTTTCAGCTCCTGCATCCGTCAAAGATCCATTGTGCCTGTATTTAATGACCTTCATTAAACAGTAAGTGCACACCCAAACTCCAGCTTCCAAACAAGCAGAGATAACGATGATGAGGGGTCATTTTCTCCACAGAGACGTTACATAAGAGATTTCACACACTGATGCGGCGTTATACCTCATCTTTTGAGTGTTTGTGTCGTTTTTTGCGGTGAATCTGTGGCATCTTGTAATATCTCGGTAGAAGTGCCACAGCTTTTTAAGAGAAAGACTAAAGAGTGTATTTAACTCTGGTTGTTTCGCTTTTTTTTTTTTTTTTCCTGCTTGCCTTTTCAAAATTCCTTAAGATGTTTTCTGGTAACTCATTTTGCCAAGGTAAACTAAAATAAACATTTTTTAAACTTGGCAGAACAAAATTTGCTCATTTTCCCCCCTCCTTTCCAAGCTTCCAAGATAAGGATTCTTCTTTATAGCTTGTGCTTTTCTTTAAAGAATGTTCCTCTAGCATTTACCAGCACTTCCTGAATCTGGAAGATCAGCTCTAAGGCAGAACCAGATGGTTAAGTGTGTTATATTAGACCTAGGGTCTTTCTGTGTAGTCCTTCATGTTGGAAAACCTCTCCAGCTGTTTTACAGTCTTATGTGCTGCAGCTCGGTTTCAAGAGAGTTTTCCTTTTTTTACTTTATTGATAATCTCATGAAGGCAAAATCACAGGGATACATTTGAATTTGACGCTATAGTTTTATGTTGTGGGTTTGTTTATTTCTTTGTTGTTATTGCTATCGTTATGTGAATCTGCATGCTTCCATTTTTAACTTTGTTTGCTAGTACAGCTGAATTTTCTTACTGAGGAACAATAAATGACTTCTATTTTATTCCATTCTTTTTTGAATGAATGAGCTTTTGAAAACATTCCTGAAGACTTTGCTGCTAACTTTTTTTTTTGATTATTCCATCTGATAGCCAGTGTGTCAGAATGGCTGTCTCTTTTTCTTGTGGGAGCTGTTACATTCCTCAGGAGTCTGCTGAATCTAACCAAGATTTGAATAAAAAAAATTCCACACTCTGACTTTACTTATTCAGTCTCCTCTGTAGATAATATTTATAGCCAGAGTCCGACATGCTGAAGAGAATGTACATCCTTAAAGAAACTGTATAAAGGAGAGATCATCTGTCCCATAAGTTCATCAATCAGTCTCCAAACTATCGAGTAATGTCCTAGAGTTTGTTTTTTGTGTTTTTTCATAAATAATCCCTTCTTTCAGCTGTCAAAAAAACCTTAAATGTTGCCCAGCACTCTACATCTTGTGTGTATTTGTGTTGTTAATTCTTTACCTTGGTCAACATCTGACTCATCTTTTAATGTCCACCTGGCAGAAACTCAGTAATATACAGCTTTCAAACTGCATTCATAGTTTAATTTTATATCTGAGCTTTTCAAAGTTGTGCAATATCCTCTCTTACTTTCTGTAGTGGTCAACTGGGCCTCCTACAGGAACTGATAGTTGTCTGCTACCTTCACACAGTAGTGTGATAACCAAACTAGTTCTGTGCTTCAGTTCGGTTCGATCTGTTTCCTGATAATAAGCATTTTTGTTATTCTTTCATCATGCGTCCTTTTTTCCCTGTAAAAGTGCATTTTATTATTAAATAAGCAAAAAACTCTGGGGCACTGGCTGAATGCATCTTACAATTCTAACCTATACAGAATTAACAGGTATATCTGATCAAGACTTTGTAAAGCCTACCCCAAAACATCCACTATGTTGTATTTTAGTTCCTCTTTATCGAATTTGCTGGTATTACTTTATAATGTGAAGAAATGTTTATGCACAATCTTTACCTGCTTATCTGATTTATTTATATCAGGAGTGTCCAAAGTTAGACCTTTCCCAGTTTCACCTAATTACCTTAATGTCTGCAGCTATCAGTGTTTTAAAAAAGAAAAAAACACCTAAACCGGCAGAACACCAGCCTACAAGGACCAAATTTGGACAAACCCTGCTTCAGATGTTTCTTCATCTGTTCAACATGTTGTTTCCTCATGTCTATTATGCAAGCAAAATAACATGATCTAAAGCATGCTGGCAACCTCACCCCACAGGCAACAGAAAAAAAAGGCTTCTTGTTCTGGGGTTGGTGTCTATTTTTCACATCTGAGCATGCTCATCTCTAGGACAACCAAGCTATCTCTTTCCTGAAATCACATATTTGGGTGGGCATTCAGGATGTTTATAACACATGTCTTTTTCTTTTAATTTTCCCAATGATGTCTCAAGCTGATCTCTTCCACAGCCCCCGCTTGCTGCCAAAATCAGTGGTGGAAAGTAACAAAGTGCATTTACTTGATTACTGTACTTAATTAATTTTTTTTTGTATCTTTAATTTACTTAAGTCATTTTTGGAGGCGGTACTTATAACTTTCACTCTACTACATCATAAAGTAAAAATATTGTTCTTTCTACTCTATTTCAAGGAAGCTGCTATTTCCTTGTTCCCTTTGGCTCAGCTTAGCTTTATAATCCACTGTTGCTTTTCCTTCCTTTAAATGCAATTTCAACATGCAGGATAGCAGCCCTTAGGTCTGAATTTGGACACCACTGTTTTAGAGATTTACATGACATTTTATAAATGTGAGAAACTCATGGCAGATATTGTTTGTAGTTTATACATTTCATTAAGGTGTTAGTTGTTACCATGTGGCCAAGTTGTTCAGTAGGATGAGTTTTCAAACCAGAGTTGTAGTTTCTGTGTGGTAATAGATTCAACCTTAAACCTCTATTCCCCTCTACACTCCTGTTATTTGAAAGTTGCAAGGTTATTTAAAGTTACTCTGAAAATTATACAGAAATGCACTGAAATTATTTTTTAGAACATTTTATTTGTATTTCTAAATACTGAAGTACTTATAAAATCATGTAAAAATCATCTTTTGAATACTTAAGTATTTTCAAAAGTTAGTACTTTAGTACTTTAAATTGAGTAGATGTTTGTACTTGTAGTTGAGTAAGATTTGACTATGAGTATCGATACTTTTTCTCAAGTACTACTCCTGAGATTATCACTAGTCCACCACTAGTGATAATCATTAACAACTTGGCAGCGGCTGATAACCAATCAGAAGCTTACAAAGCCATGACATCATGTGGGTGTCCAGAATTGTTTAAAGGCTGATAGTGGTTGTAAACAGCTCACTTTTAAACAAGAAGCAAAGATATGCGGCACACTTTGTTTGGGGTAACAAATCCAATGCAGCCTCAGTACTTTTCATAACGTTATTCTTATGGACTAGTATCCATCCTTCTTCCATTGAATCTCTCCTAGTTTAAAAATTAACTTCTGTTACACATTTTATGGAAACTTGAAGTCTAGGATTTTAAGTTAAAAATCTATCACCTTAATGAAGTCTAAATTAGAAATCCTTAATTAGACGGATTAATCCTTAATAAGACGGATTGGTGCAGCGTCTGCCGTGAAGCGGGCGCTGTACCGGTCCGTCGTGGTGAAGAGAGAACTGAGTCAAAAAGCGAAGCTCTCGATTTACCGGTCGATCTACGTTCCTACCCTCATCTATGGTCATGAACTCTGGGTCATGACCGAAAGAACGAGATCGCGGATACAAGCGGCCGAAATGGGTTTCCTCCGTAGGGTGGCTGGGCTCTCCCTTAGAGATAGGGTGAGAAGCTCGGTCATCCGGGAGGGACTCGGAGTAGAGCCGCTGCTCCTCCACGTCGAGAGGAGCCAGTTGAGGTGGCTTGGGCATCTGTTTAGGATGCCTCCTGGACGCCTCCCTGGTGAGGTGTTCCGGGCACGTCCCACCGGGGGGAGGCCCCGGGGAAGACCCAGGACACGCTGGAGAGACTATGTTTCTCGGCTGGCCTGGGAACGCCTTGGGGTTCCTCCTGAAGAGCTGGAAGAAGTGGCTGGGGAGAGGGAAGTCTGGGCCTCCCTTCTTAAGCTACTGCCCCCGCGACCCAACCCCGGATAAGCAGAGGAAGATGGATGGATAGATGGAAATCGTCTTTATTTTTTTGAATTTTCTTTCTTATTTGCGGGGTTAAAGCCATTGCATTCTGCTCTGCATTTAATCAGTGCATAAAAATTCAATTTTTGATATCCTTTTCTTTCCAGCTATTTTTGCATATTTTTGAAAAAATGCACATGCACAACTTTGTACCCACTCCCGAGAGAGATTAAACGCGTGCGAGAGCATGCACGAGCCCATTGCTCCTCATTCACGCTTTGTTTAAAAGTTCCTCATTGCATCGCTCATACAAGCTTACTTTCCAAAAGAAGATTTGCAATTTTTCCACTATGTCAGACTCACCACTGGTAAGTGAAAATGGGGACGAGCACGTAGGAGGGCCTTACATAAACATATCACCAGAATGATTGACAGTTAGGAGGACCATTTATTTTGATGATCCACTACACCTTTAAGCATTATGAGTACCTTTTCTAGTCCTTATCTGTAAATAATCAGTATACTTTTAAAGGTGAATTCAGCTGCCGATTGGTTTCCAGTACATCAACCAAATAAATTAGGAAATGATTTCTGCGATTGGAAAAAAGCCTTCCTAAGAATTTTGATGGTATTCTAATAATTCTGGTTTTATTTTCTGACCACCCTGGAGAGAAATATCAGCTGTGCTGCAGCCATCAACCAGTGTATTCTCATTATCAGTTCGTATGAAATCGTACGAAAAGTTATGCACCGTAATTTCGTATGTTTTGGACGTTTTTTTCGTCGTATGCGCATGCACATCTGAAGGACCATTCACGAATATAGAATATAAATTACAATTAGCCCTAACCCTGACCCTAACCCTAAGATATAAAACAGCAAGCAACATAGCTAGAGACATGAATAAGTGATGATTGCACTGTTTTTCCCAGTTTTACGTCCGTCTGCGGATCTGTTTTTTTTGTTCTGTCTGCCAGCGCATGCACACTGATGTGGTTTTTTTGAGGAAAAACGTCCAAAACGTAGGAAATAGTGTGCAGAACTTTTCGTACGATTTCATACGAACTGATAATGAGAATATGTTGCATCAACACCTTTGTTAATAGATGTTGGAGATCGGCCTATTTTCCAGTGTCCTGTTTCTCTGACTGTGACCGGCTGGATGTGCTCTCTTTATCCTCTGACATGGGAGCTGACTCAGAGCTCGTCTGCCTGGCTGTGTGTTTCCTGGATGGGGCCGCCTTTCACAGTTGCTTTTTGTATCTCTGCTTCTATTTCCTTGAACCCTCAGCAGATGGCTGCTCACACTGAGCCTGGTTCTGCTGGAGGTTTCTTCCTGTTAAAAGGGAGTTTTTCCTCTCCACTGTCGTTTCAAGCATGCTTAGTGTGAGGGATTGAATTTGAGTCAATGAGATGTTGCAATCAACTGGTTTTTCCTTAGATATCAAACTGAATCAATTTGACTGTATGAACTGGTGAACTTGAGATGACATGTGTTGTAAATGTGCGCTATATAAATAAACAGTATTGAAATTGAATTGATTCTGGTTTAATTCATAGAATTTTGACTGAAATCTCAGATTCTGTTTTTTTTTTTTTCTCACAGAATTTTGGCTGTAATCTCAGATTCTTGTTTAATGCTCAGAATTACCCTTAGCAAAAAGTAGTATACTTGAAGTAAATTCTATTAAGAATACTTAAGGATAAGTTTAGAAAGTATACCGAACAATGTACTTTTAGCGTACTTGAAGTATTACTAAAGTAATACTTCTTCAAACTAAATTAGGACATTTTTAAGTTTACTAAAGTATACTTAAAGTATACTTTAGTAAACAATAGTATAGTCAAGTACACTTGACTATACTATTGTTAAGTATATGAAATATAGTTTAGAATAAGTAAACTCTAAGTGCACCGCCTGATTTTAGGTATGAAATTAGTTCACTTTTAGTATACTTGAATAAACTACTTTTTGCTAAGGGTATGGCTGTAATCTCATACTGTATTCTAGTTTCATTCTCAGAATTATGGCTGTAATCTCAGATTCTGGTTTAATTCTCAGAATTATGACTGTTATCTCAGATTCTAGTTTAATTCTCACAATTTTGACTTTAATCTCAGATTCTGGTTTATTTCCTGGGATTATGACTGTAATCTAAGATTCTAGTTTAATTCTCTGAATTACGGCTGTTATCCTATGCTGGTTTAATTCTCAAAATTTTGACTTAAATCTCAGATTGTGGTTTATTTCCCAGAATTATGACTGTAATCTCAGATTCTAGTTTGATTCTCAGAATTTTGACTCAAATCTCAGATTCTGGTTTATTTCCCGGGATTTATGGCTGTAATCTCAGATGCTGGTTTAATTCTCAGAATTTTTTGACTTAAATCTCAGATTCTGGTTTATTTCCTGGGATTATGGCTGTAATCTCAGATTCTGGTTTATTTCCTGGGATTATGGCTGTAATCTCAGATTCTGGTTTAATTCTCTGAATTCTGACATTTTTCAAAGAATTTCATTTTTTATTTTTTAGTAATTTTCTCCTGTTCAATCGCTCCAATCGTTTTCAGTAACCCAGAGTACAGTGTCTATGAGCCTGGCCACCGCCTTCTTTGAGCTCCCTCCTCCTCCTCCTCCTCCTTTTCTCCGTCCTCCTCAGCAGCCTCTGCTGCAGCATCAGAACCCGGTGTCTCCTGGATGGATCCATGAAGAAAGACCCCCCCATCCCCTCCACACGGTCTGTCCCCTCCCGCACCACGATGATGGACCCCCAGCGATTAACAGCGTCGTTGTGATGATGATATTGGGTTATTTCAGCAATCAAATATGAATCATGCATTTGATATTTCTCGCCACTTCGCTTGTCTGCGTCCTCTCGCCTTGGCTCCATCCATCACTGGCTTCATCCGGTGCGTATTGCAACAGCCCGCTGCTGTATTTCTATTCATCTTTTAAATACACGTTTATTTATTTAATCTCCACGCGCACATCTATGGATACGCCCTATATATTCTTTAATCTTTCGGAAAAAAAATGTTTTTAACGGTCCGTCTTATCTTATGTTGGTTAATCTATCCCCCCTTCAGAAAACACAGGGAATTATTCAGTTTAATATGCGGCTCTCCAACGTGATGGTGCATGAAAAATAGCATGACAACAGCATCTTTTGTTCAGACACTTAAAAGCATCAGTGTCTATTCTGCTTCCCACCTATGGATCATCAGTAACAGAGTCTTAATTTGTGCATTGCTCATTCATTTTTGATGTTAGTCCATTCCTTGAAATAACATAGTTGTTTTAATGTGTTTTCAATCATCATATTTAAATGTAAATATATGGATCTAAGCTATTTAAAGAATAAGTGCATACCTTATTTAGTAGATGGCAGCTTTTATGCACTGTCAGTTAGATTTGTTATTTCTGTGAAAATCTAGTTACCCAACGAGTAGAGGACAAGGTTGAGAGGGGCACAGTGTCAGCAGTGCTGAAGCAACAGGCGACTGCAGCACCTGCTACAGACAACATAACACAGCATGCAGCAGAACACACCATCACCTACCCCTCACGGCTGATCTACTACCTGAATGAGGACTCAGAGAGCACCCACCATGACCTCAACACCCGAGCCAAGAACCAGGCCAAGGCTGACCAAGTAAGCCCGCTCCCAGGCAGGGATGGTGTTTAAACACTCACAAGGCTTTGAGGATTTATTTATTGCTCCAGTTTTATGCTTTTCTTCAAACTGTATTTAGCCTCAGGAATAGAACGTATCCTTCTTCCCAAAGTATGGGAGAAATTTGATATCTAATAACTGTATAGACCAGGATTAATATATTTTGTCTGTTTGGACATAAAAAAATTTTTTTTTCCTCATCTGCAGACCATCCATCTTGCCCAAGCCAGTTTCCAGTTAGAGGCGTTCGGGACCAGATTCGTTCTGGATCTAACATTGAACAAGTAAGAGAAAGTAACTCTTTGTGCCTTGTAGTTCCTTTACCTCTACTAGAGGGATGCTGTGTCATGTCCAGGTTAACAGACCTGCACAAAGTGGTGTTAATTGCATTGGTTTTAAGACCCTTGGTAAGTCTTCCATCTGCAGTAGGATGAAATGCAGAGTAACTCAGAGCAAAACTTGCAACCAAGGCTCCGAAAATGTTGTCATTTAACAAATGCAAAATAACACAGCAGCAACAAACTTAAAAACAATCTCTAGTGCATCTGTAGTGGCTTTTATATCTACTAATAATAACTTCTCAGAGACTCACGTTATTTCCCTTAGCTGCAGTAGATAACCATATTAGCATCTTCATTTTTGTTGTAATTTTTGCTAGTTGGTCCTGGATATGGCTACTCCCCGACAGGTCAATACCTCCATGATTTTATAACAACTCCTAAATTCAGTTCAAAATTCAAAAATACTTTGAAGTGGTTACTGACATGGGTTGAAGAGAGAGGAGGAGACGCTGCACAACTAATAATCTTCTTGCGGGAAAAATGAATAAAAAATTAAATATCTAAAGCCATTCCTATAGAAAAGTCAGGCAGTGTCAGAGTACTCACCTAACCCTTTGTGTCAGAAGCTCACTCTTACACGTTTTCTTCTCAGTATGTTCTACATAGGGAAATTTTTTTTTCTTGGCCCATCTCAAACCTAGCTCTAAGCTTCGGACTCAATGACCAATGCAGAGACTGACCCCCCCGCAGAACCACTGTGACCTCCTTAATGGGAGACGCATTACGTGCAACATAAAAAAAGTCTTTAATTATTCAGCATTTAAAACTAAGAATATGCTGAAGGCATCAAGTTAGTAGTAAAGACCCAGGAAAGGGAGTATTGTTAGTGCTGCTGGAGGTAAGCATGGCAGCACAGATCCACAAAAATGCTGTTTAACTTTAAAATGCCGTGCACACCAAAATGCTTTTGAATAAAATGGTGGAGTGTACTTTTTAACATGCTTGAGCAAATGTTGACTGAAAAACATTAAAAAAAAGAACGATATGTTGTAATTATTTTAGAGACAAGAATTGGTTTATCTTAACTAAAGAATAGTAGATGGTCATATAATTAGTGATTGGTAGTTAATACATTCTATGTGCAATGTGAGGGTTAGGATGGATTTAGTATTAATTGATTGATTAATGCAGCATAAGATGGAAATACTGTGATTAAAGAAGATGTGATTTAAATTAGCAGGATGCTGGTTCTTCAACTGACAGTTTGCAGACATGTTAAAATGACATAGGGTGAAACAGATCTAAATTCTTTCCAGGAATTCAGTATTAAAGGTATGCCTAAGAAGTCCTAATGGGGTTTAAATCACTGTTGTGATTTTGTATGTTGTAATTGAATTGCTTCGTCTAATATTTATATAAAACAACAGTAATTATTGGTTTTTAATTCCTTTATCATTCATATTCAGAAGAAGGGTGTCAATTTAAATTCAGTTGATAATTTGCTTTCTTACTGTAATGTTAAACAACATAAATCCTAAGATTATGAATGTAGTGTGTCAAGTTTCTCTGAAATACCATGAAAGTTGTTATAATAGTATGAATTAATTATAACAGTATTAATATTAATAGCCACTCTGGTTAATGGATCTGAAAGAAAGAAAGAAAGAAAGAAAGAAAGAAAGAAAGAAAGAAAGAAAGAAAGAAAGAAAGAAAGAAAGAAAGAAAGAAAGAAAGAAAGAAAGACCCACTAATTTGTGTCATAAACATAAACTTAATATAGTTTCAAGAAAGAATATAATCAGAAAAAAAACAAAAATGAAACACAACCAGAAATGATTACACATGTAACTGTGTAATAAAAGTCTGGTTATACATATTTTGAACCGCGCTTTTTAACCAGATCAATTCATTACCAATTTTTAAAAAAGTGCACCAGTAATATATTACCATATATATGTCCAAAAATATAAGGTAAAAAAAAAGGAAAAGGCAATAAGAGTAACATTTAGTTCTCATTTATATTTATGATCAATGATTAAGGTGTTAAATTAGCAGATTAATTATCTTAAAAAGATATTGTGACTATTTTTTGTATTTTCTCTTTAAGGTAATGGGTTATGAAGCGGGGATACCCTCTGCAGGATAAAGACCACTAAAGATACTAAAGAAAATAAAACAAACTTCTACTAACTCTGCGCTATCTATATTTGGTTCAATGGCCTCACAAGCGGCTTAAAATTAATGCTAAAGCTGGTATATAAGTGAATACTATGGAGGTCTACTGAAGTATTTTTGGGGTATAGGAGCCCAAAGAATTTTGAAGCGAAAGCATTAAGAACAATCATCAACTTTAGAACTTAAACCTATGCAGAAACTGATTAGTTTTACTTTTCCAGTGCGGCTGATATCCCTTCCTATGTTTGGTCAACAGCCATAAAATAAGTAAAGCCAGTTTCTACCCGTGTACCCAAAAGTATAGATGTGATTTATCAGAGCAATGTGAGCACATGTAGTCTGAACTCTGTTTACACAACTTCTCTTATTTACTTCAGTACAACAAGATATTTTCTGTGTTCTTCCCAGTGTTGTTGGTTGGAATGATAACAATAGCATAGGCTGTACTGAGGTTAGATGGTGGGAAAGGGCCTTTTCAAAGAAGCCAGTAAAATGAATTCTTTGAACTCGGGTTTGGATTGAAAATATGCAAATAAACCTTCTTGAAAGAACTTTGATTTCTCATCTCATACCTTATATTTGATGTCACCAGAGGCATTTTGTAAAGGAAAGATTTTTTTTCATATGTGTGCAGATTGTGTCATCGATTTCCAACATAATAAGGAAAGAATAGAAAAAGTGATAATTTCTCATTGTTCTATGAAGAGTTTGGCTGATTTTACAGCAAAAAAATGCATTAGAAAAAATAACATATTTGTCAGAAATGACAAAGTGCAGAATTCTGCAGTTTTCTGCAGCAGTGTAAGAAATCTGCCTGAGTTTGTGTTTTTTTTATTTTGGGTCAGAAACTGAAAAGTATAAATGCGGCTTTGCTTTCTAGCGTAAGTATGGTCTGTAATAAAATTATCAACTTATTTTTCAGGAAATGTTGTGTGACATCAAGTAACCCACCAGTGGGAAGTGTGACCTTGATAACCAGCTGTTTGTGTGTTGTTTTATTTCTGAGATGGCCCTTTTTTGGTTTGTGAACAGCGGCTTGAATTCTTTGCTGTGTGTTATAGCTGTAATGGTACTAAGCTAAATATAGCTGGATCTGCAAAGTGCTAGAGTTTGCTGTTTTTTACCTGCTCATCTCTTGGTGCATCTAGGATAAAAATCTGGGGGGAATTTAATTTAGACTAATTAGTTTCAGAGGAACACAATCTTGTTTACCTAGAGGGGTTCCACATCTGAGGATGTGCAGGATGTGAGTGTCTGTGACCTTTCTATAGAACATCCTCTTAATTTAGAGACAGATTCCACTGTTGCAGGAAATGTATTGCAGTATTATGTGCTGCAGGAGAGCTTGATGATTTTATCAGGCGGCTGACGTGAGAACCTTGTGTAGTTTCTTGGACCTTCCTTTCTGGCTTTTCCCTGCTGCTGCATCATAGCACTCTGTTCACTGAGGGACCTCCGAGTAGGACTCCCCTTTTCTACATTCTATTTGCACAAATCAAGCAGACATGCTCCTCAAGGTGCCCATGTTCCTGCACTCAGTCCCTTCACGCTCAACACACACAGGCAAACACCAAGACACTGTCCGTGGCCCACTCGTCTCGCCTTGCTTCATCTGCTGAGCTAAAAATAGCTCCTGCACTGAGGAATACCTCAGAGATAGCGCTCCTGTCCTGACTTTTCTCTACGCAAAGATGCAGTTCATGCTCTCATACTGCTTAGCTTCAGTCAAACATGTCAGAGCTTTTCCTTTTTCATGTGACATCTACATAACTTGGATGGGGATGTTGCTGATTTGCAAGGTTTAATCCAGGTGAAAGAATATGACACACACGCAAAAACCCACCCAAAAAAATGCAGTTATGACAAAAACTGCAGTCTTTTGAAGTCAGCTAACTGATAGAGTGCGTGTATCAGTGAGAGATGCTGACTCAGACAGCAGCAACTGACAGCAGGGCTGTTGTGTTCAAGGTGAAATCCAGAGCCCGGTGATCACTTTTCGATTTCGGTTTTGTTTCTATCTCTCATTGTGTTTTACTGGTTTCTGTTGGATACAGTTTAGCTTGTTTTCAGTTTCTGACCTTTTTTGTTGTTGTTCGTTGCTTGTGTTGTGCAGGGCAGAGTTAAACCATGAATCATACGCCTCCACCCTTTTAAAATGGAAAGGTTTGAGTAGCCTATTGCTCAGGTTCCAACAGCAGCCACAACATGTGAGCTAGAGAAAGCATAAAGACAAATGTTTCTACAGGGACTGAGTCACATTTTCCTGATTTAAGGGAACATGTAGGTTTAGAGTGGTTAGTAACTTACCCGCAGTAGATAATTCTTTATTTAGGTTTATCTATTGGATGAAACTAAGATTAACACAGTCCTTATAGTTAAAAAATCAAATAAAAAAATACTAGTTTATGTGAACATTATTCTGTGAACTCTGCATCCCAGGAGATGAAGGTTGGATATTTTACATAACCAATTATATTCCTGTGGGAAACATGAACCAGGGGCTAAACATGCAAAAAGAATCTGATCAAAGCAGCTGCATAAATAACTATAAAGACTTAAAGAAAACTAGATTTGATCCTTTTAACTTGATGCTGTTTTTATGATTCTACACTGCCTAGCTTTTATAATTGGTTCCTACTCTGACTGGAAAGGCTGTAAATGTTTTGATCACAATATGTATTTCACACAGGAATTTGCACTGGTAATAAGTAACTACCTGGTATGAATTAATGTTAAATAATTAGTCAAATCTGTTGGGCTCTTTTTGGCATCAAGACAATTATTCTTAATGCCACATTGCCAGACATGACACTGTAGAAAAAAGGAAAAAAAAGGAATTAGGCAATATATAAAGCAATGACCTTATCGAGGTTTGAGTTATCGGAAATAATAGCTATTATTGTTTTACGATGAGTACCAGAAAGGATAAGACCAAACCAAGACTCTACAGCCAGTCTAAAATTGGTTTCTAAAAGCCGTTTATTAGAAACACTTAGAGTAAACACAAAATCACCCTTACATTTTCTGGTTATTTGAACCCAAATTTATAAATATAGTTACATTTCTATGCGAAAAGAACTGAAAACAGAACACATAAAGCATAACATTGTTATTCAACTTTTGGAGGGCCTTTTTTTTAACTTTATATAAATCTTTTTTTTTATTGGTAAGGCTTTGCATGACTCATTCCTACTTCTTGTTTTAACCTCCTACCCCTTTTTCCTTTTTCATCTATTTCTGTCTTCGAACTCAAACATGACAACCCTTCAAGAGTTTATAAAATAGTTCCAACATAAAACAGTATTACGGTACATTTTTTTTTTAGATTGGAATTTAGACACGTAGAAGAAGAAGAAGAAGAAGAAGTGTGTTTTTTGGTCTTGCTTTTGTCCCTGGGGTTAACTTATCTGAATTTATAATAAGATAGTTTCAAATACAATTTTTTTCTTGTTAAAAAGAAAATCTAATTTATAACATTTTCTAATTCAAGTATTTCTTTTGAACAGTGACTTACTGTCTTCGGATTATGTTGAGATCCACTACGAAAATGGAAAACCTGTCCAGTCAAAGGTAATCGTCCTCTTCTTTAAGCCTTCTCTGATCCTGCTTACAAATCACTCACAGACCAGACTAAGATTGTGAAAGAAAGATCTTTGCTGTGTCTAAAAATGGAAAAAGAGGTACTGAAAAAAAAATATGTCAGTGCTGATGTAAGCAGAGATGTTTTTAGTATTTTTTTTTTTGACATTTTAGTAAACAGAGCCAGAT